>NC_134137.1:102118257-102421287 GCF_033958435.1 Carettochelys insculpta | reverse complement strand
TTCTTCCACTTTACTCTGCACTGGGCCTCAACTAGGTATTTTGTCCAGTTTTGGGTGCCACATTTCAGGAAAGCTGTGAAAAAACAGGAGAAAGTCCAGACAACAGCAACAAAAGTAATTAAAGGTCTAGAAAAATTACCTGTGAGAGAAGATTGAAGAAAAGGGGATTTGTTTAATCTAGAAAGGAGAAGTCTGAGATGGGATATAATAATCAGTTTCATATATATAAAAGATTATTACAAGGAGAAGGGAGACAAATTGTTCTGCTTAACCTTTAAGCATAGGACAAGAAACAGTGACCTTAAACTGCAGCAAGAGAGGTTTAGGTTGAACTTTAGGTAAAATTTCCCCTCAGAAGAGTTAAGCTGGAAAAAATGCCTATGGAGACTGTGAAATCTCTATCACTGGACATTTTAAAGAGCACGTTAGACAAACTCCTGTCAGGGATGTTCTAGATACTACTTAAGCAGACCTGTTCCCTCCATAGGATGAAGTGGGGCAGCCACCACAGGCTCCAAGCTTTTGGGTACTCAGTAGCAGATGCTGCAACTGTCCTATGGAAGTGGGGAGCCATGAACAATTGGAGCTCAGTGGTCCAGGAAAGCCCAACAGAGAGGAGAAGAGGAGGCTGCTGCTGCTCATGCCACCCACATGTTGAATGCGGGGGAGAGCAGGGTTGAGAAGAAGCAATCTTCTGCTGCTGTTGCTGCTGCTGCTGTACCCTGCCTCAGGTAATCCCCGGACCAATTAGTGGGGGAGGGCTAAGAGAGCAGGGTGGTTGTGAAGTGGGGGACGGGAGAAACTCTCCTATCAACTGCCCTTATTTCTTGGAACTGCAAGAAGCAGCATTGACAGGAGCATCCACAACATTTGATTTAGCGTGTCCCTACTGGAAGTGTTGTATCAAACCCCAGAAGATCGACCTCTGGAGCATTGATCTTCCCATAAGTATAGACAATGCCCTCATAGGTGTGGATTTTCACACCATGTAAATTCCTAGCATAGACAAAGACTAACTATAGCTAGGTAATAGGAGAACAGAGAAACAGATGTATTTTCCTCCTTGAAAATAAACAAATGCATTTCTAGTATTCTGAAAAAGTGGGAAACCCCACTTAGGTAATAATAATAATAATAATAATAATAATAATAATAATAATACAAAAATCCTAAAAGCAACTGAAGTTTCAAATAATTGTTGATCTGTGATTAAGGGTCATAAATCAGAAGTGCATAGCATTTCTGGATTGAGGGCAGCATCTGATACATCACATAAACATTCACAGTTACCTAGACAGTGAAACAAGGTTACAGAAAGCTTTAATAGGCAGTTTGTGGGCACAAAAAAAAAATCCACTGCTCCCCTGCTTCAAATGCCACCCAAACTTGAACTCAGACAGGATTCAAACTTCTTTGCTGTTCAAATTTAACAATTTGCACTGATCTAGTTGTGAAGTTTCCTGAAGTGTTCCCATTTCCTACAATGAACAGGACAGTGAATATGATAATGAATTGTGGGTATTTTTGTTGTGGTGAAATATACATGGAGCAATAAAAGGGTTAAAAAATCGAGAGGCAGGGTAACTTGCTAGCAGGAATCCAAGTGGTCTAATAAGATTTTTGTCATATTTGGTCTTACTTTTGGTGGAATATGCAGAGTAATTTATCCTTTGTTTATCAGTTCTATTAATAACATAGGATGATTATTGATTCAGTCAAGGCAATAAACTCTAGACAACAACTGGCAGGTCAATAGCATCTTTACACATTGTGCACAAGGAAGTATGCACAAACTTGTCTAAGTACTTTGTGGATGCTCCCTTACATCTTCCTGCACAGAGCTGTGGCTTTTTCAGCAAGGGTTCAGAGATACTGCAGGCTGATGCTTTGAGCAAGCTCCTGGCTGCATGGGCGAGGAGGGCAGGGCCGAGCTCCCTCATGTGCCAATGAAATTTGGCTCATGAACCATATTTGGCACATGTGTCAGGCGGGTTGCTGATCCCTGGTCTTGAAGAAGAATAATGCACTAGGAGACCACAAGTATGGCTTGCCTGCTTTTTCAGACATTGCTGCTCCAGATGTTTGGAGTGGCAAACAACCAAGCCATTTGGTGTAACAAAGGGGTTTTCTTCTTCTGACTATAAGAAGATATCTTGAACTGGTAAGGTAGTCTTACTCCTAAGGCATGAAACAAGAATATTAACAACTGAAGGGATATTTAACTATAGCAGCTATTCTTTGTGCAAGTTTTGAAATTGGAGCATACCTTCTATGATGAAGCACCCCCATTATCATCCAGAAAAGTCTGAATATTTAGATCAATACCTATGTCCAGAAGTTCAACAGGCCCCTTAGTCTCCTGCAGTCAGCCTGTTTGGGACAATTAAAAAAAATGGTTCTGTCAGTGCCAATGACAGTGACAGTTGGGAGACTGCTTTAGAGAGAAGGTGCTCTTTTCAGCTAGCCTTCCTCAGCAATTGTAAATTGAGGGCAACAAATTGGGGAAGATTAATATAGCAAAATTGCCTATGAATGTATATCCCAGTCCAGTGGGGACTTGTCTATCATAAATCCAAGGTGAAGGGGAGTAATTTCATGAGCTAACAAGTTGTAATAGGGTCTCTATAATGTTCTTTAGATTCTTTGACATGGTCCAGGAAAGGAAACAATATGAGGATGGTTTCAAGACCAGATCAGAGAATATGTCAAGGGCTACCGAAACGCATAATTACATGAAAATCCACAAGGGTGAAATGCTTTTCCCTGGATAACAAGCAGGTATCCCAGGGGGCAGTTCACATACATATGGGGAGGTTAGTCCAGCAAAGCAAACAGGTTTAGTTTGATAATAAGGGGTTGTTTTTTCTCCAACTTTCCCCATTCTCCACGCCACGTCACTGTAAACTACAGCAACAACTTCTTCTTAAACAACAAACAAACAAACAAAACAAAACAAACACCTCTGAGCACTGAGGATAACTTATCTGGTGCCGCATGAGAGTTCTCAACCAAAGACAGATCCAAAATGAGGGTATTCCAGTGACTCAACAAAATGAATCTGAGTCACTGAGGTAATCATGGAGGGAGCTGGACATACAAAATTACCAAGAGATTTGAATGTGGAATTGGCAGCATCAGATTTGGGGTGGAGTGTGAATACATACTGTGACCTTTCCCCTCAATATTACCTTTTGTTACTGCTCTAGCTTCTCAGGTTGAAGCCCTATGGTAACGTTTTTGCATTTTGGTACACAGAACTGGAAGTACTGGGTCCCTGAGCATTTTCTCTTCAGGACAGGCTCTTTCAGCAGAGGCTGACATTTCTAATGCAAAAAGTTATGTTTCAGCAGATCCGGTCATTGCTGTTTCATCATGATCAGCGCGTGAACCTAGGTTTACTCAAGGAGGCACATAACTCTGCCAGGTCTCTGCTGGGATTTTGATTCCCTGCTAGCGACAGAGTTTAGGCTAATCCCCCAGCACTCATGGTTTTCCATGGTTCACAGTGGGCAGGTATAGCCACTAACTTCCTGTAACAGGAAACGCCCATGTGCATTTGAAGCAGAACAAATGCCAGGTTAGGGTATAACTCCTGAATAGTACTTTCTTTGACTTTGATTGTGCCATCAGACCCAAGGACCCATATCTCAGTACCAAGAGCCTTTTACAAAAAAGCAATACATGACTACCTAATGAATAAGAGGGGATTGGAAATAATTGGGAACTTCTTTTCTTCATGTTTCATATTAGAAGAACAAGGGGATATTCATTTAAAGGAAAAGGTGAAAAATTCAAAAGCTGTCAAATGAAACATTTTCCACATAATGGCTAATTGGAACTTGCTGCCATGGAAAGTCATTGAAGACAAGAACTTAAGATTTAGAAAGGGAGGAGATAGGTGTATGGGTAGCCTGATGCAGAAAGAATAATGTACTTTCATGTGAAAGTGGGAAAAGAACAAATGTAACATAGGCTGTGTCTACACTATGAGAGAAATTCGAATTTAAGGCACTTAGCTCAGTTTTACCACATGACTGTCTTCACTGTAAATACCACTAGCTCGATTCAGGGTGCACTAATATCGAGATTACAAAATCACAGTTACCTGATGGGTAGAGCATCAAGCTCGAATTCAGAAGTTTGATTAAAAGCCAGTGTGGAAGCACCACATCTTAAAATCAAATTGATTAGCCTCCAGAGGTGTCACATATGTAACCCACAATGCCCCTCACTGCTCCACGCTGGCCGCTGCTCTCCAGTAACAGGAAGACTATGAATTTCAAAGCAGGAGCAGCGAGCCTTTGGCTGTGGGCCCATGTTTGTATGAGAGCCTGAGAAATGTCTTTCTTTCTCCGCTGTTAGCACTGTGAGTTCATCTACCCATTACAAATAGCTCCTGCAGGGAGTTTGTGGCTCTCTCTCTATACTTGTTATTTTTTTTCTGCACTGCCTGGCACCAGCCACTGCCCTGCCGTACCACATGGCAACAAGGCTGTTGTGGGGGTTGTGCTTGCATAACACGCCGAGAAACTTCTTCTCAGTGGTTTACATTTGTGTGTGAACCCTATTCCCTCCCCCATAGGCACCACCCAGACTGGGTCTTTCCCACGCTCTGCCAGATCACTTGGTTAGCCCCCAACCCCATAAAAGGACGTGCCTGCCCTTCAGTGCTGACCATGCTTCCCGGTAGCACCATGATAGACTGCATGCATTTAGGGATCCAAGGGTGGCAAAGATATTTGGGGGCTTGTGCCCGCTGTGGGGAAGTCTCCCACAGTGGCTAAGATACCGGGGGTTTTGCTGCTGCTGTGGGGAAGTCTCCCCCAGCGGCTAAGACATTCGGAGGCTTGCTGCCACCATGGGGAAGTCCCAGGTGAGACACTCAGTAGATGGCCAGTTGACAATACAGTCACTGCACCCATGATGGCAATGTAATGTGGGGGGAAACCAAAATTCCTCTTTCCTAGACTTTTTGATCATCTTTCTTTTAACTTTAGAATACAGTCTGGGCCCCTGTATTATTTTCGGGCATCACATGCAATCATGGGAGGTGGGACAGCAGTGGATGGCCAGTTGAGAACACAGTCATTGCACAGAAGCCTTATAGTACACCAGAAAGCCAAAGACTCTCCCCATCAGCAACTCTCTTTTCCGAAATACTTTCCTATCTTCTCTTTCTTCATGCTTTTCGGGGTTCCTGTATTAGTTTCAATAAATCCAAAAATCTTTTTCCCTAGAATTTTCTATCCACTTTCTTCCAACTTTGAGGGTCTCTGTATTATTTCCAGGGATCGGCATATTTTCAGGGATCATGAGGGGAATGAGGAAAATGCAATGCAGGAAGATGATATCAAAGACCAGTGCGCATACCCAGAATGCTAGGGGGATGAGGGAACTGTGAGATGGGTTCCCAGAATGCACTGCTGCAACAGTCGATGTTAGCCAATTTAAGCATGTCAGCTATGAGTCGACTTTGTGAGGAGCACATGGAAAGTGAGGATGCTCAAATTTGAACTTATTAATTCCAGAATTACAAAATCAATATTAATGAATTCAAATTTATCTCGCAGGGTAGACACAGCCAGAGATATCAATAAATACTTTTGGCGGTACAAGCACAGAGCAGAACAGCTTGGTTAAAGGAAATTACAAGCAATCAGTCTGTCTTTAATATATGAGGATTCCTAAGTTCCAACACTAGCAAAGGATCCTCCTCACACAAGCTAGGACTTAAAATTAGTGACCTGAGAAATCCCTTCCAACATTATTACTACAATATTTTCATTTAAAACTATTCATTATTTCAACGTATAAAAGGTCCCTCTCGCAACAATTAAGGAAAAGTTTTGGCATGAGCTGTAAAATGTTCTCCCTTTTGTGTTCACTATACAGTGGTAGTGAGAGACTCCTTAACTGAAAGGGTGAAAAAAGGATATCATATTATAAAAGTCCGACATTTAACCTTTGTTCTTACCCTCCCCTTTCTGTAGCAGGCTAGATCATAATCTCATATGTTTTTGTTGTTATTGTTTTGCTTTGTTTTTTTCAAATTAACAAAATGCAGAAAGAATTTAAAATTATTTTGAAGTATTTTTAAATGCAAATTGACTTGCTACTACACATTAGACATGTATTTGGGTGTGAAATGCTGAAGATATGCTGAGGAAGACAGCAGACTAGAATTCAAGGACTCGATGGCTTGTAAAAAACTCTGTGGGTCATGTCTAGGGACAATGGAAGTGAGGCAGATAACTGGCAATGCATGGAAGGAAAATAAAGGATGAAGTGGGGACATTTGTCCTACAATAGGGGAAATGGGAACGTGGGCTTTCAGGAGATAGGAAGGAAGTGTAGGCAAACATGGTCAGGAAGATGAAGATGGGGGCTGGGGTGCATTGAAGAGGGCAAGGGAAAAGGGAGACCCTTGTGTAAGTTCAACTTGAAACATGTTCTCAATATATAACAAATCCTTTCTCAGTTGCACAGCTTGTGCCTATGTGCATTTATCCACATAGATTAGGCAGCCAGCTGTCACAGGACACAAGATATGGAGAGCTTACCTACAAACACATCTTTTTTTGCTCAGAAGAAGTGCCAAGTATCCATCAGATGTTCAAGCTTCTGGCTGTATTTCCCCAACCACTTGCTGCATAGCTCCATTAGTCAAAGCCAATATTTTGACAGACAAAAAGTTACCATAGCGCAAATCTATTTGTGGCTGGCATGGCTCCGTGCCCCAGCTGGGCTCCCCACCAGCTCCCCAAAGTGGGATTCCTAGCAGGGTTCCCTGACCCTGTTTGAGCTCCCCACAGTAGAACTCCCCAACCCCAGCCAGGCTCCCAATAGTGGGACTACCCAACCTGGCTCCCTGCTCCTGGGTCTCCCCAGAATGAGCTACCACTGTGGCTCCCTGCCACCAGCAGGGCTCCTTTGCAGCTGAGCAGCTGGAGCTCTCTTGTCCAGGCACTTTCTGATCCAGCAATATTTGTGGTCCTGCTAGATGAAAGATGTTGCTAGACAAGAGAGTGCTACACAAGAAGGTTTCAACCTGTATAAGCATGTTGGGACACACTCAGATAAGATAACATACAAAATAAGGTACACCTAGTGAGAAAAAGAAGTCAATACAAAGTGATTTTATAAATAAATCTGAAGCAAATAAAAGACAAAGGAAAGTGCAGATACATTCCTTAACAAGGAAACAGTAAATAACTCAAGAAACCAGGAAGGCTAAAATTTTAAATGTCTCTTTTGCTTCAGTTCTCACTAAAAATGTGAATTGTAACCAGATGCTTAACACAATATAAGCTGTGTCTACACGTGCACGCTACTTCGAAGTAGCGGCACTAACTTCGAAATAGCGCCTGTCGCGGCTACACGCGTCGGGCGCTATTTCGAAGTTAACTTCGACGTTAGGCGGCGAGACGTCGAAGTCGCTAACCTCATGAGGGGATCGGAATAGAGCCCTACTTCGACGTTCAACGTCGAAGTAGGGACCGTGTAGACGATCCGCGTCCCGCAACGTCGAAATTGCCGGGTCCTCCATGGCAGCCATCAGCTGGGGGGTTGAGATATGCTCTCTCTCCAGCCCCTGCGGGGCTCTATGGTCACCGTGGGCAGCAGCCCTTAGCCCAGGGCTTCTGGCTGCTGCTGCGGCAGCTGGGGATCCATGCTGCAGGCACAGGGTCTGCAACCAGTTGTCGGCTCTGTGGATCTTGTGTTGTTTAGTGCAACTGTGTCTGGGAGGGGCCCTTTAAGGGAGCGGCTTGCTGTTGAGTCCGCCCTGTGACCCTGTCTGCAGCTGTGCCTGGCACCCTTATTTCGATGTGTGCTACTTTGGCGTGTAGACGTACCCTCGCAGCGCCTATTTCGATGTGGTGCCGCGCAACGTCGAAGTTGAACATCGACGTTGCCAGCCCTGGAGGACGTGTAGACGTTATTCATCGAAATAGCCTATTTCGATGTTGCTATATCGAAATAAGCTATTTCGATGTTGGCTTCACGTGTAGACGTAGCCATAAAGAACAAGGAGACAAAAACAAAAGCCAAAACAGGAAAAGAGCTGGTGAAACATATTTAGAAAAGTAAGTTATCTTAAATTAATTTGGGAGTACTTAAAGAACTAGCTGAAGCAACCTTTAGCTCTTATTTTGAGAGGGTGAATAAGGTATTAGGGGGTTGGAGAAGAGCAAATGCAGATCTCTCTTTAAAGAGGGAAGCAAAGAGGACCCAGGAAACTATTGGCCAGTCAGTCTAATTTCAATACTTGGAAAAATCCTGGAAGAATTTATCAACCAACTTTGCTGTTCTCCCTCCTACCATTCTTTAGCATCATGAACATTATTGTTTCATGAGCACTTCCACTTAAGCTGCCTTCCACTTTCAAATTCTCCAGCAGTTCTTCCGTATTTGTCAAAATCAAATCTGAAACAGCCTTTCCCCTTATCAGCTGAAATTATAAAAAAAGTCTCCAAATTATTCCAATATGGGATAATATGTACCCTACTGAGTTATTTTCCCAGCAGATGTGTGGGTAGTTGGAAACCCCAATCATTACCAATTCCTGTATTTTAGATGACTTTGTTTGTTGTTTTAAAAAAAAATGTCATCTGCCTCTTCTTTCTGTTTAAGTGGTCTGTAGTAGAACCCCTACCATGAAATTACAATGTCTTTTTACCACCTTTATCCTTACCCAGGTACTTTATATAAGTCTCCGATTTCCATCTGAGCCTCAGTCCAAGTGTATACATTTTTAATATATTAAAGCAACACCTCCTCCATTTTTCCCTGTTTATCCTTCTAGAGCAAGCTGTATATTTTTATACCAATGT
This sequence comes from Carettochelys insculpta, assembly GCF_033958435.1. Taxonomy (NCBI): domain Eukaryota; kingdom Metazoa; phylum Chordata; order Testudines; family Carettochelyidae; genus Carettochelys; species Carettochelys insculpta. The sequence continues at coordinate 102,412,456 of NC_134137.1, read as the reverse complement.
TCCAGTCACACAAATTATCCCACCAAGTCTCTTTGATGCCAAATGTGTTTATTTACTCATATTTTGAATTATTCTTGTTTATTCCCTATACTTTTGGCATTAGTACACAGCTAAGATACTGACTTCATTTTGCCCCCCACTTCTGTCTAATCTTTCCTTTGTCCTTGCTATTGTGGCCTATGCTCCCTCCAGTTTCTCACTTATCGCCCAGGTCTCCATGTTTATGTCTCACCTGTGGTCACCTGCCCCTATGGAACCTACTATAAGGACCTCATCACTGTCTTAGCCAGTCTGTGTCCAAATATATTCTTCTCTTTCCTTGAGAGATGGACCCCATCTCTGCTACTACTACTTAAACCACTGTACTCCAGGTGGAGCAAAGGTCATCTACAAGTCTCCTCCACTTCTCTCTGTCTCGAGATAAAATTTCTAGCTGACTCCAGGAGTACCACATTTATTGTCCTTCAGTCTCAGTAAATGTTCTCCACATTGTCTGAGGTCTTCCTCTTTGTGTTTGCTTTGTGGGTTCCATTTGAGAATTGAGGGACTATGCTGAATGATGGCTTCTTGAGAGTGTGGCCTAGCTACCCGCACTTTCTTCTCTTGATTTGAACATCAAGTGGTTCTTGTTTTGCTCTGTACCAAAGCTCCTCATTTCATCTCGGGAGGTGTGCTGCCTGCCGGGGGCCCATATCTGAGATGTTACGGAGGCATTGTCTAGGATTATCCGGCCCTCTGACGACTACCCCATGCTTCTCATCCATGTGGGCACTAATGATACTCTGAGGTGTGACGCTGAGCAGGTCGAGAGTGACTTCAGGGCTCTGGGGGCACAGGTGAGGGAGTTTGGGGCACAGGTGGTATTCTCCTCAATCCTGCCTGTCAGTGGTAGGGGCCCAGGCAGAGACAGGTGCACCCTAGAGGTGAATGCCTGGCTTTGAAGATGCTGTCACCAGGAAGGCTTTGGCTTCCTTGACCACAGGATGCTATTCCAGGAAGGACTGCAAGGCAGAGATGGCGTTCACCTTTCAAGGAGGGGAAAGACCATATTTAGACACAGACTGGCTAACCTAGTGAGGAGGGATTTAAACTAGGTTTGACAGGAAAGTGGAGAACATGGAAACCTGGGAGATGGGTCGGAAATGGGAGGCAGCATGGGCAAAAATGTCAGAGTAAAAAGAAGGTCAGGGCAAAACAGGGAGCTAAGATCAAATCAATATCTTAGATGCCTATATACAAATGCAAGAAGTATGGGTAGTAAGCAGAAGAACTGGAAGTACTGATAAATAAATACAACTATGACATCATTGGCATCACGGAAACTTGGTGGGATAATACACATGATTGGAATGTGGGTATTGAAGGGTACATCCTGCTTAGGAAGGATAGACAGGGAAGAAAGGAGGGAGGTGTTGCCTTATATATTAAAAATGAACACACTTGGACTGAGGTGGAGATGGGCGTAGGAAATGGACATGTTGAGAGTCTCTGGGTTAGACTAAGAGGCGTTAAAAAACAAGGGTGATGTCCTGCTAGGAGTCTACTATGGGCCATCTACTCAGGTGGAAGAGGTGGATGAGGCTTTTTTAGACAACTAAGAAAGTCATGCAGGGCCCCAGATTTGGTGGTGTTGGGGGACTTCAACTATCCAGATATATGTTGGGAAACTAATACAGCAGGGCACACACTATCCAGTAAGTTCTTGGATTGCATTGGAGACAATTTTTTATTCCAAAAGGTTGAAAAAGGAACTGGGGGGAAGTTGTTCTAGATTTGATTTTAACAAATAGGGAGGAATTGGTAGAGAACTTGAAAGTGGAAGGCAGCTTGGGTGAAAGTGATCATGAAATCATAGAGTTCACAGTTCTAAGGAAGGGAAGAAGGGAAAACAGCAAAATAGAGATAATGGATTTCAGGAGGGCAGATTTTGGTAAACTCAGAGAGCTGGTAAGTAAGGTCCTATGGGAAGCAAAACTGAGGAGAAAAACAGCTGAGGAGAGTTGGCAGTTTTTCAAAGGGACATTATTAAGGGCCCAAAAGCAAGCTATCCCGCTGCGTAGGAAACATAGAACATATGGCAAAAGACTGCCTTGGCGTAACCAGGAGATTTTGCATGATCTCAAAATAAAAAAGGAATCACATAAAAATGGAAACAAAGTAAAATTACAAAGGATGAATATAGGCAAAAAACACAAGAATGCAGGAACAAGATTAGAAAGGCTAAGGCACAAAATGAGCTCAAACTAGCTACAGGCATAAAGGGAAACAAGAAGGCTTTTTATAAATATATTAGAAACAAGAGGAAGACCAGGGACAGGGTAGGGCCGTTGCTCAGTGAAGAGGGAGAAACAGTAACAGGGAACTTGGAAATGGCAGAGATGCTTAATGACTTCTTTGTTTCGGTCTTCACTGAGAAGTCTGATGAAGGAATGCCCAACATAGTGAATGCTAGTGGGAAAGGGGTAGGGTTAGAAGTTGAAATAGAAGTGCCTCTCTATAAAAAGGGGAATAAGAATAACCCAGGAAACTACAGGCCAGTCAGCTTAACTTCTGTGCCAGGAAAGATAATGGAGCAGGTAATTAAAGAAATCATCTGCAAGCACTTGGAAGGTGATAGGGAACAGCCAGCATGGATTTGTAAAGAACAAATCATATCAAACCAGCCTGATAGCTTTCTTTGATAGGATAACGATCCTTGTGGATAGGGGAGAAGCAGTAGATGTGGTATACCAAGTATTTGATACGGTCTCACATGATATTCTTATCAAAAAACTAGGCAAATACAATTTAGATGAGGCTACTATAAGGTGGGCGCATAACTGGCTGGATAACCATACTCAGAGAGTAGTTCTTAATCGTTCTCAATCCTGCTGGAAAAGTATAACAAGTGGGGTTCCACAGGGGTCTGTTTTAGGACCAGTTCTGTTCAACATCTTCATTAACGATTTAGATATTGGCATAGAAAGTATGCTTATTATGTTTGCAGACTGCTTTGGAGGTTGCAACTGCTTTGGAGGATAGGGTCATAATTCAAAATGATCTGGATAAATTAGAGAAATGGCCTGAGGTAAACAGGATGAAGTTTAATAAGGACAAATGCAAAGTGCTGTACTTGGGAAGGAACAAATAGTTTCACACATACAGAATGAGGAAAGACTGTCTAGGAATGAGTACAGCTGAAAGGGATCTAGGAGTTATAGTGGACCACAAGCTAAATATGAGTCAACAGTGTGATGCTGTTGCAAAAAAAGCAAACATGAGTCTGGGATGCATTAACAGGTGTGTTATGAACAAGACACGAGAAGTCACTCCTTTTGCTCTACTCTGCGCCGGTTAGGCCTCAGCTGGACTATTGTGTCCAGTTCTGGGCACCGCAGTTCAAGAAAGATGTGGAGAAATTACAGAGGGTCCAGAAAAGAGCAGTAAAAATGATTAAAGGTCTAGAGAATGTGATCTATAAAGAAAGGCTAAAAGAAATGGGCTTGTTTAGTTTGTAAAAGAGAAGATTGAGGGGCGACATGATGGTTTTCAGGTATCTAAAAGGCTGTCATAAGGACGAGGGAGAAAATTTGTTCTTTTTGGCCTCTGAGGATAGAATTAGAGGCAATAGACTTAAACTGCAGCAAGGGAGGTTTAGGCCGAACACTAGGAAAAAGTTCCTAACTGTCAGGGTGGTCAAACAGTGGAACAAATTGCAAAGGGTGGTTGTGGAATCTCCATCGCTGGAGATATTTAAGAACAGGTTAGATAGATGTCTGTCAGGGATGGTTTAGACAGTACTTGGTCCTGCCACTGGGGCAGAGGGCTGGACTTGATGGCCTCTCGAGGTCCCTTTCAGGCCTAGTATTCAATGATTCTATGATTTGTGACAAAGTATTGCCATTTGATGTGAAGAATGTACCCCAGGCATCTATTTATGAATGTCTGTAGCTTGTGATTTGAAGACTTCATAGTGCACAGCTGTTTTCCATGGAACAGCATCTGGTGATCAAGAAAGCCAAAGCCTTCTTGGTGACACTATCTTCACAGCCAGGCATTCATATACAAGGGGCATCTGTCTCTGCTTAAACATCTACCCTTTACTAGAGGGATCATAGAGGACAACAGCTATGCTCCAAACTCCTTCACTTTTCTCCCAGAGCCCTGGAGTCACTTCTGATTTGCTGAGAGTCAAATATGGTTGAGTAGCAGACTGTTCCCATAGGAAGATTAAGGACATGTGGTCTATCTAAAATTACTTCAAGGTAGGTGCACAATTAATTTTTAAGAATATTGGAAAAATCAGTGGTTTATTCTCATTCTGAGAGGTCATACTTAAAGGGATCACTGCCCTGGGTTAAATACTGTACAATATTTTCATTAATTACTTGGATAATGGAGAAGAGACTTTGCTTATAAATTTGCAGCTGACATTAAATTGGGAGAGATTACAGGCACTTTGGAGGACAAGATTATAATTTAAAATGCTCAAAATTAATTGGGGAACTGGTCTGAAATCAACATGAGGACATTCAATAAAAAAACACATGTAAAGTCTTACACTTACGTAGAAAAAAATAAAACCAAATGAATGGATAAAAGATAAGGAACAACTGGCTAGGCAGTAGTACCATATCAAGAGAAGTAAGGATCTAGTGGATGACAAATTGCATATGGGTCAGCAATGTGATGAATTGTGAAAAGTCTTATGGGGGGCATTATCAGGAATGTGGTAAGTAACCAGAAAGAATTTCCCCTCTCTGCTTGGCACTGCTCAGGTCTTAGTTATTTTGGGGCACTATGTTTTAAAAAAAAGATGTAGACCACTGGAGAGATTCAAGAGGAGAGAAAAAATATGATAAAAATTTAGAAAGCCTGACCTCTGAGGAAAAGTTAAAAAAATGGGCATGTTTAATCTCAAGGAAAGCAAACTTGGGAAAGGCCTCAGAACAGTCTTCAGATATGTTAGGAGGTATAAGAAAGAGGATAATAATCACTTGTTTTCCAGACCTCCTGAAGGTAGGAAAAGAAGTAATGGAATTAAACTTTTGCAAGTTCAGAAGAATGTTCTTGCTATGAAGCTATTTAAGCTCTATAATAGGCTTCAAAGTAAGGTTGTGGACTCAGTGTCATTAAAGGTTTTTAATGAACAGGTTAGAACAAACAATGGTCAGGGATCACACAGGCAACACATAGGGCTTGTCTACACTACCACCTTCCTTCGAAGGAAGGATGGTAATTGGGGTGTTGGGAGTTTACTAATGAAGGCTGCCGTGCATAGGCAGCACTTCATTAAGCAATTCCTCCCCCTGCTCCCCATGTGGAAACTTCAAAGTTGTAAGGGCTCAGCAGTAAGGAGAGTTCGAAGTTGCCCCAGCACTTTGAACTACTGGCGGGTGAGCTGTGGCTAGGCGTGTGCAGTACTTGGAATTTGCCACGGGGGGGTGGGGGGCGCGGAATTTACTTAATGAAGTGCTGCCTATGCAGTGCAGCACTTCATTAGTAAACTCCCAACACCCTAATTACCATCCTTCCTTCGAAGGAAGGTGGTAGTGTAGACACAGCCATAGGGGAGTCATGCAAGCTCTCCCCGCACCCCACTCTTGATTTCTGCCAGGCCCGCTGGTGAGGGACGGTTGGGAGAGAGACGGTCCTTCTTCCACTGCACCTGTCTTCTGGCATGCTTGGCACCTGCCCCTAGCAGCTGAGCCCCAGTAGGGAGTGGAGGGGAAGGGACTGGCCACTTCTCACACTGCTCACTCCAGGCTACTGCTCTGACAGTACAGTGTCTGTCTGTGAGAGGCTGGCTGGCCAGTTAGCAGGACACCACACCACTCAGGGCTGGATGCCAAGGACAGTGGCCAAGCAAACCTGAGTCCCCTCTTCCTCCTTTCCAGCTTCTTTGTGGCTCACTTGGCACCCTGGGAAGTTAGGAGATTAACTGTTTGGTGGTACAAAAGTAGGAAACTGAGCCGGTGTTTTATAGCAAGCAGGTCCTGACCTAACATCTTCCCCTGCTTACAGTCACTCAGCATGGCTATGGCAACAATGGTGGAGAGTTCTGGGGTGGGTGACCATGAGCAGCATTTTGCCTATGGCCCAGTGATGGGTTAATGCTGCCCTAATATTGCCAAGTCCTATGTTCCTGTGACTTTCTCAATACTTTTGAACAGAATACAACACATGGTGGAACTCTGTTTCAGACTGGGACTCTGGGGGCTAACATAAATAATATAAAAAATCTCCCAAAGGAATATAATAGGTACTGTTTTTAATCCCACCTATTTCTTAAATTTTCATCAGCTAATAGCTTCATTATTGACTGTGGTTTAGCTTTGTCTTTTAGTAACATTACCAGCAGCACTAATACTGTTGGATTCCAAACATAGGCATAAATGTTGTGTGTTACAAATCAGGAGCTGTTTGATTGCATTAACACGGGGCTTCTATTAATGGAATGTTTTGTGACTAGTGACTCTCCTGTGTGTCACAGGAAAGGCAAATATAGCTGGCAAGTAATATCCCCTGCATAGAGTAATATTATATAAGTAACAGCTCATGGGAAAGCTCACTGACTCAAAATGTAATATTTCTTTGACACTACTGTCTATAAAAAGAAATAAATTAAATTGGCCAGCTTTGGAATCTAAATATACTCCATGCCTACTGTAATCGGAAAGCCAAAATAAATCACTTCTTTTCATCTCAACAGGAATGAAAGGAATGACATTCTTAAATTAGAGAGGAAAGAACTGAGGAGGAAAAATAATTACCATTAAGTTGCCATATAGAGCTGACAATGTATCAGGAATGCCTACTAAATAAAAGTGGCAGATGCAGATTACAATACAAGAGGGAAATACACGTTGAGATCATTGTTTGGCTACCATGAGTATACAAAAGCTACCAAAGAGCTACCAACCGCAAAGCTATCCATTTGAGCAAGTGGTTGTATGGTAGAAAGTGACTTTGCCAGTCCAGTTTCACTAGTGTCTGTGGTTCAACAGTGCTCATTAGTTCCCTGAACTGCACTTCCATGCTTGGGTTTATGAATTAATTTATCACTTCTGGAGTCTGGAGCTCAAATGACAGTTCTGTTGATCTCTGGTAAAGCCACTACTTTGTAATGAACAGGGCTGTAACAAGGGTGCGGCAAGTGATGTACCAGGCTCCTGGGGAGTGAAAGAAGGGGGTTGGGTTAGAGCAGGGGTCTGGGGGTGCCTGGCTTGCAGGAAGGGGAGGGTATCGTCCCTCATAAGCATTCTGAAAATCTGACATACCTAGAGTGGCCTGGCCTCTCACATGGCTGCCGGGAATCCCTTGGGGGGCAAGATGTCACTCAGAGCGACCCGGTGCAGCCACAGGGCAGCTGTGGCTGCAGCCAGGAGCCTCCATGCACTTTGTGGATAACCTCGTTCAAGTGGCTGCTACCGGTCTGTTCTCCCCAGTAAGTGTGGGCGGGCAGTAAATGCACCTGGCCTGGCCACCAGTGGGCCAGGAGCCCTTGCAGGTTGGCTCCCTTGCACCCGCACTGGACACAGGGGCAGAAGGGAGCACAGGCAGAGCCTGGGGGGGACTGTTTACGGTCACCCTGGCTTCACTGGTGAGGAGGTAGGGTGGGCTGTGTGTGGTATACCCGCCGTGCCCCTGTCTTTCCCATCTCGGCGGGGCCCACGTTCCTAGCGGCCACTCATGACATGGCCGGGCAGGAAGCAGGGCAGGGGGAGTGCCAGGGGGTAGGTGGATGTGCTGATGGCACTGGGTGCAGACGCAAGATAGTAATGTGGAAGGTGGTACAGTGTGTATGGCCAAGGGTGTGTGTGGATGTGCGATGTGCAAGCTCTGTGTGTGTGTGTGTGTGTGTGTGTGTGTGTGTGTGTGTGTGTGTGTGTGTGTGTAAAGGTAGGGTACATATGATGGTGCTGTACCTAGGGGTATCTGTGCGTGAGTGTGTAGATGCTGGTGGTAGTGTGTGTGTCCAGATACTGAAGTGTGTAGAGGCAGGGTGTAAATGGTGGTGGTGCTGTATCATGAGTGCTGGTGGCCCTGTGTGTACAGGTCCAAGGTGTGTGAAGGTGGGGCACCGTAGAGGAGCAGGGCATGTGGAAGTGGGGCAACGTGTGCGGAAGTGGGGTGACAGGCAAGGTGTATTGATGGCACGGTGTGGCAGGACAGGTGTGTGCAGTAGTTCTGTGTGTAAGGGCAGCGTGTGTGCGTCAGCACTGCTAATGCTGTATACAGGTGTGCTGGCGGCAGTGGCACTGGGCACAGGGGCAGGGTGTTGGGAGGTGTCTGGGTACATATCAGGAAGCGTGAGTGGGGCTGGACGCAGGGGCAGGGAGGGTGGGTGGTGCTGTGCACAGGGGCATGTGTAGATGTGCCCCACCAATAGAAACACAGGCTGCCCGCTGCGGGGGGGGCTGTGTGTGCTCTGCTAATCAGTTGGGCAGTATCCGGATCTCTCCTAAGTGAGGCCTAAGGGCTCAGCTGGCAGGAAAGACTGAGGTGCTGGGAGGAGTTTGCAGGTTTGAATCTCAGGGTCAGGGCTCCTTAGGGCCTAGTGTGGGGAGGTAATGGCCTCCTGTCCCTTCTGACCTTCATGTGTACACCTAGCACCTTCCCACTGCCATGGTGCTGCTCTGCCTGGGAGCTCCCCTGCCCCCCATGCCCAGTGCAGGTGGAAGGGAGCAGATCTGCAGGGCTCCTGGAGCGCTGGCAGCCAGGCTGGGTGCGTTTACTGACCACCTTACATTCCCTAGGGGGAACAGGCCGGAAGCAGCCACTAAAACAAGGTTACTTGCAAGGTGCATGGCGGCTCCCGGCTGTGGTTGTGGGTGCACCGGGCAGCTCAGGGTGACATCTCACCTCCCAGGGATCCCCAGCTGCCGCGTGGGAAGCCAGGCAACCTGAGGGTTGCCAGATTTTCAGAATGCTTATGATGGACAATGCCCTCCCCATTCCTCAGTCAGGCACCCCCAGGCCCCTGCTCTAACCCCAGCCAGCGTAACCACTGTGGTATTATTATTTATTTATTTTCCATTTTTCTACAAAATAACTACTATGAATACACAAAGGGGTGCAATTTTATATTCCTGCCTCAGGCGCAAAATCAGCTAGTTACAGCATTGAAAAATGAGTAATATCTCCAGTGTGAAAAACATCATGAGATTCAGCAGAGGATCTTCCACTGCAAAGCTGCCAGACTGCAGTTGTTCCTGGACCAGAGAGCTGGGGCTGAGACCAGGGTGTGGAAGTGTGGCAGGGCCAGCGTCTGGCAGCAGTAACAAGGATGGGGTTAAGAGGGTCAGCTGGGGCTGGTGGAAGGGCATCTGGCAAACCTAGTCAGGGCCAGCAGCCCAGCTCGGCTGGAAGAGAAGCCAGCGATGGGCTAGGCAACCGATGTCAGGGAACTTCCTCTGCCTTGGCAAATTCCCCTATACAAAACCAGTCAGGTTCTGAGGATGCTGGACCATGGAGGTCCAAACTGTAGGATGATTTAGAATGATCTGGTGAATGAAAAACCTACTTTCTGAAAGGAGACTCAAAGAGCTTGGCTTGTTTAGCCTAATCAAAAGAAGGCTTAGGGGAGATAGAGTGACTGCTCCATGGAGGTAAAGAAGTTATTTAAGTTAAGCACCAATGTGGACATAAGAACAAATCAGTATAAACTGGCTATCAACAACTTCAGGCTTGAAATTTGATGAAGGCTTCTAATGATCAGAGGAGTGACGTTTTGGAACTGCCTTTCAAGGGAAGCAGTGGGGGAGTACCTGCTTCACGACTGAATTTAATAAGTTCATGGAAGTATGGTATGATCAAATTACCTAAAATAGCATGGACTAGATCTGTGACTATTAGCAGCAAATACCTTCAGTAATGAGTGATGAGATACTATGTGGGCACAGCTCTGAGTTACTACAGGGACTTATTTCCCCAGTGTCAGCTAGTCAGTCTTCCCCACCTGCTCAGGGTCTGACTGATCACCATTATTGGGGATGGGAAGGAATTTTCCTTTATGTCAGGTTAGGGGAGAGTCTGGGGTATTTTTTGTCTTCCTCTGCAGCATGAGACATGAGTCACTTGGTGTAAACTGGTGTAAACGGTGAATTCTCTATAAGTCAAAGTCTTTAAATCATGATCTGAATACTTTAGCAACTCAGACAGAAGTTGGGGTCTACCACAGGAGTTGGCAGGTAGGGCTCTCTGTCATGAGATGTGCAGGAGGTCAGATTAGATAATCTTCATGATCCCTTCTGCCCTTATGAGTTTATGAGGTAGATTGAGCTGAGGGTTGGCACCAAAAATGTTTTAATATGTAAGTTCTATGTCTACCTAAATGATCTCTCAGACAGTGCTAAGTGATTTCCATCAGTCTATGCTGTGTTTCTGGGAAGGCGTCTGTCACCAGTAGAGCTTGTGCCTACTTGGCTTTTGTGCCAGTGCTGCACTATAAGTACAGTGGAGGGTCGCCAGAGCAGAAAGTCCCAGTTTAGGGAGGTACAACCTGTACTAACCCTTCTCCATGTCTGCTTATGTTCTTTTAAACCTAATAACCAGAAGAAGGGGAGTGTACAAATAAGTCAGCTCATGGACCACTGAGGGGTGAAGTATCCTCTCTTTTCCTTCTTCACATCAGTTGTTTACCACATTAAAGGTGACCTACAAACGGTTTTTATTACATAGGTTTTCTGCCCTGCTTCATTCCCTGAAGATGTTAAATTATGTATACATAAAGTGAGCATGTGAAATCTGACCTTCTGAAGAAGGGAGGAACCAGGTCCAGAAATGAAGATATATCAGGGTATTTGAGAACAAGTATCGTCCCTCTTCCCCTGCCTGCTTTCCTGCCTGGCAGTCTGAAAACAGAATGTGATGTGTAATACAATTGTTGAGAAAGCTAGTAAGTTTCCTCATCAGTGGCAATACTGAAGGGAATCCTCAGGGAACAATGAGGCTTCCTCCCAGACGTATTTTGCCCTTAGACATGGTGTTGTCTACTGCCTTCTCAGTCCTGGGAACGTGACGTTCAGCCAGAGCTCGTTTCTTGTTCTGACAAAAGTCTACATTTTTATGGCCAGATTGGTTACACACTTTGAACTCATTCCCTTCCCACCCATGGCTCTTGTGTTATTGTCTGGAATCACTTGGATGTGTTCCCTGAGGAATGGGAATATTTTGAGAACTCTCCACACAGTGAACTTTTTATTCACTAACAACAAAAAGTCTTGTGGCACCTTATAGACTAACAGATATTTTGGAGCATAAACTTTTGTGGGCAAAGACCCTCTTCATCAGATGCATGAGTGGGGGGGGGTTTCAGAGGGGTATTTAAAGAGTGAGGTACCAGTAAAGGGGGAGGGCCAGAGCTGATCCTTCACTCTCGCAGACCTTGGGAGACAGGCCTGTTCTCGCCTACAGACGGCCTGCCAACCTTAAACAAATCCTCACCAGCCACTACAAATCACAAAACAATGACTCTAGGCCTGGAACCAGCCCCTGTAACAGTTCTCACTGCCAACTCTGCTCACATATCTACACCAGTGACATCATCACAGGACCTAACATCAACTATACCATCAGGAGCTTCTTTACCTGCACATCTACTAATATAATATATGCCATCATGTGCCAGCAACGCTCCACTGCAATTTACATTGGCCAAATTGGACAGTCTCTCCGTAAAAGAATAAATGGACATAAATCAGACATCAGGAACAGTAATGTACAGAAACCTGTGGGAGAACATTTCAATCTCCCTGGACGCTCAGTGGCACATTTAAGGGTGACAGTTCTGAAACAAAAAAATTTCAGAAATCAAATGGAGAGAGAAATCTCTGAGCTGCAATTTATTTGCAAATTTGACTCCATTAACGATGGATTAAGCAGAGACTGGGAGTGGCTTGCATCTTACAAAGACAGTTTCTCCGCTTTGGGTGTTGATAGCTCCCCATTAGACACTGACAATGGCTCACATCCCTCGTCTGATCTGACTTGTTTTTTCCTCTTTTGATAAGTACTGTTGATACTGGGCCATTTCCATCTTGCTGAATAGACCTTGTCAGCTTTGGCCCTCTCCCTTTACTGGGACCCCACGCTTTAAATACCCCTCTGAAACCAACCCCACACCCCCACTCACACATCTGATGAAGCAGGTCTTTGCCCACGAAAGCTTATGCTCCAAAATATCTGTTAGTCTATAAGGTGCCACAAGACTTTTTGTTGTTCTCAAAGCTATGGACTAACACGGCTACCTCTCAGATACTTTTTATTCATGTGTAGTGCCACCGCCATTCCCACCTCATCTCCTTTATAGGCGTCCCTTTAAAAACATTACCCAGTTTCCCATCACTGTCTCAGCCCAATGTCTTTTATTCACACTTCATCAAGCTCACTACAGAGTTAAAAAAAAACCCTCCCTGAAAAGTCGCAAAACCCAATATGAAGACACTCAATAGCCCCACATATTCTCTCTTCTAGCTTTCTGTCTGGATATCTGCCCCCTGGCTATCCCAGCCACTTCTCTCAACCACATCACCCATGCAATTTCCTGACACCTTTTACATTTGAATTATCTAATTTCCCTCAGATGTGGCTTATTGGATAATCAGGTCTGGCTTATCCCCATGCTCCCTAGCCCAAGGGTAAGACACCATGTTACAGGTTTACTTATCTCTAACAAGGACATCTGAGACAGAATCAGTAATTCTAGAGAAAGCCGTGGTTCAAATAATAGACAGTTTCCTCTCATGCATATTATGCCAAGCCAATGGGTTGATTGTCAGTTGGTGATGCCTTTTTTCCTTGCTCCTATGAAATATTTGAATGCTTCTGTAGCACAGGATGGTTACAGTACCACCTCCTGACTTTCCTAGGAGATCCCAGTAGCTGTGCTAAATATTTCATGGTTGCAGATGGCATTGATATCATGTCTTAGCACATAATTTTATATGATCCCCTGTTGGGGGAGGGAAGTCTTAAACTTAAGAGTCCTGCTACCCATTGTAAATCTCAGACATTCTAAACTAGGAAAATAAGCTAACCAACCTTTGCAAATTTACCTGACACATCAGTTCTTTTCCAACATGAACTGTGGTAGAACTCTGCAGTTTCAAGAATTCTTTTTTCTCTATTACAATTATAGTGTTATCCAAGCATAAAGGTATCCTCAATCCTAGAGGCTTTAAATGTGAAATGACTTGCTTAATAACCACTGGGAAAAAAGGGTAAAGAGAAGTTACTCACCGTAGTAACGATGGTTCTTCGAGGTGTGTCCCCGTGGGTGCTCCACATTAGGTGTCGGGCTCACCCCGGTGCTGCAGTTCGGATCTTTCCAGCAGTTTCTGCCGGACCGCGCATGCGCCGGCGCGTGCCGCTCCCTTGCATGCTCCCGGCCACGTGTGCGAACTGGTCCCCGCCAGTTCCTTGACCAACCGCCTCGGATGCTCCTGCAAAACACTAAACAGAGATCCGAAGCGGGGAGGATGGGCGGGTGGTGGAGCACCCACAGGGACACACCTCGAAGAACCACCGTTACTACAGTGAGTAACTTCTCTTTCTTCTACGAGTGTCCCCATGGGTGCTCCACGTTAGGTGACTATCCAGCAGTAACCCAAGATAGGAGGTGGGTAATCGGATTATGTGCAGCTTGTCCCCGAGAGGACCGCTGTCGAGAGACGGGTATCCTCTTGGAATACCCTGTGAAGGGCGTAATGTTTGGCGAAGGTGTCATAGGATGACCAGGTCGCCGCTGTGCAAATGTCTTTTAGCGCAACGCCCTTGAAAAAGGCTGTTGATGCTGCCACCGCCCTAATGGAGTGAGCCCTGGGCGGGGCCAGTAAAGGAGTCTTTTTGAGTTCGTAGGACATTTTTATGCAGGATACGATGTGCTTCGAGATTCTCTGCGAAGAGAGACCTTCTTCTTTTGATTTGGGAGCGAGAGAGACTAGGAGTCTAGCCGTTTTCCAGAAGGACTTAGTCCTGTCTATATAGAGAGCCAGCGCCCTCCTCACATCCAGGAGGTGTAGGCACGCCTCTTTGTTAGAGTTATGAGGCTTTGGATAAAACGAGGGTAAAACTATAGGTTCGTTAATATGAAACACTGAAGAAACTCTGGGAACAAAGGCTGGATGCAGCCGTAAGGTTACCGCCTCCTTGGAAAATACTGTGCAGGGTGGCGTTGCCATAACTGCTGCAAGCTAGCTCACCCTGCGAGCTGATGTGATTGCGAGAAGAAAGGTAGTCTTTATCGTAAGGAGACGGAGGGAAACCATGGCTAAAGGTTCAAACGGTGGTCCCGTTAGCGCACTAAGCACCAGGTCCAAGCTCCACGAAGGTGGAAGCGGTTTCCGAGGGGGGTATAGGTTTACCAGCCCTTTGAGGAACCTGGTAACCATGGGATGGGCAAACACCGTGTGCCCTTCCTCTTCATGTCTGAAAGCCGAAACAGCGGCAAGGTAGACCTTTAACGAGGATAGGGAGAGTCCTCCTCTCTTGAGGTCCACTAAATACTCTAATATTACAGGTATAGGCACCGAAAGGGGGGCTAGCTGTTTGGTAGAACACCATGCAGTGAAGCGAGTCCATTTCTGCTTGTAGGTCTTCCTGGTGGAAGTCCTCCTTCTACTTTCTAGGACTTGTTGCACTTCCTCTGTACATGTGCTCTCTAGGGAGCTGAGCCATGGATTAACGATGCTTGTAGTCGTAGGCCTTGGGGGTGTGGATGCACTATGGACCCCTGAGCTTGCGTGAGCAGATCCGGCGCCATCGGGAGGGGCATTGGTGGACGGTCTGACATGCGCAGGAGTAAGGGGAACCGTTGCTCTCGATCCCACGTTGGGACTACTAGGATAATTTGGGCTCCCTCTCTCCTGGCTTTCTGCAAGACTTTGTGGATAAGCACTGTGGGAGGAAATGCGTAAAGCAGGGGGCCCCTCCATGAGATCACGAATGCATCCCCCAGGGACCCCCGTCCCAGTCCTGCCCTGGAGCAGTATCGTGGGCACTTCTTGTTGTGTTGAGTGGCAAACAGGTCTATCTGGGGAAAACCCCATGCGTGAAAGATTGGTCGTAGCAGATCGGAATGGATCTGCCACTTGTGTGTGAGTGCGAAGCGCCTGCTCAGCTGGTCTGCCTTCACATTGTGAGCGCCTGGTAAGTACGAGGCTTTCAAGGTTATGTTGTTGGTGAGGCACCAGTTCCACAATCGGACTGCTTCCACACATAAGGCACGGGACTGAGCTCCTCCTTGCCAATTTATATAAAACATGGTGGAGGTATTGTCTGTACTGATCCCGACTCCTTTGCCTTGTATATGGTCTCGAAAGTGTCTGCAGGCATTGAACACTGCTCTGAGCTCCAGTATATTTATGTGCAGTGACTGTTCCGTGAAGGACAAGAGTCCTTGCGTCACCTCTTTGCCCATGTGTGCTCCCCACCCTATGTGGGAGGCATCTGTAGTGATGAAAACCGATATTTGTGGTTGGTGAAAGGGCACCCCTGTTAGCATGTTCTTGGGGTTCACCCACCATTGCAGGGATCTGCGCACCTCTGTCGTGGGCGACACCACCCTGTGAACGGTGTGTGCTGCCGGTTTGTAGACGCTCGCCAGCCAGTGCTGCATGCTGCACATGTGTAACCTGGCGTTTTGTACTACAAACGTCACTGCTGCCATGTGGCCCAGCAGCTGTAAGCACATCAGAACCGGCACCGTGGGGCTGAAGGTGATGACCTGCACGAGGGAACCGATGGCTTGAAAGCGTGTCTTTGGTAGATAAACCCTTGCTGTGATAGAATTTATATGTGCCCCTATGAACTCTATGTCCTGTGCGGGGTCTATGATTTTGCCAGATTGATGACCAGGCCCAGCGAAGAGAACGTGCCTGCTGTGACGCGTATCATGCGAAGTACCTCCTCCTACGAGGCCCCTTTCAGTAGGCAGTCATCCAGATATGGGAATATAAACACCCCCTGTCTGTGCAGGTAGGCTGACACCACTGCCAAGGTCTTGGTGAAGACTCTGGGGGCCGAGGAGAGGCTGAACGGCAGAACCTTGTATTGAAAATGTTCTTTGCCTACCATAAACCGGAGAAAGCGTCTGTGAGCCGGGTGGATAGTTATGTGGAAATACGCGTCCTGTAAGTCGAGGGCTGTGAACCAATCTCCATCGTCCAGTGCCGTAAGTATAGAGGCGACTGTAATCATCCGAAAGCGTTGCTTGTGCAGGTACCGGTTGAGGCCCCGAAGATCTAGGATGGGCCTCCAGCCTCCTGTCTTTTTCTCCGTGAGGAAATATCTGGAGTAGAACCCTTTCCCTCGAAGTTGCTCTGGCACTCTTTCCACTGCCCCTATGAGTATGAGATGGTCTACCTCCTGCTTGAGTCTCGCTTCGTGGGAGGCATCCTTTAGGTGGGGCCTGGGTGGAGGTCGTGGCGGTGGGAGCGAGTGGAAGGGGATCGCGTACCCTGTGGCTATGATCTCCAGTACCCATTTGTCTGTGGTGATCCTTTGCCACTGGTCGTAGAATGGTTGGAGGCGATGGTGGAATAATAGCTTCGGATGACATCGCGCGATGGTAGTGATGGTGCAGCCCTGGATCTGTGTGTCAAACTTGTGGCCTTTGGCCCTGCCCCGAGGATGCACGGCTCTGTTGGGAACGTCGCCTGGGAGTTCTGTATTGCTGGTGCTGTTGATGTCGCCCTTGCTCGTAACCTCTGTGGTACTGGGGACGCTGTGGTTGATACTGGTACCATCTTTGCTGAGGGTAATACTTTTTCTTCCTGTATGGAGGGGTGTAAATCCCAAAGGTCCTAAGAGTAGCTCTTGAATCTTTACTGGAATGAAGGACCGAGTCGGTTGATTCAGCAAACAGCTTCTGCGTGTCAAAGGGGAGATCGATGATCTTCGCCTGCAAATCCCTCGGGATACCCGATGTTTGGAGCCAGGACTCCCTGCACATGACCACTGCCGTAGCTGTTGAGCATGCTGCCGTGTCCACTACATCTAGGGCGATCTGAACTCCCGTCCTCGAGGCTGCGTAGCCTTCCTGCACGATGGCCTTGAGCACCGGCTTCTTGTCCTCTGGAAGCGAGTCCATGAGGGAAGTCAGCCTGGAGTAGTTGTCAAAATTATGGTTTGCTAGATGCGCTGCATAATTCGCCATTCTCAACAGTAGGGTAGAGGAGGAGTTGACCTTTCTGCCGAACAACTCTAGTTTCTTGGCGTCTTTGTCCGTTCCCCCTGTCTTGAACTGAGAAGTTCTCGACCTCTGTTGAGACGATTCCACCACCAGAGAATTTGGTTGCGGATGGCTGAACAGGAACTCCATGCCCTTCGCCGGGACGAAGTATTTCTTGTCCGCTCTCTTGTTTATAGGTGGAATGGACGCAGGGGTCTGCCATATCGTGGTGGCGGACTCCATGATTGCTTCGTCGAGTGGTATAGCTATTTTGGAGGAGGCAGGAGGTCTCAGGTTTTTAAGGAGCTTATGGTGTTTCTCCTGCACCTCTGCTGTTTGGATGCCTTGCATGAAGACCACCCTTTTAAACAGCTCTTGGAACTGTTTGACATCGTCTAGAGGATGGACGTCCCCTGGGGCCGTGGCCTCATCAGGGGAAGATAGCGAGGAACCACTAGGGTA
This sequence comes from Carettochelys insculpta, assembly GCF_033958435.1. Classification (NCBI taxonomy): domain Eukaryota; kingdom Metazoa; phylum Chordata; order Testudines; family Carettochelyidae; genus Carettochelys; species Carettochelys insculpta. The sequence continues at coordinate 102,394,842 of NC_134137.1, read as the reverse complement.
AGCCTCTCTGGACCCCTCTGGGTCCTGTTGACGGTGATACATCCTCTCGCTGGAAGCTTGCGAGGGAAAATCTCGGGGTTCCAGAATCACCTCCCCTTGAGATGTCTGTGTCTCTGTCCCCGTTTGCGATTGCCCTCAGGGATATGGAACCGTCTGCGGGGATCTGTCCCTGGGAGTATGCCTATGGTGTCTATGCCCCATGTGATAGGGGCGACCATGGCAACACGGGCACTGCTCCTGAGATGGGGACCTGGACCACTCTTGAGGCGCATACCCCCTGAGCCTGGGGGAGCGAGATCGTCTGGATAATTGAGATACTGGAGAGACTGACTTTTGGTAGCACTCCAAGGGTTCAAAGCCCAAAAAGGGTGAAGGTGGTCCGAGCCATGGTGAGGCTGGCTGTAGGAATGGGGATGGGGGCTCAGGATAGGCTGGGGGTGACCTCTGCCTTCTTGTTGGGGTCCGCAGCATGAGCAGAGGGCTCAGAGCAAGCAGCCCTGCAGCCATGTCTGGAGAAGGGCTGCAGTGCCGGGTTTTCTGTGCTGCCTTTCCCCTCCCCTGCGGGGCTGGCTCCACCCCCTTTTGCGTCGGGGATCTCGGCCCCGTTGTCTGCGCCGCACTCGGCACGCTCCGCTGCGGTGCCACGCGGGTGGTCTCCCCCCGATGCCTGCAGGCCGCATGCCTGTGTGCTCTGCACCGCCGGTTCCCCGGGCATCGGTGCCGCTGCCTGCGGTGCCGCCGGTTCCAGCGCTTGCCTGGCCGCTGCCCTGCCAGCAGTGTGGAGCAGCTGTTTGATTATCGGAGGCTCAGCCTCTGCCATGTACGTCTCCGCGCCGCTGACGCTCAGCTGTAACTGCGGCTGGGGGGCTATGCGCTCCACCCGTCCCGCTCGCTGTGGCTGCCAGCAGGGATCGGGTTGGTGAGAGCTTCTTCCGTTTTTGCGCTGACGGGGTGAGGGAGGCACCTTTCCTTTTATGGGCCCCTGTGGGTCCCTCCTGCTGCGGCCGCTCTGGCACGTCTGGCTGGAGGGCCTTGTCGAAAAGCAGCATTTTGAGCTGCATCTCCCTGTCCTTCCTTGCTCTGGCTGTGAGCTTAGCGCAGAAGGAACATTTCTGGGTGACATGAGATTCCCCAAGGCACCTTATACACTGACTGTGCCCGTCGGAGGCCGGCATCGCTTCGCGACAGGACTCACACTTTTTGAATCCTGAAGAGGACATTATGGAGAGTCTTTGAGATGTTAATAGGGTACTTAGCACCTTTTCTGTGCCTGTTCCCCTCTCTGACTCAGCCAGCCGCGGCAGGAGGCCTAATGGCCCTACGTCCCCGGGCCTCCGGTGCTCCGCTTGTTACTAAGACTGGAAGTCTTACTCCTTCCTCTTTTTCTTTTTTTTTTTGGAAAACAATAACAAGCTAACTTAATCTAAAAGACTGAAAAAGAAACTCTAAAACACTTTAAGAACGTTAAATACGCTGACTCTGGCCATAGCCTGAGCGGATTCCGTCTGCAGCCGATGGCGGTTAAAGAGGAACTGGCGGGGACCGGATCGTGCACATGGCCGGGAGCGTGCAAGGGAGCGGCGCGCACCAGCGCATGCGCGATCCGGCAGAAACTGCTGGAAAGATCCAACCTGCGGCGCCGGGGCGAGCCTGACACCTAACGTGGAGCACCCACGGGGACACTCGTAGAAGAATTATCATTACTTACCATAAATACAACAACCCTTACCTGAACTATTTTAGGAATTTTGGGTGAAGTTTTGGAGATAGGGAATTCAACTGCAAAAATCCCATTAACTTCAATATCAGGATTTCATCCTTCCTTTAATTTGAGTGCATGATTAAGACATTACTCAAATAAAGCTTTGCTTTTTAATGTTTTTTTGCCAGAAAGCACACTCAAATTATGATATCCATCCCTTTTAGATCAATCACATAAAAGACATAAACAACAGGAAGTCCTGTGGCACCTTAGAGACTGACAGAAATTTTGGAGCATAAGCTTTCGTGTGCAAAGACCCACTTCATCAGATGCAATGTCCTACCCACAAAAGCTTGTGCTTCAAAATATCTTTTAGTCTATAAGGTGCCACAGGATTTCTTGTTGTTTTTGGGGGATACAGAATAACACGGCTACCCCTTTGATAAAACATATGGACACAGTTTGGAAATGCCATGGCAGAAGCTTCCCATGTGTCTGACTCTCACAGCATGAGATAGAGAAAGCTGAGGAGAATGTGCTGTCACCCTGCAGCCACTTACTAATATTCTGCCCTTTATGAATTTTAAGGGTGAAGTAATAGCCCATACAATCTTTAATTCTTATTTTCCCTGTCTTCCAATAGATATAAAGCAAGTGGCCTGATTTTCAGAACTGTATAATACACAAATGAACAGGCAAAAATGTATGCGTTTTGCATACAAAATTGGTATCACAGATATACTGACATAATTCCACATACAAATTATAAACTGTCAGTTTGGGTTCACAATTATCATGATAGGAACTGTGTGTTTAGATTAGGTACAAATGTACACACTCGTGCACTTATGTATTTTTGTGCAAGCATTTCAATATGCATAGGTGTAAAAGTCATTTTTTTTTCTATCCGGTGCTATTGGTCCATTAGTCTTTACTTGAAAACAGTGCTGCAGTGCAACAGGTAGAAGTCTGACTTTTTTATATTGGAAGGTGCCTCCCAGTCTATTAAGTCGCCCTTGTTTAATCTCTCATGCTGCTCCAAAATTAGTTCAAAAAGTGAGTCATGCTTTTTACCTAACAAAGGACAAAAAGGTGGTCTTTTGTATTTGATTCCCCAATTCATAGTAAACGGTAGATAAAAAAGCTTTCCCTGCTAGTTCATCAGGCTTTTCATCTGAAGAAAAATAGTTACATATTGTAATTTGGAGTCCTCAGAGTATTTGCTGTTTTCTCTATTCCCCAGCCCTATTTCCATAGTCATAGCTGCAAAAAAAGAAAGATGTTCCACAGAAAGGAAGTGTTTGTGCATTATGTAAATTATTAAATCCTTCTACACAAAAGCTGCTCTGCTCTTGCAAGTATAGGAAGAGAAAGCACTGGAAATATAATGCATTATAATAGAATTGTTCTTGCCAACCACATTAAACCTTCTGAATAATCCTCAGGGTAGAACCTAACATGTTAAACTGTACAGGACACTTTTAATATCAAAATAGGGCACTCCTGACAGATGAAAGGCCTTGAGGCTTAAACATAACTGTCTGTAACCTTTTTCCATCAGAGAGTAATCTGTAGTGCTTAATTAATTCTTGGCATTCCTTTGGAGGCAAAATAGAACTTACTTTCATACAATTCAAAGGAAAGAAATAGGAAAGACTAGAGATAACAGCACGCTTCTGTTGCAAAGTAAAATCCTTATTTTTTTTCTTTTTGTTAATGAATAGGACTAATTCTATTTGAGCTTGAATCTTTAAAGCACTGCAGCTACCTGGAGCAATAAAATGGATGAAATCCAGGTCCTAGAGTCAATGGAAAAATTCAGGCAATCTTAGCATACATCTGTTGATGTAGTATCTTTGTATATGTTACAACATCACACTATGATACAATGGAAATAACCATCATATAAATGCTTAAATCTCAAAGAGTTGCCTGCACATGTTATGAGATCTTATAGATATGTAGCAAGTATTATGCAAATTTTCCAACATTTCCAAATTTTTCTGCTGTCAGTAAAGTAGAAAATCTCATAGCCAGACCCTGAGGCCTGGAAAGAGGTGAACATTAGCAGGATGGTTTGTGTACTTTTTATGTGCATCAACATTTCTTATTAATGATATTACACAGTGAGTAACATGTTTAAAATTCACCAAGAATGAGACTCATGCTTAGATTTCCAGCACTTATTGAAATGCTGAGTTGCAATCTCAGCTCACAGGTACAGATGGCTCAGCTGACAGACTCTCACTTCTAGCACTCATCAACCACATGCAAGTATTTTAACTAAATCATTATTAATAACTGGAATTTAAATATTTTATGCCAGTACTTACACAGTTTCTAATGGGAATACTCAACTGTTGAGTTGTGAGCTGAGTTAATAATTCAGTTCCAATGTACAGCAATCTACTTTTGTTCAGCATCAAGACGACCTTAATATATGAAGTAACGACTATGACATATAATACTCACATAGAAAGCTTACCTGGATAATGTGTTTCAGTTTATCAATAATTTGACTTATAACAGGATCTGTTCCTTTCACTCTTACTTCTGGATTTGCAGACTGAGCTTTGATTCCATTGCCAACCACACGATGGGTATAACTAACATAACAAAAGAAATGTGGTTTAGTAAGCTGTTGTAACTTCTTCAGAGAATGGATTTATCATAAAAATGGTAAATGGGAGATGGAAATACTAGGTGACATGCACTTGACTGGCATTACAATTCCATTTTAATGACTCCATGTTAAGTTTCATTACCAGAAAGATACACAATGTTGTAAAATTGATATATTTTACTAACTTTCCTTTTTAGTTACTTCTGAAAAGTTTGTAATGAAAAATAAAAATTGTGAGAGGACAAGCACACACCTGTTCTGTAATATTTACCATTGTGCTTCATTAAAAAGGCTTTTTCTGTGCAAAAGTTATAGACTTAATTGGATATGTCTTTTTTATTTTTCAAACATATTTCAATTTAATTAACAAATGTCTATAAATTTAAAATCCACAGACATTTTTAATGTGAGATAAATGATCTGTCAAAACTAAATGAGCTATTGGAATCTTACCATGGTACATAAAACTTCATCCCAGTAGACTTTCATTGCATGTAAAATATGTTCCCCTCAAGATGAAAAAAAATGAACCATAGACTATTGGTTGAGGGACTTTTCTCATCATGCAGTTTTAATAAGTCACTAATCACTTTCTGTTGTTTTTATTCTTAATATACAATTAATGCGGGAAAAAACATTTTAAGGAGCCCCTAAAAGTTAGCTTGACTTGAAAATATATAGCTTGGATTTGAATCCCAGTGTGACAGGGAATGACAAATTTCTTCTTAGAAAAATAGTATACCTGCCATCTGTGCTCTTTTCTTTTGTACAAAAATAGTAATGTATCACATAAGTTGAACAGGAAGATTTGATCTCCAAGTACTATTCATTTTCATAAACACTGGAAAAAAATTCAAGCACTGATACATTCGAATCCTATAAATGTTTTAAAATCATGATTAACAAGCTCCCGATTATGAGAGTTCAATACATAAATATTCATATGAAGTTCTGATAAATATCAATTGTCAATATGAAAATAGTTTTCATATGTTTGCATTTAATTGTATGAATATTAATATTAAAATATGTTTGATGGGAGCAGGTGATCAAAGCCCACAGGTAAGTCGTAAATATGGAGACCTGGTCTATTACAGACCAGCTATCATGGAAGGAAAGGTAGACGAGGCTTTTCTTAAACAACTAACAAAATCATCCAAAGCACAGGCCTTATGGGTGGTGGAGGATTTTAACTGTACAGACGTCTGTTGGGAAAATAACACAGCATGGCACAGATTATCCACCAAGTTCTTGGAATGTATTGGAGGTGACTTTATTTCAGAAAGTGGAGAAAGCTACTGGAGAGAAGCTTTTCTAGATTTGAAATTAGCAAATAGGGAGGAACTGGTTGAGAATTTTGAAGTGGAAGGTAGCTGGCGTTAAAGTTATCATGAAATGAGAGAGACTATGATTCTAAGGAATGGTAGGAGGGAGAAAGTAAAATAAAGACAATGGATTTCAAGAAGGCTGACTTTAGTAAATTAAAGGAGCTGGTATGTAAAGTCCCATTCAGGATTAAGTCTATGTGGAAAAACAATTGATGACAGTTAGCAAATTTTCAAAGTTATATTAATAAGGGCACAAGAGCAAACTATTGTACTGTGTAGCACAAAGATAGGACGTATAGCAAGAGACCACTCTGGCTTAACCAGGAAATCTTCAACAATCAAAAATTGTAAAACGAGTCCTACAAAAATGGAAACTAGTTCAAAATACAAAGGATGAATATCAACAAACAACACATGTATGATGGGGTAAAATTAAAAAAGGCAAATACACAAAATAAGCTCAGCCTAGCTAGAGGCATAAAGGACAACAAGAAACATTCTTCAAATATATCAAAAGCAAGACAAAGACTTAAGGCAGGTTAGGATCATTGCTAAATGAAGTATCAGACGGTTAGCTGTGTTAGTCTGTATCTGCAAAAACAATGAGCAGTCCTGTGGTACCTTATAGATTAACAGATTTTTGAACATAAGCTTTCATGAGCAAAGACCCACTTCACCAGATGCGTGTAGTTATGCATCTGCATGCATCTGATGAAGTAAGTCTTTGCCCCTGAAAGCTTATGCTCCAAAAAATCTGTTAGTCTATAAGGTGCCAGAGGACTTCTTATTGAAGTCTCAATGAAGACTTATTGAAGACTCAATGAAGGTGGAAAACAATAATAGAAACATATGGAAATGGAGGAGGTGCTAAATGACTTATTTGTTTTGGGTTCACCAAGAAGGTTGGTGGTGACTGCATGCCTGCAATAGTGAATGCTGGAGAAAAGGACATAGGTTCACAAGTTAAAATAAGAAAAGAACAAGATAAAATTTACTTAGAAAAGTTAGAAGTCTTCAAGTCACTAGGGACTGATCAAATGCATCCTTAAATACTCAAGGAGCTGATTGAGGAGGTATCTGAGCAATTAGGTGTCATCTTTGAAAAGTCATGGAAGATGGGAGAGAGTCCAGAAGACTGCAAAGGGCAAATATAGTGCCCAATTCTAAAAAGGGAAATAAGAACTACCCAGGTAACTATAGAACAGTGAGCTTAACTTCTCTGCCAGAAAATACAATACAGAAAATAATTAAGGAATCTATCTCCAAATATCTGGCAGATACTAAGATAAGTAACAATCAGCGTGGATTTGTAAAGAAAAAATCATGTCAAACCAACCAACCTTTGTTCGATAGGATAATGAGTCTTGCAGACAAGGGGAAAGTGGTAGACATGGTATATGTAGACTTCAGCAAAGCATTTGATACAGTCTTGCATGAACTTCTTATCAATAAACTATGGAGATACAATGTAGATTGGACTACTGAAATGTGGGTGCATAAAGGTTGGATATCCATTCTCAGACAGTAGTTATCAATGGTTCACAGTCATGCTGGAAGGGCATACCAAGGGAGTTCCATAGGGATCAATATTGGGACTGGTTCCATTCTATGTCTTCATCCAAGATTTAGATATGGGCATAAAAAATACACTTATAAAGCTTGCACATGATAAGATGGGAGTTGTTGCAAGTGCTTTGGAATACAGGATTATATTTTAAAATGATCTGGACAAACTGGATAAATGGTTAGAAGTAAATAGGATGAAATTAAAAGAGTATGAATACAAAGATGCTGCCTAGGAAAGAACATTATGTTTAATGCATATAAGATGGGGAGTGACTGTCTAGGAAGGAGCACTGAAGAAAGGGACCTTGGGGTCACAGTGAAACATAAGATGAATAAGAGTCAACAGTGTGACACTGTTGGAAAAAAAGGCAAACATTATTCTGAGTCATTTACAGAAATGTTATAAGCAACACATGAAAAGTACTTTTGCTCTATTCTGAACAGATTAGGCCTCAACTAGTGTATTGTGTCATTGTGTTCAGTTCTGGGCACCACATTTCAGGAAAGAGGTGGACAAATTAGAAAAGGTCCAGAAAAGAGCAACACAAATTATTAATTGTCTACAAAACATTAACTATGAGGGAAGACTGAAAGAACTGGAACAAGCAGTTGTTCAGCACTTCAAAGACTAACAATTTTATTTATTAGGCAATGAGCTTTCATGGGTAAGACCCACTTCATCACTCTAAATCTGATGAAGTGGATCTTGCCCATGAAAGCTCATTACCTAATAAATTAAATTGTTAGTCTTTAAGGTGCTACAGGACTGCTTTTTTTTTGTGAAGTTATGGACAACTCAGCTACCCCACTGAAAGAACTGGGTTTGTTTAGTGTGGAAAAGGGAAGAGTGAGCCATAACATCTAGACAGTTTCAAAGTATCTCAAAGAGTGTTACAAGAAGGCAGAACAAATTATTCTCCTTAGGCTATAATGATAGGACAAGAAGTAATAGGCTTAAATTGGAGCAAGTTTTAACATTAAGAAAAAAAGTTCCTAACTGTTAGGATGGTTAAACACTGGAATAAATTGCCTAAGGAGGTTGTGGAGATATTTAAGAGCAGAGCAGACAAACACCTTTCAGGGATGATCTAGTTGATATTTAGTCCTGCCATGTATGCAGGGGACTGGACTTGATGACCTCTCAAGGTCTCTTCCAGTTCTAGTATTCTACTATTTTAATATCCCAGTTAGCAGATACTGTCAAACCCTATTAGCTACCACTCATTCCATGGTTCATCCAGTTTTAAAGATTATAAAATGTATGTGAAGCCATCATTTAGATGTGGCTCCACTGTCTTCTGTATTTTCTTGCCACTTAAAATTACATTTGGCTTTACAGTGTGATGACAACAAAATATTGATACATCATCTATGTTGTTAACTACTAAAGTTGATTTTCATCCTCTTACACCAGCTTTATGGAGTTGTACCATTGTACTATGGACGGAAAAAATGAGGCCCATTAAAAATAATGATGCATCTAAGCCATTAAGTTTTGATCCAGATCAAAACATCCTGATAGCTCACTGCCCAAAAGCGAGGATTTTTTATTTCAGGCCCACCACACTTCAAAGATATTGCTGCACATCAAGCTGTGAACTGTACATTACGGCTTAGATTTTTGAAATTGATGATCTTCACTGCATAAACTTCAGGGTACAGCTGAGCTTAATTATAATATTTTACTAGATTTAGTTAATTAGGCTATGTTTTTATTCACAGGGTTTAGCCATCTAATGAAAACAATTACAATGTTTAAAGATTCATGGTTTTACTTTGGAATGTGAACAACAAAAATAGTATGACGAAACAGCTGAGGTCTGTAATGCTGCACATCCATGACCAAACTGTGCAGTTTTGTTCCTGGAATGGAAGAGCTCTATAGGGCTCTTAATAATCTGTTATTCATGAACTGTGGCCAGGCAGTGTCTCTTCCTGACCTGAAATCTGACCAGAGGACTTTGTCTTTGAGAAAGGCAACATGACCAAAAAGACCCACCAGAGGTTGCTGATGATGCCTTCAGTCCTCTGGAGGCCTGTTCTCAATAATACCATACAATAATCCCCATTTCTGATGAAGTCAAACTATCTTAAATCGCAGAGAGGTAGCTATGTTAGTCTGTATTCTAACAAAACAAACCAGAAGACATGTAGCACTGTATAAAATGATTTATACAGTGATGAGCTTTTGTGCGACAGACCCATTGCATCAGATCAATCTCATTTCCAATAAAGACTTGCACCCCTAAGTACAAAGCTTCAAAAAAAATTTTGCAATAAAAACTGACAAATCAATACATAGGACTGAAGGACAGGGATGATGGGTGGGGGTGTTAAGTGTCTTGCCTGAGATAATTATAAGCATCAAAGGAAGAGAGGTAGACTTTGTAATGCATGAGATAATTGTTGTCTTTGTTCATACCAGGTCTTAATGTGTAAAATTTGAATATGAACTCCAATTTACAATTTTTTCTGTGTAATTTTTATAGTCTTTTCATTCTAAGGCACAAATTCTCAGATCTTTAACAGAAAGGCCCACTCCCTTGAAGTGTTCACTGATCAGCTTATGCGTATTGAGATTCCTGATGTCTACTGTCTGTCCATTCATTTGCTGGCAAAGAGTTTGCCCAGGCTGTCCAATGTGCATTGTAGGGGGCCATTGTTGGCACACAATGGCATTTACAGTATTGGTTGAAGTATACAAGAATGTGCTCTTGATCTTGTAAGTAACATGGTTAGGTCCAGTGATGGTATCCCCACAACAAATATGTAGACAAAGTTAGCAGCAGAGTTTGTTGCAAGGAAAAGTTCCAGGATTAGTATGACTGTGGTGTATCCTGTGATTGCTAGTGAGAATCTTTTTTAGGTGAGGAGGTTGTCTATAGGAGAGGACAGGCCTGTCACCTAGGGCATTCCAGGCTACATCTACACTGGCACAAAACTTCTAAATGGCCATGCAAATGGCCAAATTGAAGATTACTAATGAGGTGCTGAAATGCATATTCAGTGCCTCATTAGCATGCTGTCAGCCACAGCTCTTCAAAATTGCCAGGTATCGCTCCCGCGTGGTTCATCCATATGGGCGTCCTTTCCGAAAGGACCCCGTCAACTTTGAAATCCCCTTATTCCTATGAGCTGATAGGAATAAGGGGATTTTCAAGTTGGCAGGGTCCATTTGAAAAGAACCCCATCTGGATGAGCTGTGTGGGAGCGAAACAGGGCAATTTAGAAGAGCTGCAGCCGGCAGCAAGCTAATGAGGTGCTGAATATGCATTTCAGTGCCTCATTAGTAATCTTCTATTTGGCCATTTGCATGGCCATTTCCAAGTTTTGTGCCAGTGTAGACACGGCCCCAGACTGTAGCATCATGATCTAGAATAGGTTGTAGGTTTTTAATGATGCATTGCAGGGGTTTGAGCTGGGGGCTATAGATGATGACAAGTGGTGTTCTGTTATTGGTCGACACGGGGGTACAAAAGGAGGGGGAACAGTGTGAGAAAGAGAATGGATTGGAGAGGTACAGGTAGAAGTAAGGGGCACAGGAGTGGGGGGAAGTCATCACCTTATTCAGTCTCTTTTCTGAACTGAAACCTTCTATATGCTTAGATCCTGAGAACATGAACATGGAGTATGAAATCTGTATGAAAGAGTAACTGGCTGAAATGGACTGTTTATTGGTTTGTCTGTGCTGAAATTCAGAGTTTGCAGGAGCACATAGTTTTCTCCTCAGCCAGTTATATGTTCATTTAATATGGGGGAGGGAAACTGAATGGCTGGTTGTTAACCTAAGCCTGTTGGGAGATTGGAAAGCATGTGGCTCTGGGGGAATAATCCCACTACACACATCTCACTTGGTGTACTAAGCTGCATTACCAATGCTCTGGTATTTAGTTTAGCAAACTGAAACAATTATAAAAAAAGTATATATGAAATAGATAAGATTTATATATATATATATATATATATAGTAAAGAAATTCCATAATATCACTTATTTCTAAAGCTGGAAGTGATGCATGCATGTGTTCCCTGTCTATCAACTTACAATGTGGTTATGCGTTTATGATATGGAAAACAAATAATATGCCTGTTAAAGGTAACTTAGTGGGTACTGATGGAATTTCCAGCTTGGATGGTATGCCCATGGCCTGTAACCTCTCGGACTTATAATTGGGTTTAATCTTTTTTATAGTGTTAAGTGTTATGGCTGCTACTGATTTTTCATTGTGATTTAATTTTTAAGGAATGAGGGTGGACATTACTCAAGATAGGGTGTGTCTGTGATATCCAACACCACATAATGAAAACAGCCAGTCATACCTGACAATAGGTCAATTTGTGTATGTCCTATGTGTCTTTATGCTTTTGTAGTAATCCTTCTGTGCTCTTCCTTGCCCCTCTCTGGAGCTCTCTACTATATATCCCTGTATCATCCCTATTCTTTCCTACCCCTTCCTACCTCAACCTAGACATCAATACTCTAGAAAATTACATCCTACATAACTGGGATTTATATCATGAATCTGCAGCTAATGCTGGTGTCTCACTTCATAGATCTTGTACTTAGTGTATTCCTTATAAGTCCACTAAATGGTGAACATCTAGCAAGGTAACATGGGGCTTGTCTACACTACCACTTTCTTTCGAAGGAAGGATGGTAATTAGGGTGGTGGGAGTTTAGACAAGCCCTTGGAGTGTTTGCAGCATTTCATTTATAGTCTCCCCCTTTTGTTGAAGCCAGTGTAGGGAGCAGAATGTTATGCAATAGAGGAAATGACTAAAAAGTTCCATTTCCCTTTCCTGTAGGACCAAACATAACAACAATAATTCTTACTGCAGACAAATGGCTTGAATCTCCATTTTATTTCCTGCAAGGGACTCACCACATAAAATAACAGGAAAAAATATGCATTATTAAAGAAAGCAAAGGAAAATATAGTGCTTTTGCAGGCTACTTGACCACAGATTAGACTAAATGAGAATCTCTCTGGGTACAAAAACCTGTGTCCTCTGGCTCTCAGACAATTTCAGACAATAAGTGCATGTTTAATGTATATGAACAAATCACTGCTAGGATGTGTGGATGAAACCGTGAGGATTCTGTAACCTTTCATAATTTTTTAAAATCAAATTATATGAATTCCAGATTCCTACTGCTATTCTTGGGGATGTTAATTAAATGCTTGAGCCCTTAGTGGACAAATCTCACCTCATGACCATAAGCCAACCAAAATTCACTGAGAGTTACAGACTAAAGAGTATATCATATCTGGCAGCTCAGACATTTAATGGGAAGGAATTATTCATATGTTTTCCCAGTAAATGTGTCATATTCTTCTAAGGAGTTCTTTCTAATCTTCAGGGACTTAGTAAATACTGTAATTGATGCCTCCATTGATACAAGTGCTATCTCTGAACATCCCCATATAACTCTTTAAATAGCAACAGGATCTGGGTAAGAAACAGTCATATAGGTGGAGATTTAATTCTTCACTTTTGTTAGATCCACAAATTATCATTTTAAGGGAAAAAAGAAATTGATTTGTTCCTTGAAATGAATGAATTCTCAACATTTTCTCGTGGGCTATTACAGCAGACTCTCAAGGCCTAAGGGAGATGTAGCGTTATTAGTTTTTGATCTGCCAAGAAGAGGGAAGATGGAAAGAATATGATGATGAAAAAGAGCTTAATTTGTTTTATGGCATAACGCCATCTCCATATTTCTTGAAAACTCTGAACTACTGTAGATATGAACTCAACAAGCTGCACTTGGTACAGGCTCAATTTGTGCTAGTTTGAATCAAGAGGGATTACTAGGAATCAGGTATCAAAACCAGCAAGTTGCTGGCATACAATATAAGAGAATAGGCTTTTGAATTTAAAATCATAGTAAGGGGTGGAAAACCAACAAAGTATACACATCACCTAAACTATTAGTAAAGAGTTCTGCTATTTCTATAAATATTCATGCAAATTGGACAAATTCGCCAACAGATGCTTTGGATCAACTTTTCAAAATGATCACATTTTCACAAATTCCTGGAGCCCCATACGTAAAGCCCAAATGAAAAAATAAATAATAGGTTCAAATTTGCTGTAACACAAGATTCACCCCTTCCTGTCACTGCTACAGAATAGCAGTATGTACTATAGTAAACTTGGATATCACAACACTACAGTATAGTTTTTTCCTTCACAGATTGGATTGTCCTTTTTCTCAAGTTCTGATTTTGGAAAAAATTATTTGTTTTGTTCAGCTCTTCAGTCTAACTGAATTCTAAATTACTTCATAGTTTAGACTGTTACCATTCCCAAGTTACAAAACAAGCACCTGTATTTATATAGCTGTTGTGTGTTCAAGAGTGATATGTCAAAAGATTAATGAGTTTTATTGAATGAATGTTTACAACCAATGAAGAGCCAAATTGCACAGGGTAAGAAATAAAACACATAAGTCATCAGCAGTGCAGATGTGGGTTACAGCAGTAACAAGCTCTGAACTTGGTTAACAATTATACATCGTAACCTGCCTTGCCCCAGATACATGTGGTGGGAAGATTATATTTAAGCCAATAAGTAGCCCATGGGCAAATATCCGTATAGCAGATTCTTAGTCTGTCAAGATCAGTAAATAATCTCAAGTGCAAGAATTTGCCCGTCCTGGGAACAAGATGTAAGATTTAAAGAAAAAAAACAAAAAGGTTCAGTCCAGTTTAATGTGTCTACTTCACTGCAATTTATTTTCGCTTAGGACTCTTTTCAAATAAGATCTAGGCCAGCTCATTTGCTTTCATGATTGTTGATAACTATTATTTCGCATCTGATATTTTAACATCTTCATCAGTGTTGGACCCTTACATACCGTAGGTAACTGTTAATTAAGAAATTAACAATTACTTCACTACTAATAGATAGATACATAGATAGATAGATATGCAGGAACAAATGCGTCAAGATGTTTAATGGCACAAATTCTAATTAACTGAATAAATCTGATAACTACCTCAAAAGTGATAGAAGCTAAAATAGGTGTGTTAGCTGGGTTTTTTTTGTCATTTTATACCCATTTTTAATTTTAAAAGTGATACTAATGGAATTTAAGCTTTAGAAAGGAAACTTGCCCACACCATCAAAAAATATTTTAAACTCCATTTTCAAAACCAGTCATTTCATTGCTTTCAGCACAGAATGCAAATTAAGTACACCACCTCTTTCAGTGCCATTGGTTAACTTATCATCAAAGAAGGTCCATGGTATGTGGCTATTACTGTAGTTGAGAGGGTGCAGCACCTTCCCTATCCTTCCCTAGACTGGAGTTTGTCACAACTGGTTCTGAAGTTTTTCTCAGTGCCGCTCCTTTAGACAGAGTAAATGTTTGCTGGTAGTACAGTGTTCAGTCAAACAGGGGAACCCTTCTAGTTGGCCTGTGACTCAGTTTGGATGCCAGGAGTCCTTTCCCCTGTACCTCTGTGGGAGAGGGGGAATCTGTTGATGTTTTCTGTAATTCTATGCCCTTTGAAGATGAAGATGCTGGGCATGATCTGAAGTGAACACTGAAGTCCGTATGCACGCCTCTTTTTGCTTAAACTGAAAGTACTTAGCAACTCTTCTGAATGTCTCCAGGAAGGGGTGGGCATTCCCTTACATGCCCCCAACCCCATCCACAGAGCCAGAAACAAAAATCTTTTTTTAATTTTCTTTCTTCTTCTGTTTTATTCCAACAGGCTGAAAAAGAAACTCTATCTATTAAAGAGAACAAAATAAATAAGCTAACTCCTACTTATGCTAATGACACAGATAAAGAAGTTGCAACTACTAGCTCTGTTGAAGGTCAAAGATGCTCCAAAAGGAACTGTGCTGGTTCAACAGATGCTGCTACTTAAAATTTCCTATTAGAGACCCAGGGGCATGGCCACACTGACAACAGAGCATTCAGGGATGCTACCTGAAGATGAAAATATGACATCTGAAGTAGTCTGTATTTTTTATCAGCCTCAAAAGTAGCCTATGGCTTCTCTACCACAGGAAATTTTCTGAAATTACTATTCTAGACCAGTTATTTGATCATAAATGCCATGTAAATAGTCTAATTTGGAAGTGGATTATGCAAAGCCAGGAAAAGGCATTCAGTCCAGAATAAGAATGTCTACATGAAATGTAACATTGAAAAAAAAATTCCAGAATAATACTGGAATAATTAGTATGGGAAATTTCCAAGTATATACATCCGTATAGGTGCTTTGTATTGTTCAGTAACCACCATTCCAGTGCTGTGAATTCTATTGTGTGTCATTCTTAGACGCACACAAAACCACCACCAAGAGAACAAAATAATCCTAAAATTACCCATTACCTTCATTTCTACAACTATGCTCCTAAGGAAATTATTTTGAAAACCAAAGACAGTGAAACTTTTATTGAATCAGTAGTATAATTCCTAGTTCATTGTAGGAAATAGCACGTTCCAAAGGTGCTGAAAATTCCGACTCTGCAGATTGTTTCTGGCACAGTGAATAAATTCTAATTACATGTAATGCTGATGCAAGAGCTCAGTTGTGACAATTTTGAAATGAGACCAATTTCACTGAAGCTGCATAGCTCATTAGGATAGTCTAGTTTTAAACTATGTTTATATTAAAAAAACTCAAAAGAAACAGTTGGATTTACTTCAGGTCTTCTATTCTACAATTTTTTAACTGAATAAAGTGAACTATATTAACTCCTGGAATTGTTCAAGCAGCCTGCCAATGTACCATGAGAACTTAGAGTATGAGCCCTTATTAACTCTCAAAGAATACTATTTATTCTTATGAACAACATTATTTCCATACACTGAGTGGTCAAGCTTGGGTAATTACATATAGTTTTATCAGTCTGGCAATCCAGACAGGGAAATTGATCTTGAAGAATTCTCTTTACTGGAAAGGTATAATAAAAAGTAGTCATCTTGACAAGTAATTATGACTGCTACAATGGTTCCTTTACTGTCTTTGTGTACGTTTCTCACATGCCAATCCCTGAATTCCAGTCACTGAGGCTGTCTACATGGCAGGCACAGTTTCAGAATTCAACGTATGAGTCTCTGGAAAGCACCTGTTGTCTCGAAACAGTTTTGGGGATAATGCATGCACTATTCTGACGTCTATGTATCCCTCATTGCATGAGGAGCACAGGGATGCCTCAAAATAGGTCTTTATTTGGCATGTGGCACTGTTTAGACAGTGGCACATGCCAAAAGAGCCTGTTTTGAAATCTTCTCAAAGTCTTATTTCAAGGTTAGGGTACTGTATAATCATAGCTGGAGGAAGCTAATTCATGCACAGCAGAGCATCAGGATAAGCTAGAATAAGCAAGCCACTTTATAAAATGAGCTCCACAAAAGCAAGACAATTAGCTTTGAGTTACATCAGTGTTCTCTCTATAACTAGGTTTTGCACTAATAAAACCCAAGGGCTGTGTCTGCACTACCACCCTCCTTTGAAGGAAGGATGGTAATTAGGGTGTTGGAAGTTTACTAATGAAATGCTGCGCTGCATACGCAGCACTTCAGTAAGCAAATTCCCCCCCATGGCAACTTTGAAGTTTTAAACTAAGTACCGGCTCACGTCTAGCCACGGCTCACCCGCCGGTACTTCAAAGTGCTGGGGCAACTTTGAAGTCCCTTGACTCCTCAAAATTGCCTTCAAAGGAGGGTGGTAGTATAGACAACGCAAGATATGTTAAACATCTAATACGGTCATGTAGAAAAAGAGGGGAAACATGCTGGCCATACAGTTCATTTCCTTTCATTTGAATATTTGTGTTCTGATGTTGAAAAAGAAAGAGAAATCAAGAGTAAAATACCACACGTTTACAATGTACATTAAAGATGTATTTTAGTAACAGTCAGCTCCATTGTCAGAAAAAAACAACAACTACTGTTGAGCTTTGAGAAAACCTGTTCATTTAAACAAGGAGCTTTGGGTAAACCACATTTTAAAATTTGAGAAAATATTTTCTCATATGTTAGAAAGTAACTAAAATCAGACAACTACAAATCTAATAAACCTGAATAACTGGATAGAACAATATCTTATTCTTAATTTTTTTCTAAAATAATCTTCTTACAAACTTTAATAATTCCACTTCACCTTTAGTTAATAATGTTTTAAAACCAAGATATATAAACCACCATAAATAATTATTAAAACATTTACTGAGGAGAGCTGGGCAGGAAGCAGTTGTCCTAGGAAAACAACACAGAACGTGAAGATATAAAACCGGCAAGGCTAAATAGTCATAAACAAATCCATCTGCTTCCTGTCTATGTTTTCTTCAAATGAGCAAAATATGTAAAAAGAAATCCAAGGTCAAGCAATCATGACACTATTGAGGACACCATCCCTTGCAGACATAAGTCTCAAGTCTTGTGTTTACCTCAACATGATGCTCCAGAATACAGACAATGCACAGTACCCCCTGGACACAGGATATTGTATCCTATTGGTGGAATCTCCATCCCTAGAGGTTTTTAACATCCCAGCTTGACAAAGTCATGGCTGGGATGATTTAGTTAGGGTTGATTCTGCTTTAGGCAGGGGGCTGGACTAGCTAACCCCCAAAAGTCCCTTCCAGCCCTAGAATACTATGATTTTCTGATATTACTAGATAATTGCAGAACCTGATCCTGACACAATAATTCTGAGACGGTCAATATCCGCCTCATACAGCCACATATGACCAACTCTACCACATATTGCATATCAAAGGGGAATGCTCACAGTCCACACTATCTTATTTAAGCAGAAGGATTTTTTTAGATACTTAATAAAATACTACCACAAAATGACAGACAGGTTATGGCATGGGAATATCAAGCAGAGGATGAATTTGAATATCATTATCCAAAAAACAAAAGAAGAGCATTCAGCAAATAAAGGTCACATGAAAGAATCAACATAAGTTGCTGTGTAATGCCAAGTGTCAAATGAAATTTCAGCAAATATACTGACGTAGGCATCTTGATAGACTTTTCTTATGCTTATTCTTCATGTTGAAATTCCCTGTGGTAGATAATACAGAGACTGATTTTAATGGCCTTTTACAGAGTTGGGGTATACAAAGGGATATTGGAAGAATGTTTGAATAATAATAAGTCAGTATAGCACCATCTACCCTAATGTGCTACTTCAGTGTAGCAGGCAGCACTTTGAAGTAGCACACATCGCGTCTACGTACACCATGTACTACTTTGAAGTTGAAATCGACGTTAGGCGCGGAGATGTCGAAACCACTATCCCAATGAGAAAATAGGAATAGGGCACCACTTCAACGTCTAACGTCAACAAATATGTGTAGATGCTCCGTATCCCGCTACTTCAAAATACCAGGGTCTTCCATGGCAACAATCAGCTGTTAGGTGGACATGTGCTGCCCAGCCTCTGTGAGGCTGTCTGGTCCATGCACACTGTGACTCTTTAAAGCCGCATGCACCCGGAAACCCAGTGGCAGGAAGCTGAGAGTGTGCAGGCAGCAGCCTCTACATTGCTGCCCCTGAATGCCTCAGCACGACCTCCGGCACAGCTGAGAGCAGCATGATCAGCACCCAGGTGGGTCAGAAGCCCCAGAATCCCCCACTCTGAGCATGTCAAGGCCTCGCAATATTGTGGAGTGTGCAGCAGGCGCCCATGACCTGAGGGACGTTGATGGTGTCCACATCCAGGCTGGGGGTGAGGTGGCTCGTACAAGGCAGCATGAGCCAGGGCTGGATCAAATATGTTGCATCGGCCATGAGGTAGAGGGGCGCGGTGGTGACCCCCAGTGGGATCTCCCTCTGGAGGATGCAGGCCCTACCTCCAGCTGGCAGCACAGGCCCGAGTTGCGGACGACCCGCTCTGGGGCACGCATAGGTATGTGGGTCCTCCTGAAGACATCAAAGCAGTTTGGGAACCCCAATGTGCCAAAGCCTGCGATTGCTGCATCTAGGTCCTCAATGCGGATGACCCTCTGAAGGATCATGGCATTGAGTGAGCAGACCACCTGCAGGGGAGGGGACATAGGCACCCATGAGGGTGTGCGGGGTGCGCCTGGTCCCCCCCGGCCCTACCCACTGGCCCTCCACCTTGGGCCTCCACCTCAGGCCCCCCTCCCAGGGCACCCCACCTTCCTGGCAGGTGCATGCCCGGGCCTCCTTACCTCCATCACGACAGCCCCAACTGTGGTTTTGCCCACCCGGATTTTGTGTCCCATGGAGTGGTAGCTGTCTGGAGTGACCAGCTTCCAGCTATTGCAACCCTCTTCTCGACGCTGAGGGGCGCACAGCATCCGGGTGTCCCAGTGTCTCAGGGCAGGGGTCAGCCTTTGGCAGAGCTCGAGGAAGGTCTGCTGCCTCATCCAGAAATTCTGGAGCCACTGGTCATTGTCCTACTCCCCCATGACCAGTTGCTCCCACCACTCAGAGCTGGTGGGGTGGCTCCAGAGCTGGTGGAGCACATGAGGGGAAGGGTGTCAAGAGGGCCTGATGGTCTGGGGCATCCTCTTCTGCCTTTTGCAGAAGCCCTGCAGAGCATCCACCAGTGCTGTGGCTAGCAGGGAGCCTGCACTGCTGGTGGCAGACAGCAAGCTGTCGAGCAGCTGGTGGTCCATGTCCATTCCTGTGGGCACTGCGTCTGGCCTGTGTGTAGATGCTACATGTTAAAGACGCTACTTTAAAGTACAGCTCTAGTGTAGACATAGCCTATAAGTGGCCTATGGCCGTGTCTACACGTGCACGCTACTTCGAAGTAGCGGCGCCAACTTCGAAATAGCGCCCGTCCCGGTTACATGTGTTGGGCGCTATTTCGAAGTTGAAATCGACGTTAGGCAGCGAGACGTCGAAGTCGCTAACCCCATGAGGCGATGGGAATAGCGCCCTACTTCGAAGTTGAACGTCGAAGTAGGGCACGTGTAGACAATCCACATCCTGCAACATCGAAATAGCGGGGTCGGCCATGGCGGCCATCAGCTGAGGGGTTGAGAGACGCTCTCTCTCCAGCCCCTGTGGGGCTCTATGGTCACCGTGGGCAGCAGCCCTTAGCCCAGGGCTTCTGGCTGCTGCTGCTGCAGCTGGGGATCCAAGCTGCATGCACAAGGTCTGCAACCAGTTGTCAGCTCTGTGGCTCTTGTGTTGTTTAGTGCAACTGTTTCTGGGAGGGGCCCTTTAAGGGAGCGGATTGCTGTTGAGTCTGCCCTGTGACCCTGTCTGCAGCTGTTCCTGGCACCCTTATTTCGATGTGTGCTACTTTGGCGTGTAGACGTTCCCTCACAGCGCCTATTTTGATGTGGTGCTGCCCAACGTCAAAGTTGAACGCCGACGTTGCCAGCCCTGGAGGACGTGTAGACATTATTCATCGAAATGTTGCTACATCGAAATAAGCTACTTCGATGTAGCGTGCATGTGTAGACGTAGCCTCTCTGTCCCTGAAGCCTTAGGCTCAATTCATCATTCCAGCTTACGTAATGCTGTTTTCCTAAATGCATCTGAATTAAGTTACTTCAACTTTTAATTGACACCATGTGATCAGTGGCTGATTGTTTTATGATAAAATGTTTATATTTCCTAAATTAATTCTGGAGGGTTAGAATTGCCATAAGTAAAGCTGTATTGTATCAAATGTACATTTTTAACATTATTCTTATCAGGTGATGGGGCCTTTTTCTTGTCTCAGTTATACTAATTTTGATTACATCTTATGAGAGGAAGAATCAGGTCCAAGTAATATTACTGCACAAGTATTTTATAAATAAAGAATATTATGTTGAAAGATTTCTGAGAAAATGGATTTTGCAGATTTGCTGACACATAACTATGTTATTTTTCAGGATTGTAACCCTCAATGCCTTGATGACTGTGTGTATGTGTTTGATTTGCAGAACTGAATGTGAAAACATGACAACTTCTCAGGGAACAAGCAAAGAATTATGGATTGGTTATTCTACAGCATTCCTGTACTTTGAGAAAATTGTGTTTCAGTGTAATGCCAAAAAATATTTACAGTATCTATGCTGTAATATTATTTATTGTTATGAGAAATTATCTGTTTCCCAGACTTCATATTCTGTCAGTCACTGAGTGTGATTAGTACTTCTATTTGGTTTTGGTTCTCATCTCTCTAGCCATAAGACAATGGCAAATATGGCTGTCACAACTTTTAACTCTTTCTCCACCTGGATTATGCATGATACTTAATACAGGTCAGTTTACAACATTCCTCATGGGGAACAGAGGAAACAAGTTCTCTGAGTTATAAGAAAAAGGCTGATTTTGAATGGAGTGATGTTCTAAAGTAAGAAGGCACCATAAAATCATAGAACACTAAAACTGGAAGGGACCTGAAGAGGTCATCTATCCAGTCCCTTAGTTTCATAGCATGTCCAAGCACCATCTAGACCATCCCCAACAGATGTCTGTGTAACCTGCTCTAAAAAATCTCCTGTGATGAAGATTCCACAACCTCCCTAGACAATTTATTCCAGTGTTTAATCACCCTGACAGTTAGGAAGTTCTTCCTAATGTCTGATCTAAACCTCCCTTGCTGCAGTTTAACCTACTTCTCCTTGTACTATTCTCAGAGGCAAAGGAGAACAATTTTCCTCCCCGCTCCTTGTAATCCTCTTTCAGGTCCTTGAGAAGACATTTATAGGGATTTGATTAGCAGGCACATATAGGGATTAGCAAATCAGTTCAGGCATATTTCGCTCAATACTTTGCATAACACTGACATTTTGTGGAATACACTGCTTTTGCACTCATCTTAAGTAGTTTCTTCACAGGATAAAATGATCATTTAGTGATCTATACTTCTAAAAAGAGAAGTGTTTTTTTTTTAATTTTGTGCCCACATTCCTATTAACAAAATTATGATCCCTGATTTGCTGACATTAAGAGTGACAAAGGCACTAATTGTACTTGAGGGATAGGGACACTCACAAGATTTTTTCCCACCCAAAAGTTCACTCTCATCAATCAACCATTTCCTGCCTGTATTCTAAATTCCATTTTGTATCTTGAATTATGTTTGGTTTAGGCTGTAAATGAATGGATGAGTGGAATGCATTTGTCAGATTTACTGTGGGAGGTAACGGTCATGACGTACAGGAAATAGAGGATCAAACACCAAGCTCCTGAGACAAAGGTTTTATTCAGCGGGGCTGTCAACCAGAATCCGTTGTCATTAGTTTTTTTTCAAGACCATACAGCAATGATGATAAGAAATGGACTCCAAAAAAAAAAAATGGCAGGTGGGAATCCTTAAGAAAATGTAGGATCATTTTGCACTGTGGGAGTGAAAGTATGTGAAGTCAAACAGGAACTTTCAATTTTTCCTAGAACATTTAGTTCAATCCATGGTAGAAAACAATGTAGCTGATGAAAAGGTTAGCTTTCCTTTGTTCCTAGATAGATTGAAAGTACTTCATTTGCTGAAATATTTGGTAGTTTCTGACAAACTGAGGAATGTTTTTAGGGGCACTTTATACAGATTGTAATGCACTGCTGCAAGACAAATACCTTAGTAATGGGGAAAAAACATACTTCATCCTTTGGGATCAAAAACGAGGGAAATCTACTACTTAGTGTAAGTTTAGAAATGTCAAGTGAAGCTTTGGATGACCACTTGGCATGCAGCATAAAAAGAGAATCCATCTAGAAGAGACTGTTCGCAAAATTTTGACTTTGAACTCCACTTTATGGCTCTGTTCATAGAAATTAATATCAGTTAAGTAACAATAGGTTCAAAAGTAATGTAAGTCAAATAGTTCATCTTCTCATTGAGACAGGATGCCAAAAGAAAAAAAAGGGGGTCAAAGAATTACCAGAACTGTTGTTGCTGCAGGGAAAACACTTTGCAGAAAGTATTAAATATCTGAAAGTATAAAATGCCATTTGTGTTCTCAATTGAAGCATAATGCCTGTATAAGCAGATTATGACCTAGCAATGTATCAGAAAGATAAGATGCAAGGAATTCAAAGGATAGGAACTAAATCCTTTACGGAAGAAGTGACTAGAAAAAAAGTCAGAATTAATTAGAATTCATATACCAATGCAAAGCGATACAAGGCCCACTGTTTCAACATTTTTGTGGTCCATCTACAACAGTGGTGGACAATCTTGGCCCATGAGGGTAATCTGCTGGCTGGCAGTGAGACATTTTGTTCATGTTGACCATCCGCATGCACCCCCCGCACCAGCACCCAGTAGCTGCAGTTTGCTGTTCCTAGATTCAAAGCCTAGGGGAATCAGTGGAAAAATAGAAAAGTGTAGGAAAAAGGGTTTTTGACTTCCCTCTTCCTTTCACAGATATTGGCCGCGTCTACACGTGCACGTTACTTTGACGTAGCGGCGCCAACTTCGAAATAGCGCCCGTCACGGCTGCACGTGTTGGGCGCTATTTCGAAGTTGAAATTGACGTTAGGTGGCAAGACGTCGAAGTCGCTAACCCCATGAGGGGATGGGAATAGCGCCCTACTTCGAAGTTGAACGTTGAAGTAGGGCACGTGTAGATGATCCGCGTCCTGCAACATCGAAATAGCGGGGTCGGCCATGGCGGCCATCAGCTGAGGGGTTGAGAGATGCTCTCTCTCCAGCCCCTGCGGGGCTCTATGGTCACCGTGTGCAGCAGCCCTTAGCCCAGGGCTTCTGGCTGCTGCTGCAGCAGCTGGGGATCCATGCTGCATGCACAGGGTCTGCAACCAGTTGTCGGCTCTGTGGATCTTGTGTTGTTTAGTGCAAGTGTGTCTGGGAGGGGCCCTTTAAAGAGCGGCTTGCTGTTGAGTCTGCCCTGTGACCCTGTCTGCAGCTGTTCCTGGCACCCTTATTTCGATGTGTGCTACTGTGGCGTGTAGACGTTCCCTCGCAGCGCCTATTTCGATGTGGTGCTGCCCAACGTCGAAGTTGAATGCCGACGTTGCCAGCCCTGGAGGATGTGTAGACGTTATTCATCGAAATAGACTATTTCGATGTCACTACCGATGTAGCGTGCACGTGTAGACGTAGCCATTGCGAACACAGGTGATGGCGGTGAAATACCATGCACCGAACTTATAATGGAAACAGGAATCTCAACTAGCACTCCCACTCCGTGTTTCTGAGGGGGTCAAAGCATGAAGACAGACAGGAAAAGTTAGGAAAAAGATTTTATAGCAGAAATATCAAACTAGCAGGTGTCTGCAATGGACAGCAAACCCCCGAAAACATTTTTGGAGGAGCAGGGGTGCAGTGGTCTGAGGCTGCAGAGCTTCTTGGAATGCTGAAGTAGCTGAAGTAGTTCCCCCAACTGTCTTAGCTGCTGGGGGAGACTTCCCCCTGGCAGTAGCAAGACCCCAACTATTTTTAGTCGCTGGGGGAGACCTCCCCCCCGGCGGCTGCAAGTCCCTGAAATTCTTCCCTGCCCTTGGAGCCCTAAACACACACAAGCCAGGACATGGTGCTGCCTTGCAGCATGATTAGCATCAAACAGCAGGTATGTCCTTTTACTGGGTTGGAGGCTACCCCCGTGATGTGGCTGAGCATGGAAAGACCCCAACCGTGTGGCGCCTGTGTGGGAAGGAGGAAGGTTCGTGCACGAATGTAAACCACTGAGAAGAAGTTTCTCAGCACCTTATGAAAGCATGACATGTGGTGCAGTGGGGCAGCGGCTGGTGCCAGGCAGCACAGAAAAGACTAAGTGTAGAGACAGAACCACTCACTCCCTGCAGGCACTATTTGAATGGGCATATGCATGCAAAGCACTAACAGCCAAGAAAGAAAGACATTTCTCAGGCTCTCACACAAACATGAGCCCACAGCCACAGGCTTGCTGCTCCCACTTTGAAATTCACAGTGTTCCTGTTACCTAATTCTGGAGCACCTGGGGGCAGCGGCCAGAGTGGAGCACTGAGGGGCATTATGAGTTACATCTGGGACACCTTTCGATGCTAATAAATTAAAATTTAAAATGTGCTGCTTCCACACTGGTATTTAATCAAACTTTTGACTTCAGGCTTGATGCTATATTTGTCAGGTAATGATGATATTGTAATCTCGATATTAGTGCTCCCCAAATCAATCTAATGGTATTTAAAGTGAAGACAGTCATAAGGTAAAAGTGACGTAACTGTCTTAAATTTGGGTTTGTCTCATAGTGTAGATGCAGCCTAAGACAGAAGGATTGGCTAAAGAGTTTCAGGATCAAGTCCCAAATGCTTTACCAGTCATATAACAAAAGGAAGATTCTGGGGCATCATCTAAAGCTCACTGAAATGATGGGATTCTTTTTATTGACTTCAGTGATATTTGAATAAAACACTTATAAAGGAAGTGAGTTAAACAGTCAAATATATATTTCTGGGACAGCACAAGTAACAAATAAACTGTGTGGATGGATCTGAGAACAAATGATAGGGATGAGGCTAACACTGGTAGATGAGGTGGGTGCAAATTGGATGAGATAAGTAAGATGTAGCAAGTTTGTGGAGAGTTTTGAAAGCCAGAAGAGCAAATCTAAATGAAGCTGGAGTCACCTAAGAACACACAGAACGAGACCTGAGCTGTGTCTAGATTGCTGAGAACTGTTGGCAAAAGGTACACAAATTCCTCAAAGCATTTGCTTATCTCCTGCCACCATTTCTGTTGGGAGAAGCTTTTCCAACATTTGACCGGTCCACACAGGGCCAAATGTTAGGAAAACTCCTTTTGCCAGCACATCCCTTCTTCCTCATGGAACGAGGAAGACTGGGATGTTGGCAGAAGGCTCCCAACAGAAGCCTGCAATCTAGACATAGCCAGAAGTATAGATTTTACTTCCCTTTTAATATAAACCTTCCAAATGATCAAAGTGCACTTAACATTTTGTTAGTGCCACTGACAAATGCCATTTTCCATCCCTCTCCTCTTGAAACATTACATAAACAGTTTTACAATTTTGAACTTCTTACATTAAAAAAATGCCATGAAGCCAAGATAGTATTACTGAAAGTGTACGAAGTATAAGATCACTGAAAGAGATATCCTTATTGTTCATCCCAATCTTGATGAGTGACACTTCTTATAGTTGAAAAAGAAAGTATTGGTAGTCATAATTTCAAATAACATTGTCTTATCTACATTTCTAGAGTGATAACAATGAACATAATGTCATCTAGGGTTTTAAGAATCTATGATGATAATCTCAAGGACCTCTCTGGTTAATTTTATTGACGTGAATAAATCAGATACCTGTAGAATCCAGTAAGCTGAACAATATCAAAAACAGGCATTCTATGTCAAGATTCAATCATCTTTATTCGGTATTATTTTAAGGTTCACTTATGAATGCTTGTATATTCAGGAATATTGGATTCTTGTTAATAAATGTTTAAGATTAATAAGATAATGAAATAATATTCAATCATTCAGTATTTCTTGCTAATATCTAATTATGTGCTTTAATTTGCACAGTAATAGCTATGAATAATTAATTTAGAGTTGTGTGGGAAATTGAATTTCCATCCTACAGAAAGTGTCATATTTCTGAAAATGTTCTGCCATAGAACCAACGTATCAGAAATGCAGCATTTTTCATGGAATGTAAATTTTCAAAACACCCTGTTTTGGAAGAACCAAAATGGAAAACGTCTAAAAAATTCTGAGCCACCTTTGTATGCGCCTAGCCAGCAGGCCAGATAGACAGCTTGGTAAGCTGGGAAGCCAGCCACCATAAATTTGGCAAGCTGCCTGCTAAAACAGGCAGCCTGGGGTCCTGAATATCTTGAGAAGTCATGCAGCCTGAAGAGCCAGACACTTATGGATCAGAGCAGCACCAGGGGTCCAGAACCCGGGGGAGTACCACATCACTTCCAAACTGCCAGGTGGGTTACATGGAGCCATGGCTCCTGTGGAGTTGGACGGCCCTAATGCCTTAAAGCCAGTCTGCCTCACCAGGAAGGTGGGCAGCCCAGGGATCCAGGGAGCCTGAAAGGCGAATTAGCTAAGGGATACTGGGGATCCCAGAGAGGTAGGCAAACTCTCAGGTGGTCTGGATGTAATGAAGCCACAGGATCATCAGGGCTTCCCTATTGCGGTTGGCCTCTGAACCCTTGGAGTGGATAAGGGTTGTAGTTGATGACAGGTGGAAGAACTCTGTACAAGATAACATTTGTGTAGAATGAAACTGCATTGCTATGTCAGACGTATTTTGAACGTGGTGTTAGAATTTAGCTGTTCTGAGAAAATATGACCCCAGAGATCTGATTATTTAATGTGATCAGTGTATATCAGGACAGGAATAATTTCCCTGAGGAGATCATACCCAGACCAGACTCCTGTTCTGAACCCCTAGAATCCTTAATCTTTAGATGGCTGATCATTTTCAGGATTGAAGTCCCACAGTGAGAATCTGGAGTTGGCATTTTTGGAAAAGTACCTGAACTTTGTCTCATACCAAAGTCCATTTCTCAATTATCTTTTTGCCCCAAGACATCAGATTAGTATTTTTCAGGGCAAGAATAGAGAACTGGAAACCTGGCTGAATTATCTGTGGTACTTGCTCTTTTAGTTGTGTCACCCTGAATATTCCTCTGTGAAAAGTTCTCAGTCCCCATTACAGACTTTGTATCATGATGAGTGCCCAGTTGTTTGGCCCCTTGCCAGTCAAGAACAGGCAGTCTTCTCAAGCTGAAGTCTCAAGGGGCTGCAGGTATTGCATTCTGAATAGATTTAGTTCCTTAAATATGACTGAATCTTTGGCCTTTGCAGCCTTTACTTCTACCCACATATCTCTCCTTTTCCCAGCAGGAATTCTTGTTTTTTTTCTGTTGGATTATGCCTCTCTGAACTGTTTGATTCTTCATCCACCCACTGCTATGTCACCATCAAAATATATCTGGGGATTATTGCTTGGTATTTGCAAATCTAATACTAAGCATGGGCAGAGAGGAGAGTCTTCCTCAAGCAACCATGCTGTCCACCCCCAGCAGAGATGCCAGAACTGCCAATGATAAAGGCCAATGATAAAATCATAAAGCCAACAACTAGGATCAAGAGGGAACACAATCCAGCAATAAGGAAAGGCGAAGAGAGAGAGATGAGGAGGCAGAAAGCTTTGGGATATTAGAGAACCAGTACCCATGGTAGGTTGCATCTAAGAAAGTGACAAGGAAGAAAAGGAAGACTGCAAGCTCAGAAACTGAAGGGGTGATTCATGACTGATCATTTTAGGCTAATAGGCAATGGATAGAGGGAGGCACCTAGAGAGATTTCAGGCTTCTGTCAGTGTAGGGTTCTGCTTCACAAAAGAATGAAGATTTAGCATCAAGCTCTTTGACCTATGCATCTCCCATCATATTTCCCTGAGGAGCATCTGTTGTTACAATCAAACAGTGGTATCTGTTCTGTAATTTATTTCTCTCACCAACAGAAGTTGGTCCAATAAAAGATATTACCCCACCCGCCTTTTCTCTTTAAACTGCTAGGGAGTTATTTACTTGGCTTCCATCATTTCAGACAAAGTTTCTGAGAGTGGGTGCAGAACCACACCCTGCCCCCCTGCATATATTTTCCTTGAGTATCATGGTATACCTTTGTGGGCTGGCACAGCCATAAAGAGCTGTAAGAGAATGGACTATAATCCTAAAGTTAATTGCCAGAGTCTGGAGTGTCCTGCCTGGGACAGACTTTTTTTTTGCAAGCTGCACTATCAGCCTAAGTGTGGCAACAGAATATTTGTAAATTCAACAATATTAAAAAAAAATATACTTAAGGTATAGCACTGTTTTTAAAATAAAGCCTAGTTTTATAATGGTTTGTCTTATTTCTTTTGCAGTTTCCTTACAGAATGGGAGCTGATTGCATAATAAACTACTTAGGGTTATGCATTTTATTTTGAGTAGATGTCTTAAATGGAGTCTTACATTTTCATTTAGGAATACCATGGATCTGCAGTCAATATTCTTACAGGATTTGGAAGTAGCACTTTCTTTTTACTCTAATAGCTGCAGAATGACTATAGAAGACCTCATGGCAAAATTTTAATAATGCGCTCTACTATTTTGACCTTTTCACCATTTTATAATTTATTTTGAATGACTGTTACAAGATATTTCTCTCTTCTATGTCTTTCAAACCAGTGCAGAAGGAACAGAATGAATAATTCACAGGAAGAACATTAATGTCAATGTAGTTATGGCACACTTCTATAAGACAGTTTAGGTCTTATTTGGACACTTTGTTTTTTTCAGATCTGAGCTGAGTAACAAACTGGAACTTAGTAATGCTTGAGGCACTACCAGAGAAGGATGTTAATGCCACTTATTTTATGTCACTTTTAGGATTAACTTTTTGGTCTTTATGTCATGGAATTTTCAATCTGATGAGCTCCATGCAGGCAGACCTTTGTGGTCTAGAGTCTGGACCCCCAAGGGCATTTAGGCATCACCAACATTTTCAAAACTGCCTCTCAGTTGCCACTTAACCCTATAGATGCTTAAATTTCCACTGGTCAACATTTGCTAAATCCTCTAAAAGAACCAATGCCACCCCACGCTAATGAGCTGCTTACAGCTCTACCTCAAGCTGAGATCCCGAACTGGAATTCTCAAATGAAGTAGGGGAACACCTCACCTTGTCAATGGGGCCCAATCCTATAAGCATGTTCAAAGCATGACTGAAATATGACACCTGTCAGACTGCACAGTTTTTTTTTAAGAACATAGCACCAGTAAGATAAAGTGGAGCAAAACTGTTCAATAAAACCAATATACAGGGCAATCTGTAGTTATACTGACAGCTGATTTCTCTTTATGCCTAAGACCCAAGTGCCGTGGGAGATCTACTGTTCACACCTGAGTTAAGCATCAGTAGTTGAAGGATGGAGGGAAAAAACATTAATTAAATGACTCTTATTTTACCTAAATTGTATCCTTTCCCCTCATGGGTCACATTCACTGAACAAAAATTAACTATACAAATGTTAAGTGAACAAAAACTGATACACTTCTAAAATGTATCCTGAAGATTTCTTCTTCCTCTTGAGCACTAATAGGTTCAGTCCATCAATCCCTAACTAACATAGTTATACAGCTCCAATCACCACTGTATCCGAACACCTCACAACCTTCAGGATATTTATTATCACAACAGCTTTCTAAGGTTCTATTATCCATATATTACAGTTGGGGAGAAAGACACAGTGAGCGTAAGTGATATTCCCAAGGTCATATGAACAATCTCTGACAGAGTAGGTGTCCTGGGTAGTGTAACATCCTTCCACTCTGTGTCACTTGCTGCTATTATGTTACATAATTGAAAACAAGAGGCCCACATATCTCATCAGCAGAATAAAATATTGCAACCATCAGTTCCAAACTTTTTCACTGAAACATATCAATGGAGCTATTAAATTCATATAAAATGACTGAAGAACAGTGCTAATTTAAAAGCATCAGGTTAAAGTTGATTCAGATACACTATACCAAGTCTCTGAATTTTTTGATGACTCTTCATACTTGGGCATGAAATCAACACAGAAAACTGACAAGATAAAATATGTTTGGGGTCAACCTTATGGTTTCAGTGATGTTACTTCAGATTTACTCTATGGACTGGTGGAAATAAGAGAACTGATGGAAATATCAATCAGTTAAACTCCAAGATGCAGCTGACAGACATGATTTTAAAGCATTCTTTGGCAGGCTGAAGGCAGTCTATCAGCCACACATTGCTGGCTGTACACCAGTACGCTCTGCTGATGGCCTCACTCTGATCACAGATAGTGGTAAAATCCTTGACTGCTGGGCTGAAGATTTTCACAAAGTATTCAACCAGACCACAACTTCCGACAGCAGCGTCTTCGAAGAGATTCCTCAGTGGGCTAATGATTTACAGCTGGTCTTACCACCAACTTTTGATGAGGTACAAAAAGCTGTTAAACAGATGAAATCTGGAAAGACACCTGATACTTATGCAATTCCATCAGAAATTCATAAAGCTGCTGGTGGCCAGCTGATGTACCATCTTGCTCATTTATTCAGTGTCATTTGGGAGAAGGAACTAGTCCCTCAGGACTTTAAAAGTGACCTGGTTGTACACATATACAAGAGAAAAGGTGATTGTACATGTTGTGATGACCATCAGGGCATCTCTTTGTTCTCTATAGCTGGTAAGATTCTAGCCCACATCCTCTACAACCAGCTTTCATGACATGTGTCCAAAAACAGCATTATTCCTGAAAGCCTGTGTGGACTTCAAGCTGGTCAAGGCACTGCCAATATGATATTTACAGCCAAATAGATACAAGAAAAATGTAGAATAGTAACAGAGAGGGAGCTGTGCTAGTCTATATGCTATCAAAACAAAAAGCAGTCAAGTAGCACTTTAAAGACTAGCAAAATAATTTATTAGGTGAGCTTTCGTGGGACAGACCCACTTCTTCTGACCATAGCCATACCAGAACAGTCTCAATATTGAGTCTGTTCTGGTATGGCTATGGTCTGAAGAAGTGGGTCTGTCCCACGAAAGCTCACCTAATAAATTATTTTGCTAGTCTTTAAAGTGCTACTTGACTGCTTTTTTTTTTTTTTAAGAGAAATGTAGAGAACAACATCAAGACTTCTATGTGATTTTCGTCTATTTGACCCAGGTGTTTGACCTGATCAACAGAAATGGGCTCTGGAAAATACTCAAGCAAATTGTCTGTCCTGAGAAATTTATTACAAATGTTTGGTCCTTTCATGATGGAGTGCTTGGTCACGTCCTAAACAACAGAGAGACATCAGCACCTTTTGAAATAGCAAACAGTACAAAGCAAGGATGTGGGCAGCAGGTTGGGCATACCTATTCAGTTCTGAACAGATGGCAGTATTTTCAATCTCTGGAGACTTCAGGCTCATGGTGAAGTGGTTAATACAATTGTCCATGACCTTCTGTTTGCTGATGCTTGTGGATTGTTGGCTCATTCAGTGAAGGATGAACAGGAGCCGTCTGATTGCTTTGTTACTTCTGCTCAACGCTTTGGACTCACAGTGAGCCTTAAGAAGAGAGAAGTTATGCCTCAGCCTGTTTGGAAAGAGCCCAGCACTACAGTGATCACTGCTGCTGGTATAGTCCTTAAGGCTGTTGACAAGTTCTGCTACCTCAGAAGTGTACTGTCCTTTAGCATAAATGTGGACCATTATGTATCTGCTTAATTAGCCAAAGCCAGTGCTGCCTTTGGAAATTGGCCAAATGCCTATGTAATGACCATGGCATTAAACTCCATACCAATGTATCAGTTTATCAGGCAGTTGTCCTTAATATCCTGCTGTATGGACAATATATCACTGCCATGTTCTGAAATGCAATCATTTTCATATGTGCTGTCTGAGGACTACTGCCCACATAAACTGGTGGGACAAAATTCCTAACATGGAGATTCTTAAGCTGTGTCGTGTCATGGGCATGGAAGCAATGCTTGTGAACAAACAGTTCAGCTGGATTGGTCATGCTATGAGGCTGGATGATACACGGATACCAAAGATGGTCTTCTGTGGCCAGCTTGCTCAGCAAAGCGCTCTATCAGTGGTCAGTATAAGTGCTATAAAAATATCTTAATGGTCAATGTGAAATCATGCAGTATATCTCCCAATGATCTGTGAACTCTAGTTCAGGACAGATTGTCCTGACAGCAAACCACTGTACAGGCTCTTAATTTCTTTGAGAATCAAGCATAGGATCTCTCATGGATATAGACACTGCTTACTTATAGCATATGTAAATACCTAAACCATAGCTCTCCTGACACGTAGATTATTTTTACTGAGATTAGTTCTAAAAAGGAAAACCTGCATCACTTGTATAAGAAATACCTTAATTTCTCTTATGCAGATGCAAGTATCGCTTTTCACCTGACCAGTGTTTGCTGATAGCATCATATCTACCTCTAGAATTTATAGTTAATTCTGCATTTTTTAACGTTTCTGTTTAAGCATGTTACTCAATCTGCAAGCCAATGTAACTGACTCTGTATAGTGTGTGATATACGATAGACTAGTTCTGATCAGGTAGTTTGTTATTATATTAATAATTGGTTTTACAGTAGTGCATAAAGGTCTGAATGAAACCGGGGCCCCACTGTGCTTGATGGTGCATATAAACAGGGTATGAGACTGTAAATTTTGCGGCAAGACAAAGATAAATCAAGGAAAAAAGAAAATTGCAGATGGGCAGAGAGACTGAATGATTTGCCTACAGCCACATGGAAAGTCTGTTTCCAGAAGTGGGAATTAAACCTGCTGTAGTAAGATGAAGGCCTAAAACATAAGCCCGTGGTCTGAGGCCTGAGGCTAGCTAACAATGGACAAAACATGGCTAACATAAAGCAAAGCTAGGCTGTGAGCAAGAGGCAGGCCCCTGATGACAGACCTTGGCACAAACACTAATTGGTAATCGGCCCAGGTGCAGAAAAATAATTGGTACCAGTCATAATCTGAAATCACATTGTACCACAAGCTGTTAAAAAAGACCTTGGTGCTCACTCTTCACACATATCCAGGTTCAGGAAAGAGACTAAAATGACAGCATGATGGATAGAGATGATCTAATCAAACCACAAGCTACAAGGTGATGGGTGGTAGCCTGACAACATCAGAGGGTGGCAGCCCGATACATCAGTGGGGAAGTGCGATTTGTTTGTACCTGTATATAAAGTAGTGTCTTGTGGGGACATTTTTTGTATGACCTAGGGGGGAATGGAGATTTCACACAGAGTCATTCCATTGTGTCAGGTACATATGCACAGTGGTTCAGTAGAGTCTACTGACAATTATCACTGTACTTCACTTAACAATACACCTGGCCTGGCACCTTTGATCCTTAACTGGTTTGTGATCTTTGAGGGCACTTTGGGGGTCTGCTGTAGTTATTGGGCCCACAGCATTGAGCACACATGCAAGCAGCCTTCCGGTTATCATCATCAATGGAGCCAGAGACCTGCGAGGACATCAGAGCAATAAATGCTCCTAACTATACCCACATCCAAGGGAAAAGACAAATCACTCATGAGACTATGAAAAATGCAGTTGAATTCTCTGGTTTTCACAAACTTCCCTTGTGATCTTGGGCAAATCACTTAATCTGTCTCTCAATATCTCACCTGTAAGCAAGAATAATAATAACTCCCATGCTTCACAGTAGGCAAGGAGCAATTTATTAATGATGTGAAGTTCTCAAATTCTGAGAGAATGATACAAGACAAATGCCTAAACTAAATAACCCCTGAATAACAAGACCTTTCTTCTTTTATCTCAACAGATATGATAATTCAAAAAATGTAATTAATTCCCTCGCTGATCAACAAAATTCAGACTGGTATTTACAGAAATTTCCAATGTTCTGATTTTGACAAAAGCCAGATTGTAAAGAATAATTTTTAATAAGAAACTTCAAGAAATCACTTCAACGTATGTCTTGTAAATGAGGTGTCTGAGACGGTAGTCTTAGTGTACTTTCCATGTGGAAATTGTAGGCCATGTAGGGCTTGTCTACACTACCACCCTCCTTCGAAGGAAGGGTAGTAATTAGGGTGTTGGGAGTTTACTAATGAAGTGCTGCGCTGCATAGGCAGCACTTCATTAAGCAAATTCCCCCCTGCAGCAACTTCGAAGTACGGCTCGTGTCTAGCCGCAGGTCGCCCGCCTGTACTTCGAAGTGCCGGGGCAACTTCGAAGTCCCATTACTCCTCAAAAATTTTTGTGGAGTAAAGGGACTTCAAAGTTGCCCTGGCACTTCGAAGTACCAGCAGGTGAGCTGCTGCTAGACGTGAGCCGGTACTTAGAAGTTTAAAACTTTGAAGTTGCCGCGGGGGGAAATTTGCTTAATGAAATGCTGTGTGTGCAGTGCAGCACTTCATTAGTAAACTCACAACACCCTAATTACCATCCTTCCTTTGAAGGAGGGTGGTAGTGTCAGCCAGAGTGTTATGGCGATATCCCTGTAAGCTTGGGTCACAATACATATAACCATATAGAATAGCAAGAATTATTGTAAAATTGAAAATTCCTCTTAAAAACACATTTTAGAAAAAAAAAATCACTGTCCCAGTCCCCCAATGATTTATGAAAAACAGATAATACAAAATGTTATTTTAGAAGATGTAATCCACTGAAGCTGCATATTCTTGTTTCTGGGCTTGTATCTTTCTTGCAAGCGAAGTTAGAAATACTAAGTGGAAAATAATTTTATTAGTCCATGCATTCTAGTAAAAGCCCTAGTGATACTTCAGGAACTTAATGGTTAGGTGACCAAAGCAACAACCCACATGCTTTGTTTTTTCCTGGAGGCCCAAAAGTCCTAAGAAGATATGTGGCCAGGACTTCTGATGCTGAAACCCATTTTCCACTCAAAGTCAGAGAAGTTTGAATTGAATGCAAAGAATTCTCATCTTGGGCAAAAGGAATATAAAGGACGGGAAACCAAAAAATAGCGTGAATTGCCAGATGCCAGATCTCCTGCTTACTACTTAAAATGCCTGCGGGAATTGTCTTAGACTGTCTTAGACTGAACAGGTGAAGAATTGGGCCCAAGATAGGAGGCTGCCTAACTTGTGAGAGGGAACACTGCTGGGGGAGAACCAAAGCTGAGTCCTACCAACCATGAGTTAGAGCTGAGTTGCAAGCTTACTCTGTAGCTGTGTTGACAGCGAAGAAAAACTATTTTTCTTTACGTACTGCATCTGCACACACTTGTCAAACAATGGTTTTGAGTGGTGCAGGGCCTGTCACAGTCTGGCACTTATGACAAAATGGAGGCACATTCAGCTTCCCACTGTGATTGGTTTGCAGATCACTTTGAAGCTAAGATCACTTGTATTCGATCTGACTTGGACTCTGGTTGCCATGTTAATGGGGTACGGAATGTGTTGAGCACACCATCCAGTTGTTTCTCTTAGGAACTTTTTCAGTTACTGCAGACCGAGAACACGGACAATGTGCTTGGAGGAGCGTGTCTGAGCACATGCTTGCTTGACTCATGCCCTACCTAGCTTATTAAATCTAGCCAGGAAGGGATCACTGGTTGGGTCCAGAGGATTATTAATGCTTCTTTTATATCTGGTATAGTTACAGCTACCTTGAAAGAGGCAGTGATAAAACTGCTACTTAAAAAGCCTTCTCTAGACCCACATGACCTGAATAACAATTGCCCAGTTATTAATGTACCATTCTTGGGCAAGACGCTTGAGCAAGCTGTGGCATTACAACTTCAGGCATTCTTGGAAGAAACAGACTATGTATGTCTATTTCAGTCTGGTTTTCGAACAGGTGTTGGAACTGAAACTGCCTTGGCTGCCCTTGTGGATGACCTACGCTGAGAAGTAGACACGGGGAGTGCATCCCTGTTAGTTCTCCTGGACCTCTCAGTAGCTTTTGATACCATTGACCATGGTATCCTTTTGGAACCCCTGGGGAAGTTGAGTACAGTGGGCACTGTTTTGCAGTAGTTCTGGTCATACCTGTTGGGATGTTTTCAGAAGGTGGAACTAGGGGGCTGTTATTCGATCCCATGGCAACTTTGCTATGGGCTCCTGCAAGGTTCCATGTTGCCCCCTATGCTATTTAGCATACACAGAAAGCTGCTGGGAGAAGTCGTAAGGAGTTTTGGAGGATAGTGCCACCAATATGCAGATGATACCCAAATTTATTTCCCTGTGACACCAAAACCAGGTATGGCGGTAATTGATCTAAACCTGTGTCTGGAAGTGGTGATGGACTGGATGAAATCTAATAAGCAGAAGTTGAATCCAGATAAGACTGAGGTCATGTGGATCAGGAGACCAACCATGTGTTCAGAAATGTGTCATGATAACTGTTTCAGATGGGGTTACTCTTCCCCTGAAAGAACAGGTATGCAGCTTGGGAGTCCTCCTGGACCCGTTTTTAACATTTGAAAATCAAATTTCTTTGGTGGCTAGGAGTGCTTTTGGGCAGCTTCCTCTGATCTGCCAGCTGCAACCCTTCCTGAACAATCATGACATGGCCACAGTGACCCCACTCTTGTTACATCTCGACTGGATTATTGCAATACATTCTATATGGGACTTCCCTTAAAGAGTCTTTTGGAAACTTCAGCTGGTCCAGAATGTGTCTGCCTGATTTTTAACTCGTTGAGTACAGCACATTATGCCAGTGCTCCAGCAGCTGTACTGGCTTCCAATATGTTTCCAGGCACAATTTAAGGTACTGGTCATGACTTATAAAGCCCTAAATGGGTTGGGTTCATGGTATTCAAAGGACCGTCTTTTCACATATGAACCCACCTGGGGACTGAGGTCAGCTGGGGAGGCTCTGATCTCTGTTCCCCCACTTAGGTAGATAAAATTAACATCAACATGGAGCAGGGCTTTCCCAGCCTTTGCTCCCAAGGCTGCGGAATTCTCTTCCCCAGGATATTTGCATGGCACCAACTTTATCATTGTGTCGGCGCCAGGGTCAAGCCACCCTTTTTACTCGGGCTTTTATTGGTGTTTGAGTTTGTGTGTGTGTGTGATCCTGCTTTTAAGACGTTTTAGTAGGTTTTATATCCTTTCTGAGTTTTATATATTTTATACACGTTTATATTTTTTAAATATTTTGCAAGCCGCCTCAAATATTTGAAATACAGAGGCAGGGTAAAAATATTATAAATAAATAAATAAATATTAGAACAACTGTTAGGGTAAGAATTTGCATGGGACAAGGCTTCTAGTATATTAGAATTAACTGGTGTAGTTTTTTTTATTTTTATTTAATTTTATTTTATTAACTTACCTTGATCTGTCTGTTTTCACTTGCAATCAGTTAAATCTTACTTTATACGAAATAAAAACACTTTCATGATCAAGTCCAGTGTAAATAATTTTTTCCTGGGACTGGGGAGGGAGGAGCAACCACTGTGCATACCTCTCAGTAGTTGATAAAGGGGGTGAAATTATAACCTTCCTGTCTATAAAACTTTTGTACAGAGTAAGACAGAATGACTTGGGGTTTTGAAAGCTTTTGGGGACTGGGTTCTTGGATGGCTTTTAATGGCCCAATATCTGAGCCTTCTGAAGCTGAGCTGCTTTGCAGAGGAGGTGGTAACCCCAACTCTGTGCCTTGGCTGTTAAGAGACCAGAGCTTTTCGCCTAGCAGAACAGGGAGCTGGGGAGTCTGTGAGGGCAGGAAAGTGGGCTTGACCAGCACACCAGGTGACAACCCAAATGGGACTTCTATGATCAAACCTGTCACAATCATTGCAAAAAAAGCTTTAGTCACTCTTTCAAAAACATTTAGAAAAA
Source organism: Carettochelys insculpta (assembly GCF_033958435.1). NCBI lineage: Eukaryota > Metazoa > Chordata > Testudines > Carettochelyidae > Carettochelys > Carettochelys insculpta. Next base: position 102,356,367 of record NC_134137.1, on the reverse strand, counting down.
TTACAAACAACCTGAAAAATAAAAGTTAAAATTTCAACAAATGCTCTATTTTCAAATCTGATATTACAATTTTCCAGGAAGTGAGATTCTGCTGCACAGGTCTCATGACCTATGGTTCTAGAAATAAGAATGTGATTATCATAATATTCCTTTCCCTAGCCCAGATGTGGGGAACCTACGATGGCTTCCTTGGATCTGGCTTGTGAGGCTTGGAGCCCATCCCTGTCACTGCTGATTCCCCATCCTAGCACTTCAAGTTCTGATAATGGAGAATAGCTAGACAAATAAAAGACGGCTAGACCTTGTTTCTGCAGTACCTGGAGATAGAAAAGTCTTCCTGATTGCAGTTTTCCCTGAAATCTATCAGTAGCTGCCACTACCAACTGTACAAAATCCCCTTTTCAGGAATGAAATCACTTGGCATCTCTTCCCTGAAGGCAAAAAACCCAACCTCCTCTTTTCAATAAGTTGGAAAAAATAACAAGAGCGCTCCACAAGAAAAAAACATGCAGGGAGCTGTGAGCTCTCAGGTAATGTGTCTGTGGTCAAGCATGTATTTTTAAGCCCCTTTAGGACAGAAAGGATCAACGAATACTTGTTAAAAAAGAAAAAGCACTTCTATTATTAAAACAGACGATCTTTGAAAGCATTGAACATGGCTTGGCATTAAAAAAATATGAATTAAAGCAAAACAGGGATTTTCCCAGGGACAGATTCTTGGTTACAGGAGAGAACAAAAGGAGCACCTAACTATCTCAGACATAATTTCCAAGCCCCCAAACAATTAAAAAAAATAAATCTTATGCAACTATCTTAACTTTTCCCCACTCACACTTTCTGAAGAGCCATGGGGATCTGTTATGGAAGAGCTGATTCCTTCCCCTCTAGCCCTGGAAAGTTCCCCCTCTTTTCTCTGTCTCTGTTTTCTAAGAAAGAAGAGATGCTTAATCATTGCCAGTGGGACAGACAGGGTCTGGTGCCAACAGGGAACAATTCCCTGCAGGATGCAGAGCTGTGAAAAGCCCCTCCCTTCTCTAGAGCTGTGTCAGGTCGGAGCTCATGCCATCCCCTGTCCTTCCCCCTCCAGACCCAGCACCCATCCATCCCCCAGGCCTTCACCCCTCTCCCTTCCAAACCCCACACCTCCAAACTCCTCCTGCACCACCATTACTTCCAGACCCTGCACTGCCACCCTCAGTCCCGACATGTACCCTTCCTCCTGCCCAGATCCTGAAACTCCTCCTGCATCCTCTACTTTCCAGAGCCAGCAACTTCACCCACAGCCTCCTCCTGCACCCTCTCTCCCATCCAGACTCATCCTTATCCTGATCCTGCACCATCCTTCTAGGCATTACCCTAGCCAACTCCTGCACCTTCCCTCCTGCACAGACTCTGCATCCTCCAGCCCCATCCTGCTCCTGCACCTCTCTCCTGCCAAAACCTCACATCCCCAGCCCACTCGCATGTGCTGAACCCCTAATTTTTGCCCCACCCAGGAGACTGGGGTGGCACAAAATTTACTACTGGGGTGGCACAAAATTTACTAACACCAGTTCCCCTAGGCCCTAGGATAGAGCTTGAGGGTAGTGAGGTGAATGCGTTTTATTTCTGCTTCTCCGTAGTTGGTTCACTGGTTGTTGTTTCTTGTTTTGTTTGTTTTCTTTTCACTTGTGTGTGGCCTACAGTGGATTTTTATGTAGATCAATGGCCTCTGATCAAAAAAGATTCCCCACCCCTGCCCTAGAGTAACATCCATTTTTGTCTCAGGCTTTGGAAGAGTTGGACACAGCAAAGCAATAGCTTAAACAAATCTCTCATTTATAGTTCAGCCATGTTTTTAGAAAAAAAAAAAGAGATAGTGGAATTGAAAAAACTTAAGGAAGGCCATTTATGGTACCCAAGAGATTCCAAATCAATAAAAAGTTCTTGGCTCAGATGTTCTCATTGATTTCATTGATTGGAACATACTGGTAGCACAGTAATTCTTTTTTTTTTAAACACACTTCATCTTCTAATTGTACACCATGAAACGTTATGATGCAGAAACGTCTCTCAGTGGAAGAGGCCTCTCGAATGCCTGCATGTGTTTGAATCCAACATTTCTAAGCTGACAACTGGCTGGGTGAAATGTAATTCCAGAGAATTATAAAACTGATCTCACAGAACACATTTTAATAAAAAACCCTTTAAATACACAGCATAGACATCATAGAGCTGAAGGAGAAAAATCATATATCATGGAAAGTTGTGTTTTATCAAGTGGTGTTTAAATGTTCTGCAAAGAAGAATCTAACAAAATGCCTCTGTTCATTCATTAACAGTAGAGAAGTATTGTCAGTCACACAGTTAATTTATCCATGCTACTATGCCATCAAAGAATTCCAGGACATGGAGAAAAAATACGTAGGCCAGAGATAAATCTCAGTTCAATTCTCAGGCAAAAATGGCTCTCTGTATTCGTAGCTGCCCTCTGTACAAAAAAGTAGTTTGGCATCCGGACTGAACTGAAACCAACACTCTTAACAGAAGCACAAATTTTAGAAGAAACTCACGTAATCCCAAAATACAGAACACACTCAGTAAACTATGCTTACTTGCAACAAAGCAAGCACATAAGATAGATAGATAGAGTTATATTTACATGTATTACAAATTTAAACCTTTTCATGTCATTTCTTTGGAGTGCTAGTCATACACAAAGTTTATGTTCCTGAAAACAGTCAAGCAATTAGTAAAATGAAACAGAGTGCACAGTCTGTATACTAAAGTAAATACTGTCCACACTTCATTTAAGTATGAATTTTGCAAGAAAGGGCCATTAATTTTATATGCAGTGTAATTTTGTAGTCATAGTATTTTTTTTAATATTTGTTCCTAAATGTTTCTCACGCATTTAAATACATTATGGCATTTCTCTCAATGGAACTGAGATTAAAATAATGCACAAACCTTCTTTATGCTAAATATAAACTGAAGAAACTTAGGGAAAAGGTTACAAATTTGTGAAAAGCTAGCAAAATTGAAATACAGTTTTGTTCTCTTTTGATCCCTTGCTCTTCCCTCCTTTGGCTACCACTCTGAAGAAACACTACCCAAAAACTTCATAAAAGCAAACAGATACGTGTTCCTAATATTACTAATATCCACAAGAAAAAGACTTATTAGATTGTGGTTCCTCAAAGGAAGACCTCTGAAATGTGGCTGAAACAAAGGCCTTCTCACAGGGGATTGGGAGGAAAGGGGGCAGTTGTCCTTGGGCTCAACATTTCAAAGGGGCCTGAAGCTGCTACTACTTTTCCAGCAGTAAGGGGGTGGAACTCTGGGCCCCTTTGAATTTCCATTACAGAGCTGCAGTGCCACTGTGCATGGCTGTGAGAGAAGGGGAGACAGCGATCTGGGTGGCACTGAGGACTGAATGCCTTAGGCCCCACTCCTTCCCGGGCATGGAGCCAAGCCTCCCACCTTGCCATAGTGTCTGCAACAGCTGTAGGCACCACTGCTGACACCAATAGAATTTTGAGATATGGAACAACAATATTGCATGTATGCAACAGCTCAAGATGAGTCTGAAAACCGTTCAACTTCAAACAATACTCTGTAAGAGAAAACTGCCCAGATAATTTCTAATGCACAATTTTTGTCTGATTTTTTTTCTATTTATGATGCATGCCTATAGTGGATTCTAGCCCAGATCAGCACCTGGCATTTAGAATATTGTTGTATATACAGTACACTTGTATATAGTTATGCAACACCACATTTTTCAACATAATTGGCTATAGCAATATTGTACCAACCACTAGATTACTAAATCTAAAAAGTGCAACACTAAAAGGAAATATTTATGTATCCATTAACACAATTTAACCATATAAATGCAGTCACATTTACAATGTTTCCTCTATTCTAAAAGTTTCTGTCAGTTTGGCTAGACACTAAGCTTCTTCAGGTAGGAATGGGACCTTTTTATTTTATTTAAAGGGAATTTGGCTCTGGTTGTTGCAGTTTCAAGCTCAAAAGAGTGAAAGTCACTGCTGCTATTTGCTTCAGATTTAGAGTTTGTCATGAATGAATGTCTCTAACAGATTAAACCCAGGAGGTGTGTCTATACGGCTAAGTTATTTTGAAATAGCGGCCATCATTTCAAAATAACTATGGCCATGGCTACACTACCCCTCACTTTCGGAAGGAGCATGTAAATTATAGTCATCCAAAAATGCAAATTAGGCACTGATATGAATATTCAGTGCCTCGTTTGCAAAATGGTGGCAATCCAGCCCATCAAAAGTGGTGATTTAGAAATAAAAATAGCTTCAAAAGGGACACCCTGACTACATAGCTGGTTTTATTTCAAAATCAGCACTTTCAATGGGCTGGGTGGCCGTTATTATGCAAATGTGACACTGAATATTCATATTAGCACCTCATTTGCATTTTGAATGGCTGTAATTTACATACCCCTTCTGAATTTACATACCCCTTCTGAAAGGGAGGGGTAGTATAGCCACAGCCTCTGTGAGTATCTACCCAAAGAAGCTGATATTTCAAAATAATTTCAAAATAGCAGATGCCCTATTTTGAAATTAGTAAACCTCATAGTATGAGTAATAGTGCCTATTTCAAAATAGGCATTTTGAAATAGGGACTGAGTAGACAGCGAATAAAGACTATTTCAAAATCAGCCGTAGTGGTTCCAATGGCTCTATTTCGAAATAGGCTCTGTGTGTGTAGACACTTGATTTCAAAATAGCTGAGCACAATTTCAAAATGCATTTTGTGTGTAGTTGTGGTATTTCAGAATAAGCTATAAGGGTCTGTGTATGCATGTCTTAGACTGAAAGGTCAGCTATCAGACTGCAGTTTAATTTCTTCTTCTTTGTTTTCAAGATCTCTCCTAAAGGAGGGTTAAGAGCTTGGAGCTACCCCACAGGGAGACATTCCAAGTGTGTCAACCTGAGTTATAAAAAAAGGGGTTTTCTCACTTGGGTGATGGCAGCTACTTCCTCGGGTCAGGGGAAGCTTTTAAGCGGAAGCCTATAGAGGCAAGGTATTTTTAAAGGGTACATCTATACTAGAAAGTTTTGTAGACAAAACTGGGGCTTTGTTGAGAAAACTTGTGGTCCATACACACACAAAATGCATTTTGTCAACAGAAACTGTCATCAAAAGAGCCATGTAGATGCTCGGGGGCGGGGGGGGGATGGGGGGCTTTTGTCGACAGAGCGGATCAAAGATCAATCCAGTTTTATGTGTAGATGTGATCTGTTGATAGAAGTTTTATCAGAACATCTCTTCTGACAGTAATTTCTGTAGACAAATGCTTCTAGTGTAGACACAGCAGAGGTCTCTTGAGGGCCCCCACCTTCTGCACTCAGAGGCTATGCCTACTCTAGATGTTTTTCTCAACAAAATTGGGGTTTTGTCAGCAAAAATTGTGGAGCGTCTACACACAAAATGGGTTTTGTTGCCAGCCTGTGGACAAAACTCAGCACTTTTTCTGACACCATTCTGCCTGTCCATGATAATGAAGAACACTGTTGTTGACAGTTCCTATCAAAAAAGAGTCATGTGCATGCTGTGGGAGCCCTCTGTTGACAAACAGGGCTTACCGTTCACTGGGCAGCCCTGATTGCTGTGCTTCCAGTTGGCCCTTCTGTTGAGAGAGCAGCCAGGCAGTCTGGCCACTCTCTGTCAACAGAGTGGATTGCTCTTTCAATCCACTTTTGTGTGTGGCCATACTCTGTTGACAGACATGTTGATGGGAGATCTTTTCCAAAAGTAGCTTTTGTCAACAGATCGCTGTAGTGTAGATGTAGCCGGAGTGTCAAAGTGGGGATCAGCCTTCACAAAGCCACTCAAGATTAAGTCTTCCTTGGTTCCCACAACCCAGGCTGCAAAGTACATGTAAATTTCCACTGTGTATTTACCCTACTATTCCTGAAGAAAACTTCAAACATTTAAAATCAATCAAAAAAGAAATGACTAAGAAAAGGCACCCTAGAAGCTAATTAAAAAGGATATTTCTGTATCCTTTGTCTTTTCTAAGCATGCCCACATACAGCATTGGTTTTATGTTTCCCATTGCGCTGATTGCTCTCCTTTCAAGTCCTCTTTACAATTGCTAATAGGTTGGAGCCACTGTGCAGGGAGTAAATAACCCCCCAAACTAGTTCTTTTATGAACCCTCCTGCTGCTCTTCCTCCTCCTGCAGCTGTTTCTCCTTCTGTTATCTTTCCAGTTCCCAGAATAAAGCTGTGAATCTGAATGTTGCAGACACATTACTTGACAAATATTTTTGACAAATCATAGCAGCATTGAAGAACCCCAGTTTCTATAATGTTTGTTTGGTAATTTCCATAGTAACGTCCCAGCTGGCATTTAGTATACATCATTGAATGGTTTTATAGTTCATGGAGGTTAATCTTGTGACAAGTATCGGAGGGGTAGCCGTGTTAGTCTGGATCTGTAACAGCAACAAAGGGTCCTGTGGCACCTTATAGACTAACAGAAAAGTTTTGAGCATGAGCTTTCGTGAGCACAGACTCACTTCACCAGATGCTGGTCTTGGAAATCTGCAGGGCCAGGTATAAATAAGCCAATCTTGTGACAGTACCACAAACAGTACAAAGAAATAGCACTAGAGCACCAAATACACAGAAAGAATATATAATTACAAGAGCCCTTGTATTATAAGACCTACTTAGGTGTGGTTTCCACTTAAAAATTAGGATGACATAACTATGGCAAGCAGGATTGTGAAAAACTTACACACCAGTGCATTGTAGTTAAGCCGTCCTTACCTCCAGTGTAGATGGGGTTAGACTGAGAGAAAAATTCCTCCCTCAACCTAGTCACCACTGCTTCGGCCAGTGGTGCCCAAACTTTTCAGCATCACACCCGCCCCCCCGGAGATTTTTGAGAAACCTTCATGCCCCCCCACCTCTTCTCTACCATCATCCAACCCCTTTTAACAAAAAACGCAATACATAATTTAAAATAAACAAAAAAACTTGATATAAAAATGTTACTTAAAATTAAACATAAGCACAAATAGTTTTTCTTGGCCCCTTGCAGGTGCCTGGTGCAGCCCCAGTTGGTCAGGTGCCTGAGCCCTGTGCCAGCCTCCAGAGCTGCCCATGCCAGCCCCCTCCAGCTCAAGACCTGCACTGCCAGAACCACCCACACAAGACCCACGCTGCCACCTGCCCCAGCTGCAGGCCAGCCATCTGAGCCACTCACCCAAACCCCAAGCTGTCAGTGCCAGCCAGCCCTCCACCATCCCCAGCCGCCCAAGCCCCATGATGCTGGGGCCGGCTGCCTGGGTCCCACATTGCTGGGGCCAGCTGCCCACCTGCCAGCCCAAGCCTTCTGAGCCCCATGCTGCTGGGGCCAGTCACTCACTGGCTAGCACCAGGTCCCACAATGCTGAGGCTGCCCACCCACCTGCCAGCCCAAGCCTTCTGAGCCCCAGGCTGCTGGGGCCGGTCACAGATGCCTGAGCCCCACAAGCCAACCACTGGAGCCCCGGCCCCTCACAAAGCCAGGTACCACCAGCCCCGTGCTGTTACCTCATACCCTTCACCCAAGACAGGCACCCCCTGTCCCCCATCTACCCGCTTCTCTTCCTCCCCCAATCCAAACTCACTCACCTTTGCAGAAGGCAGCTAGCTCCATATGGCTGTTCACCAGCTGCCTGCTTTTTATAGCGGCTGTGCTGGGTCACCCATGTAAAATGGCAGAGGCTGAGAGCCGGAAGCAAGGGGCAGTTCTTGCCTTGGGCGGGGGAATTTCTTCACACCCTCCCAGGAAGGCACCCCCCCCAGTTTGGGAAACCATGGCTTAGGCTGTATCTACATGTAGTGAGTCAGTATGGCCTCCTGCAGACCCGGAGGCAGGGGAGACTATGCAGAGGCCCTGGTGGGCGGGGCTGGAGCCAGGAGACCAGAGGCCCGCCCCTCAGAGGGCGGGGCCAAGGGCTAAAAGAACCAAAGGCGGGACTCAGGACCCATTTGGGCCTGGGCCTCCGGGCAGGGAGGACGTGTGTGCATGAGCTCCTCGGCACCAAAGGGAGAGGGCCTGCTGCCGCCCAGCCAGGCCGGAGGAGCAAGCCCCCAGAGGCTCCAAGCAATCCCAGGTCCATATGCCCCAAGGGGACTACCCAGACTTCCCAGACCTACCAGGACCTTCACGCCGGCGGAGACCCCCCGCCTTAGAAGAGGCCCCAGGAGCGGGCTGCCCCAGAGTCCCGGCGGATCCTTACAGCACTCAGACCCAGGATCGCCTCGGGTCTCCTGTATTACCGCCGCCCGACTACCCTAATGACATTGTTATGGACAACTGGCCGGAGCCCCCGAAGGTGGATGACCTGGAGGGGACTGACCTAGGGAGACCCCTTGACCAGATGGACTGGGACCTTCCGCCAGCAGAGGTTGAGGTAGGAAGTGGCCCGGGGAACGATGCTCATGAACCAATGGCAGTGTGTTGCGGTCTGGATCCCCACTGCCGGGGTTGCGTGTGAGCGACCCCCTGGGCCGGGTCGCAGTGGAGTGGGAGGGCCTGTGACCCCCTACCCACCTCCCTGACAGGGCCAGCCTGTGCTGGGCCTGCGCTTAAGCCCTTGGGTTGCTGCCCCGCCCCAACTGAGGGCTGGGCCTGCGCTTAAGCCCTTGGGTTGCTGCCCTGCCCCAAACTGAGGGCTGGGCCTGCGCTTAAGCCCTTGGGTTGCTGCCCCGCCCCAAACTGAGGGCCAGGCCTAGAGTTGTACTATTACCTGTGAACTGCTGCCCTGCCCTGGACTGAGGGCTGGGCCCAGAACTATACAACTCTTGTGAACTGCGGCCCCGCCCTCGGTTGAGGGCTGGGGCCTGTATGGTGTTGTAGCGGTGAGCCGCTGACCACCTGAACTGAGTACGGGCTGGTGCTCTAACCCCCTTTTTGCTGCCGCCCGCCCTAGGCCAAGGGGCCGGGCATCTCTGGACTTGTTACACTACACTACAGGGCTTTGTCAGCAAAATGGTTGTTTTGCCAACAAAACCTGTGGAACGTCTGGATTCCCAAAGAGTTCTGTTGAGAGCAAGTCAACAGAATGCAGCACTTTTGTCAACAACTGCACCCTGCTCCCCGTAAGAACGCCTCTGTCAACAGAAAGCCAGTGTGGACATTCTGGGGGTCTTCTATCGACAGACAGGGCACTGGGCAGCCCTGTTCGCTGTGATTCCAGTTGGCCATTTGCTGATAAAATGGCTGGGCAGTCCAGCTGCTCTCTGTCACCAGAGTTCATGGCTCTTGTGATCTGCTTGGCAGTTTAGTCGTGATCTGTCAACCAAAGTTTTTTCATAAGGTATCTTCTGACAAAATCTTCTGTCGATAAATCCCTGTAATCTAGACATAGCCTTAGAGAGATGGCTTATCCACATTAACAGAAAAAAAGCCCTTTCATTGCTGTAGGAAATGTCTACATAACCGCCCACAGGTGGATTCATTCTTGGGCCCTCTGGGATCTTTATTTTACTGGCTTAACCAAAAGCCAACTGGCCTTTAGCTCAAACTATAGAGGGTCCTGTACTGAGCTCCAAAGGGCCCAGGTTCAGGTTCACCTATGGGCAGTTACACAGACATTTCCTACAGAAATGAAAGGGCTTTTTCTGTTAATATGGATAAGCCACCTTTCTAAGCAGTAAGGAGACACATTCTCTCGCTGTGTGGCTACATATACACTACAGTGATCCATCAACAGAAGTTACTGTTGGAAGATATCTTCTGGCAAAACTGTCAACAGATCACGTGCAGACACAAAAATGGATTGAAAGAGCAATCTGCTCTGTTGACAGAGAGCAGCCAGACTGCCCGGCTACTCTCTCAACAGAAGGGCCAACTGGAAGTTCAGCAAACAGGGTTGCCCGGTGAACTGGAAGCCCTATCTGTGGACGAAGGATCCACTGGAGCATCTACACAGCTTTAAAGGCATTATTTCTGATCACAGAAAGGCAGAACATTGTTGGCAGAAGTGCCAAGTTTTCTCAACAGACTGACAGCAAAAAGTATTTTGTGTGTAGATACTCCATGAATTTTGTCAATAAAGCTCTCTATTGTAGACGTAGCCTGTAAGTAGTGTAAGTGTCACTACATAGGATAATGAACCACCCCCCTCGCACGTGGGTTACATCTACACTATGCTGGTACAGCAGCATAGTTGCAGCGCTGTAGTTGTGCCACTGCAGCACTTACACCATGGACATGTCAAAAAAAAAAGCAGTCAAGTAGCACTTTAAAGACTAACAAAATAATTTATTAGGTAATGAGCTTTCGTGGGACAGACCCACTTCTTCAGACCATAGCCAGACCAGAACAAACTCAATATTTAAGGCACGGAGAACCAAAAACAGTAATCAAGGAGGACAAATCAGAAAAAAAAATGATCAAGATGAGCAAATCAGAGCATGCAGGGGTGTGGGGGGGAAGGTCAAGACTTAGATTAAGCCAAGTATGCAAACGAGCCCTTATAGTAACTTGTTCTCACCCACAATTATTTCCGATTTGGGGATTGTCCTATCTGGGCTTGTTTGCATACTTGGCTTAATCTAATTCTTGACCTTCCTCCCCCACCTCACTTCTACCCCTCTACTCTCTGATTTGCTCACCTTGATAATCTTCTTCAGATTTGTCCTCCTTGATTACTGTGTTTGGTTCTCTGTGCCTTAAATATTGGGTCTGTTCTGGTCTGGCTATGGTCTGAAGAAGTGGGTCTGTCCCACGAAAGCTCACCTAATAAATTATTTTGTTAGTCTTTAAAGTGCTACTTGACTGCTTTTTTGTTTTGATAGGATATAGACTAGCACGGCTTCCTCTCTGTTACATGGACATGTCTTCTGTCCTCAACAACATGTCACAAAGAAGGATGAAATTATCTTTTTTTGTTTAGTCAGTTTTAATGCAGCATTATTTATTGTTTTGGAATTATATAGACTGACCACCTTCAGAGCACCTAGATCTTTATGAAAGGGGGCAGCATGTTTAAGGGATGTTCATGAGAACATCTACCTATCTTTTTGCAAGACAGAATTGCAGGGATGGTCAGTACAACTCAGAGGCCCCACTTTACTTGCTTAGCTAAAACACAGTAATGGACATTTGCCCAACCCAAATTTAAATTTCAGTCACTCATTTTGGAAAAGTGAAGTCATTCCAAGTCACCACCCTTTCCTCCTAATAGCAGAAATTCCCAATAGAGTTGATCATCCATATTCTTCCTAGGCTGTGTCTACACTAGTTCCCAACTTCAAAAGGAGCATGGTAAGTAGGGTGTCGGGAAATTATTAATGAAGTGCTGAGCTGCGTATGCAGCACTTCATGAAGCTAATTCTCCCCCATGGCAACTTCGGAGTGTTAAACTTTGCAGTGCCAGCTTGCGTGTAGCCACAGCTCACCCGCCAGTACTTCGAAGTGCCCAAGCTGGTTCGAAGTCCCTTTACTCCTCAAAATTTGTGCAAGCCAACACTATGAAGTTGCCTTGGGGGGGCGGATAGGGAGAATTAGCTTAATGGAGTGCTGCATATGCACCTCAGCACTTTGTTAATAATCTCCCAACACCCTACTTACCATGCTCCCTTCAAAGTTGGGAGCTAGTGTAGATCCAGCCCTGACTGTAGTAACTAAAGGCATTATTAAAGACAGGAGATAACTGAGCATATCCTGAAGTCATGTGCTATTTCTCTGAAATACTCAAGATTAAGACTATGAATCTAGGTGGCCTTTAAAAGCTGAAACAATTAACTGGGATACTGGCAAAACTAAAAGATATTTCTAACTTAAATGCCCCATTGGCAAATCAACCATGTGGTACAACTAGACTTGAAGAGCATATTTAACATATACTTTTCATTTAGCTGATTAAAAGAAATCACGTGTAAATTAAGCTACCTGGAGACTCTTTACAAAACACCAGGGCACAAAGGCCATATTTGTTTTTTGTCTTATCTTTTATTGCATAATCACATCTCAGGAATTAATCCAGAGGGTAAATATTTTTCAGTCAAGATCATTATTTTATTACAGGACTCTCTTGATAATTACACAACTGAAAAAGTTCCTGGGGGTGAACCTTAGATTTCAACCTTTAAAAAGGAAGCAAGCAAAGAAACAAACAAATAACAAAAACCCCTGTCCAAAAAAGACTTACAGAAGGCAGAGATAGGAAATACCTGCCAAGTGATCGAGCCTTTTTTCCTGTGCCAATGTAAGGCTGTCCTTGAAGTATACTTTCTTGCTTTTATCCTTCTTAATTATAAAATATTTTAAGGAATAAAGTTCCCACAGTTTGCTAAAATATTAGGAAAATAAATCTCAAAAAAGGAATGTTTTTCCCTTTTATAAATTTTTATATTCTTTACATTCCTTGTACAACTGTGAAAATGTCTCCTTCAGATATGTTCTCTGTTGTCATGCATCCTATTAGTCATAACTGCATTGAATTTCCTCCACTATGTCTATATCTCTCTGATGTGCAGGTGCTCAAACTGAATAAAATGTCCTAGGGGAGATGTCACCAGAAGCATGCAAATAGAGGGATTCAGCTTCCTCCTAAGTGGTTTTATGTGTCTATAATGTGTCCAAAAATAAATCACTCATAATAGTCTTTTTCTTGTGCCCTGTCACATTGTAAGTTAATACCTAATTAGCTAGGTAGAAAGCACAGTAGAAAAGAGGATTTTTATAACCTTCTGGGTCACTTCACATTTTGAACTGTTCCTTATCGAGGACTTTTAGCCTGTAATCCTCCTCTCTTTAGCAGAGCTCTAATTTTCCACGTTTCTATTGATTTCAAACTCCTGTAGAGAATTCTTTAAAACTTTAGAGAATAATTGAACCTTTCCATCTTTCAACAGGGACCTTTGATGGCACATTGACCACAATGAGGTATGGAATTGTAAAGGCATCTTCTGTCCTTCTTTGACCTATTCATTAAATGCAGTATGACATGAGACATGATTGAAACTCCTGAATTTCTGAACACATGGGAATTAGGGTCATAAAGGAGTACAGGAGCATCATGTCTAGAGGACCCATTTTCCATCTTCTATATCCATGATTCCTTTGCATTCCTCTTACAGTTAAATGATAACTCAGATCTCCATTTCCCCATCTCATTATATTCCCAGACCTCAGAGCTTCACTTTTCACCATCATCCTGACATTGTGAACCTGCTGTATTCTACTTCCAAAGAGTTATTCACATGTGAGTTAAAAATATTTAACATTATCCTTATTTACCTTTTAGTACATAGAATATACTCTTTAACTGAACCAGCACAATGAGCACATGCCTAAACTGAGAGCCACATGACCATATTCATAAAAACATTCTTTCCTCACCTCAACCCCTGCCAACTATCTGTTACCATCTATCACTCATTTGTGTTGTCTGTGTATCATCTAACACTGTTTCAAGCATCACAAAAGTATCTTTTATGATCAATGTATCTAGGTTTATAGTCCCCATTTGTAGTATTATTCCATGCATACTAGGTGGTAGATTGTGCCCCCCACAATTATCATAATTTCTGAGAACCCAACTGATAATGAGAATTTAATGTTTAATATAATTCTGTGGCTTCAAAATGTACATTGAATCCATCACTTGCTACAGAAATGCAATTTTCCATGTAAGCTTTAATTTAATTAAAATATGCTCCAAACCCTTACTGTTGCAAAGAAAACTCTTCAGACATCAAGCAAATGTAAACTGATTTTGTAGTTTTCTTTTGCAGGCAGCCTGAAAGAACAGGAGAGGTATGAATTTTAAGTTGCTTCAATTGTAATTTAAGCCCAAAAACTAAAGATGATGATTGAAAGCAACAACACTGTCAGCTGAAAATCCCTCAAGAAAAACCATCCAGTTAATGTCATTATCCCACAATTCTAAAGCACTTCCCATGACCTCCTGCAAACCAAAAACTTCAGTATGCCCCCTTCTGTCTGCCAAAACCTTTAGTTTCCACTGACAAGGTCTGCAGTACATTAAACTATCCAGAAGAACATGGTGCAACACAGTGAAAACAGAATATTATGGGAAATGTGTGAAATAAACTGAAATTACTATTAAAATAAATCCCATGGGAATACTTTACTGAGTAGATTACTCACTTTCATATTTGTTTCTTTAAACAAACCTCAATTTTTGAAATAATATTAAAGTACTAAAATATTTTGGGGCTTAAATCTGAAGAAACTCAGGGATTTTGTGGGAGAATTTGAGTTCAGTTTGCAGTAGTAAACCCAGGGCCTTCACAGTAATGTCAGAATTTAGCATCAGACTATCTCAACCTGTCTCACCTGCAATTTAAAATTATATTGTTTTCCAGTGCAACACAGGCAAGAAAAAACCAACAATAAAAAATGCACACTTTTTCCACACACACTCAAATGAACTCCTATCTTCATAGCTCTTCAGTTTGATTTATAAATGTCTTATGATGACAATATCCTAATTAAAATAGGTCCTATTTTCTGATAATGATCAATTATAAATAGCTTGTAAAGGGATAGTCAATGATTACTAGACTGAATAAATGGTTTGCCAATTATTATAGATTCTGTAGAATGTAAGTAAATATTTTGCTGGTGAGTATGGGAATTAGAATTTCTATATGGCAGTAAATTTCGTGGTTTTGAAATTTGTTTTCATTCTGAAGTACAACAAAACTAGTATTTCAAAAGTATTTCAAAATATCTCAGATCACAATTTTAAAAAAAATCAGAGTAAAATGTTCATTTTCCATAAAATCAATTCAAATTTCCACTTTTTAATCTATATTACAATGTATAATATAACATACATTTATACATAAAGTTCATTTTGAAATTAAATATTTAGTTCTATTAAAGACAAAAATAAGTGTTTTAAATATATTAAAACAAGTTGATCTGATATTTTTCCAAAGGAAAAAATGAACCATAAATCACACATTCCTGAAGAAATTTTGATTTCTATAAAATAATAGAATCTGATGGAAAATCTAATGGATTTTTACCAGCTACAGTAATAATCATGCATAACAAATTTCTACTGTTGTGCTCACAACACATCACTTATATTTATTACATGCTAACATATAAAGTACAGAACATTTAATAACCCCTTATAATGGAACTTTTTTAAAGAATGTGGCTTTTTTAAATTTTGTAATTAAAACTGTGTTCTTACACAGGTACAGTGTACGATAAAATATCCTAGATAGACAGATACAGATGGCAAGCATATATAGCTATATATATTGACTTTGCCTTGGTATATTCTTAAGTGTCTCCAAAATAATAGCCGCGTCTACATTAGCCGACTATTTCGAAGTAGCCATGCCAACTTCAAAATAGCACCCGCCGCGTCTACACGCGGCGAGCACTATTTCGAAGTTCAAATCGACATAAAGCGGCGAGACGTCGAAGTCACTATCCTCATGAGGAGATGGCAATAGTGCCCTACTTCGACGTTGAACGTCGAAGTAGGGCATGTGTAGCCGATGCGCATCCCGCAACATGGAAATAGCGGGGTCCTCCATGGCGGCCATCAGCTGAGGGGTTGAGAGACACTCTCTCCAGCCCCTGAGCTCTATGGTCGCCGCGTGCAGCAGCCCCTTAAAGCTCCCCACCCCCTCATTTCCTGTGCAGGAAGCTGAGAGCTCATGCAGGCAGCAGCACAGCCACGTGCTCAGCCTGCATGTCCCTCCGCAGCCTCAATCCAGTACCCTGCACCCCATGGCAGCCAGCCAGCCCCCCAAGCGCCCACAGGGCACCCCCCCCAAGGGGACCCAGGCCTCCCAGCCTGCCAGCCAGAGGGGGAAGAGGCAGCGGGGCCCCTCCTGGACAGAGGCCGAGATCCGGGACCTGCTGGGGCTCTGGGACGAGGAGGAGGTGCTCCAGGTAATGGGGAGCAAGAGGCAGAACGCAGATGTGTTTGCTCAGCTGGCTGAGGGCCTGGCTGCCCAGGGTCACCCTGCCCACAATCCTGACCAAGTCAGGAGTAAGGTAAAGGAGTTGCGGCAGGGTTATGCCTGGGCCTGGGACACGGCCAGCCGATCTGGGGCTGCCCCTGCCACCTGCCCCTTTTACAGGGAGCTCAGGGAAATCCTGGGCCCCCGGTATACCTCCTCCCCCCCGGCCACCCTTGACACATCGGCCAACGAGCCCCAGCAGGCCCCGGAGATGGAGTCCTCCCCGGATGCCAGCCCTGAACCCCAGGGGCCCCCCCAGGAGCCCACACGTGGGACACCAGAGGAGGAGGAGGAGGGGGCCTCCAGCGATGGGGGGGCTCCAGATCACCCTCCCCTCCCACAGCTCCAGCAGGGCGTCTGCCCGATGGCTGTTCCCTGACCGTGGGAGCGGAGCGTGAGGTATGTACCCCTCTGGTGCACACCCCCGGGGTTAAGGGGCGGGGACAAGAGACATGACCAGGGCCCTCCACACACCCAGATGACTATGGTCCTGAGGACAGCAGTGGCATGTCCCTCAGAAGAGTCCATCAGCCCCTGCCCCCCACCAGGACAGAGCCATGCCCCATCTCTGGGGATGGGGGGGGAGCGGAACCTAGGGTCCCCCGGGGGTGGGGTTTGGACACCCATCATCATCAGCAGCATCTCCGGGGGATGGGGATGGGGAACCAGCAGCAGAGGGGTCGGGGGACAAGGGCCACGGGTCAGGGCCCAGACTAATGGCTGTCTCCACTCTTCTTCCCCCCTCTGTTCCGCAGCTGCACCATCAGAGGGCCGGAGAGCATGGGCACGGCGTCTGTCATCCCTGAGAGCCCACCAGAGCCATCCCACCAGGCCAGCCCCTCGGCAGAGCACAGAGTGACAGCGGCGGAGCATGAGGCCGACAGCGGCAGGGCCATCTGCGGGTGTCCACGGACCCCCAGCTGCTCGCCACCCTCTGGCGTCAGCTGGAGGTGTCCGAGCGGCGCCTGCAGGTGGAGGAGCGGCAGCTCCACCTCCAGGACCGAGCACTGGCCTGGCGCCAGGAGGCTTGGGGGGCCTTCATGTGCACGTTCCAGGACATTGTGCAGCACTTAGTCCCCCCACCGCTTGCTTGGTCCCCCCAGCAACTTGGTCCCCCCAGCAACTCCGCCTGCCGCTCCACCTGCCGCTTCACCTGCCACTCCGCCTGCCGTCCCTCCACCGTCTGCCACCCTGGGGCCTGCCACCGAGGGGGACCATGGGCCTCTGGACACCGCCCGGCCGTATCTTCTGGTTCTCCCGGCCCCCACGCAGCCTCAAGCAGGCCTCCGACTGAGACGTGGGTCGCGCCCCCCCAACACCAGGCACAGGACAATAGGGGTGCATGGCCGAGGACGTTGCCCCCCAAGGCCCCCTCCTTTGGACTCATTCCCCCCATGTTTGTGTAAATAGCTTTTGTTGTACCCCTGTTTTGTAACTGCCCCCCATGTACATAGTTCCCCCCTTATTCTTCTGTTTTCATATTATTAATACAAATGGTTGCAGGGTTTTGTTTAAAAAAACATCCATTTTTTTTATTGTACAGAAGTGTGTGTGGGGGTGTGCTCTTGGGTTCTCTGTGGGGTGGGCATGGGGGCAGGGAGTGTTGTGGAGGATGGGGGGGTGGGGGTGCAGTGGGTGGCTCACCTGCAGCTGGCCCTGCCAGCTTTCACCCCACAGCCTGGTCAAAATGGGCCCGCAGGGCCTCCTGGACCTAGATCCCCTCAGGGTCCACCTGGCGACTGGGGGCAGTGGGTGCCTGTATGTCAGCCCTGACAGCCTCCACAGCCCAGCCCTGGAAGAAGGCCTCTCCCTTGCTTTCCATCGGGTTGTGGAGTGCACTGCACGCACCCACAACCTGGGGGATGTTGGGTACGCCTGCATCCAGGCAGGTGAGCAGACACCTCCAGCGCCCTTTGAAGTGGCCAAAAGTGCGCTCGAACACCTGGCGCACATGGTACAAGCGCGTGTTGAACTGCTCCTTGCTGGCGGTGACATGGCCCGTGTAATGGTGCATGAGCCAGGGCCGGAGGGGGTAGGCCGTGTCTTCAACGAGGCAGAGGGGCATGGTGGTGTCCCCCACAGGGATCTCCCACTGGGGGATGTAGGTCCCCACCTCCAGCCGGCAGCACAGGCCCGAATTTCTGAACACCCGGGCGTCGTGGGTGCTGCCAGGCCAGCCAACATAAATGTCCAAGAGGCGGCCCCGGCTGTCCACCAAGGCCTGGAGGACCACGGAATGGTATCCCTTCCTATTGAGGAAGCGTCCTCCGCTGCGCTCTGGGGCACAGATGGGGATATGGGTCCCATCCAGAGCCCCAAAGCAATTTGGGAAGCCCAGGCTGGCAAACCCCGCGATGGCAGCATCTGGGTCCCCAAGCCGCATGAGCCTGTGGAGGAGCAGGGCATTGATTGCACAGACGACCTGCAGGGGAAGGACATGAGAGAGCACCAGTGAGGGGTGTGCAGGGTGTGTCTGGCCCTCCCCCCCCGGGCTCCCCCCCTCCCCCTGGGTCCTCTTACCTCCATGAGGACAGCCCTGACGGTGTCCTTGCCCACGCCGAACTGCTGCCCTACGGATCGGTAGCTGTCTGGAGTGGCCAGCTTCCAGCAAGCGATGCCGACCCGTTTCTCTATGGTGAGATCAGGTCGCATGGGGGTGTCCTGGTGCCGTAAGGCAGGGGTGAGCCACTGGCAGAGCTCCAGGAATGTCTGCCGGCTCATTCGGAAGTTCCAGAGGCAGCGGTCATTGTCCCACTTGCCAAGCACCAGCCGCTCCCACCAGTCGGTGCTGGTGGGGTATCTCCACAGCTGATGGCGTGTGTGGTGGGGGGCGGGGAGGGCAGCAAGGTCTGGGGCTGCTTCCTCATCCCCCGAGGACAGCTCATCTTCCCCAAATAAAAGATGGTCAGCTGCCTCCTGCATGGCACTGAGCAGGCCACCACTGCTCCTCCAGGGGCGGGTGTGTAGGCCTCTGGCTGCTGCTGCTACTGCTGCGGGTCCATGCTGCTTCCTTTGCGTGTGCGTGCTTGTGGCTCTGCAGACTGCGTGCTGTGCAGGCTGAGTGTGTCTGGGAGGGGCCCTTTAAGGGAGCAGCTTGCTGTTGCCCTGGAAGTGCTAGTCCTCCCTGTGACCCTGTCTGCAGCTGTTCCTGGCACCCTTATTTTGATGTGGGCCGCTTTGGTGTGTAGACGCTCCCCTGCAGTGCCTCCTTAGATGTAGTTGCTGCCCATCATCGACGTTACCAGCCCTGGAGGACGTGTAGACGCTATTTATCGAAATAGCTTATTTCAATTTCGCTACATCGAAATAAGCTATTTCGATGTAGCATACCAGTGTAGACGTAGCTAATAAATATCATCCTAAAAACTCAGTAGCACACACTACAGAGAATATCACTGGTGGGTAGACGTAGTAGGGCAGTAAAGGTCCATAGCCCCTTTTAAACATTTAAGCTGTGTCTACACATGCACAAAACATCAAAATACATGGCCTTTTTTCGAAAGAGCGAGAGGAGCATCCACGCAGTGAAAAACCGTCTTTCGAAAGGAAATTGAAAGAATGCGGTGCAGATGTCAAAATCCAAACCCTGATCCCAGATCAGGAAGATAGGCCCCTTTTGAAACACTAAATTGAAAGAGTACATGTGTAGACACTCCACAGTTCGCTTGTTTGAAATATGGGTCCACCATGGCACCAGTCAAATGGAGAGTGGGGCCACTCCAGCCAGCAGCAGTGCAGATCTATGGTCCCTGTGTTCGGCTGCCTTAAAGATGCACACACGCAGGAAACCTGTGGCAGGAAGCTGAGAGCATGCTAGGAGCAGCCTCTACACTTGTTCCAGCCCCACGCTCCAGCAGCGCAGCATGGCCAGCAGCCAGCCCCCCCATGAACTCCACGGCACCCCTCCAAGCCACCGCAGGGCTCCCAGGGGGAGGGAAAAAAAGGGCCCCCTCCTGGACGGAACGGGAGCTGCAGGACCTCCTCGGCCTGTGGAAGGAGGAGGAGGTCCTGCACAAGATGGGGATCAAGCAGCGCAATGCCACTGCCTTCACCCACCTGGCGCCGGGCTGCCAGACCAGGGGCCAGCTGGAGCATACCGCAGAGCCGGTACACGTCAAGGTCAAGGAGCTGTGGCAGGGCTATGCTTGGGCCAGGGATCAGGCCGGCCACTCCAGGGCAGTTCCAGCCACATGCCCACTTTTCCAGGAGCTCCGGGGCATCCTGGGGTCTCAGGACAGCTCCCCACCCCCGTTGTTCCTGGACACCTCAGCAGAGGAGGAGCAGCAGCCCAGACTAGGGACCCAGGAGGGTGTGGGGACGACAGAGTGATCGAGTGAGGAGGGGGACCTCACCATTGTCCTCCCCTCCCACTCCCCCAGCTGGGCGACCGGGAGACGGACATCCCTGGACATCGCCAAGGGACCCTTCGGTACGCACAGGGAGGGGTGTACACCTGCTCCACAGGGTGGGAGTGACGCAATGGCTAGTCGCCCGCACACAGGACTGGTGGTCCCAAGCCACAAGTAGGCCACGCCCCACATGGGATGCAGCACCCCGTGGTGGCCCACCAGCGATGCCCAGCACCTGCCTTCAGTGGACAGCGCCGCAAGCTGCACAGGGGCTGCAGCTGGTCAGTGCTGGACAGCACCTGGGGCCTGCACACCTCAGGCTGGGAAGGGCCACCGACATGAGACACCCCTGGATGCACCCCAGACCGGGATGCCCAGCCTGTGGGGAGGTGGGTCAGTGCCCCTTGTAGAGTCAGTGTCCTTTGAGGGGGGCGGGATCTCCACGGGGTGGGCTTGGGCGGGTGAGCCACAGCCAGGTCCGTTCCGTCTGGGGCACATTACTGACATGCTGTCCTCCTCTCCACCCAGCCGTACTATCCGTGGGCCGGAAAAGCCCTGCACCATCCCTCGTCCCCAAGACCCACCCCCCACAGTGTGTCCATAATGAGGGTGTTCTCCTGCAGGAGCTGTCGCTGTGCCTCCATTGCGGGCACAGATGGGCTCTGCCAGACTGGGAAAGGCTGGGCAGCACTTGGCTCATGCAGAGTGGAGGGTGGAGGGAGGGGCCCTGTAAAGGGGGCGGCTGGCTGAGGCCCCAGAATGGCTTGTTGGCCATGGGACCCCATCCGCTTTTCCTGCCTCTCTTCTTTCAAAAGAGAGCTTGGAGCTGTGTGGACGCTCTCTTCTGAAAGACCGCAGTGGCACTTTGAAAGAGAGGATCAAATGCCGATCCGATAGTGGCAGCGGGTGCTCCTTTTCGACAGCCACTATTTTGACCGCCGAACTTCAATTTTCGCCCTTTCGAAAGGGTGCTCATGTGTAGATCCAGCTTTAGAGTGGTAAAAATATGCATCTAAAATGAAATCTATAGCTCTGTAAGTTAATTACAAAAAATGGATTAATTTTAGCCATGTAGCCGATCCTGTTCCCAGTGAACCAGATTCTGATGCCCCTACTCACAAAAAAAAAATTATGCCATGGGTGGATCTACTGAAGTAAGTGTGTCAAACCACAGTTCAAAGGAAGGGTACCTCACTGCTGCTCAGCTAAGTCGATGACAAAATAACCTCTCAAAAGAGAACTCAGCTCCCGGTACTTGATTTAAATAAGGTGTTGAGCCTCACTTGGCTAAAATGAGGGTAGAAGATACTCAGCACTTCATGGGATCAGTCCTTTTAGTCCAGTTCTCCTCCAATGGAAGTAAATGACCAACTTGAAATCAACTTCTGGGGTTCTCCCAGGAACTTAGATACTTATGTTTCTGTCATTACTACCTTTTGACAAGGTAAGGATTTTTTTTAAAGTTAAGTGC
Organism: Carettochelys insculpta; assembly: GCF_033958435.1. Classification (NCBI taxonomy): domain Eukaryota; kingdom Metazoa; phylum Chordata; order Testudines; family Carettochelyidae; genus Carettochelys; species Carettochelys insculpta. The sequence goes on along the minus strand of NC_134137.1, from coordinate 102,334,561 downwards.
TCTTGTATTATACAAAGGAAAATAATTTAGAATACCAATACAAAGGAAGGGGACAGAAATTTTTAACATGTGTCAATTGCACACTGTACTGTTAGCATTTGGTGCCATGATTTACTAATTGCATTTAATATGTTCCCGTGCTTCTGATAGCAATAACCTTTCACTGTCACATTTTTATAAGTAATCAGCTGCCAAAAATTGCACTTAGGCACCTTGTGTGACTTACAAAAGCTCTTGATTCCCACTGATGTCTACTTACTTGGGAAATTAATGCATTTTTCATTTTATAGGACAATCAATTATTTCCGTTTCCACTTTTCAGTTTTATATCACCATCCATGGGAGGATCTCAGAGCACTTCACAGAAATTAATGGAGTAGATTTCACATACTTCTGTGACAAAGGTAAAATGTAAGCATTCAATTTTCTACATAAAGTCCAAGAGCCCTCTTTGCTAAAACAAGGCATTTTTCTTTATCTGCCACACTTGATGTCACAGAGTCCTATTCCCACTTCACATTTTACAAGGCCTGGTTAGATCTACTTCCCATTCAATTTATGACACAATTCACTGACTGCTACAGTCTACTTTGGGATTTAAAAAAAAATATTTCCTAGCCCTGAAGACGAAATCCATTTTTTCCCCATAAGAAATGTGTGATGTCCCTGTCAACTAAATATCCTAATCCATTTGTCTGTGTGTAGAAGCCCTTCCCTCTGAGCATTTTTCAGAATTCATGTATGGATTGTGCTACAAGTATTATCACTGCAACAAAAATAGCTCAACCAATGTCTTAAAAATAAGAAACATTTTGCTATTCTCCAACTAGTGTGTAATAAATTCAAAATATTATTGCTGTATTTCTCTTTTCTTCATGAAATATCTCAGCATACAGTGTGAAAGAATTTACAATAGCTATTCCCTTCCTCTTCTCACTCCTCCATTTTGTGCCTGGTGCTGATGTGCCCTTGTGAATTTAGCCAAAAAAAAAAAAAAGGCTGAAAATATTTGGCAAATTCAAGTCAAAGTAAGGAAGTTTTGACCAAAACTGCATTTTTGAAACAGAAATTTTAAGTCCAATTTTTTTTCTCAGCTGTCCCTTCACCTATTCTAAATATCGCTTACAAATGTACAATTATCCAAGCCAAGATGCATGTGTTTTTCTCTGACTACTAAAATCTTTTTTTTTTTTATTAAAGTAAAAACTGGAATTAGAAAGGGGAGGTATTATTAGACAGAGAAGAGACTTTATTCACACAACCACGAAACAACCCTAAATATGGTATGGGTTGGACCTCTCTAGTCTGGCACTCTTTTGTCTGGCAACATCCATTATCTGGCAGGATTTTAGTTAGTTAAATGATCACTTATCATGACAAAAAAAGCAGTCAAGTAGCACTTTAAAGACTAACAAAATAATTTATTAGGTGATCTTTCATGGGACAGACCCACTTCTTCAGACCATAGCCAGACCAGAACAGACTCAATATTTAAGGCATAAAGAACCAGGCACAGTAATCACAGTTGACAAATCAGAAAAAAGAAAGATCAAGGTGAGCAAATCAGAGAGCAGAGGCACGGCAGGGGGAGTCAAGAATTAGATTAAGCCAAGTATGCCAAATTTTACAATTTTACAGCCAAACCCAGTTTAATATTCAAAATGTATGGGAAGATTAAAGAAGCATTTTTACAATGAGATATGGTTGAAGTCTTAATTATATAGCTACGGCTTCTCCATAATAATTGAAGAGTTGGCCCTGTGGGGCCTGCTCAGGGGACAAGATCCAAGGTGGCACGCTGACAGTGGGTGGTGGGGTGGCTGGTGGGCATGGGGCCTGTAGGCCCAGGATCATATGCAACTGCTTTGCTCATTTTGCCCTAAGGTTAGGCTTGGATAACTGTTACCAAGTTTTTACAAGCTATGCTGCATACGCTCCTGAAATAAATTATACAATGTGAGCAAAATTATAAACATCTTAAATAATATTGTGTTAATTTTATAACATAATGATATCTGTTGGTGCATTTCATTTCAAATATTAAATCTTCCATTTCACATGACATATAAAAGAGATGGCCAAAAACACTTCCCTAGAATAGTCATTTTAAAGAAATATCAATGTAGAATGTTCTGTTTTATTTATAACTCTGCTGAGGGTTTCTGAAAAGCTTGGCCTTCACCTGAATTAATATTTTACTGTTATAAGTGTATGTGGACAGCGATTACTGACATGAATTCCCTGAGACTTGTCACGCCACAAGTCTAAAGGGATATTAAAAGAAAATAAATACATCTTGTTTAACATTGAGAGTTAGGTGCCAAGACTACTTTTGTGAACAACTATGCTGGAATCACATAATCACATGCAGGAGGTGTTCCCTGACCGCCCACAAGGTAAAGATATTTTGTACTATCTGTGTCTCCTCTTATAGATTTATCCTTAAACTCTTCCAAAAATACGCAAAAAGATCCGAGGCACTCTCTCTTTTGTAATAAAATATGCACAGACCGTTACTCTTATTTACCATACTGGTCCCTTTGCACTTTTCTGACGCCTTAAATTGAGTGGAGATGTAATTTATATTGAGCTAAAGCAGGAAGAGTTAATCTTCCTCTGTTCTCCAGTTACACTCTAATGCGTCATTTACATACATTTGAAACAGTATTGTCAGATGACATAACTGATTTCCACAATGCTGTATAAATTCCATATTAAGCTTCACCCTTAAACAAGCTTGTGAGTGGCCTTTTGATTTGTATGTTGTACAGTAGCCTTTTTTCCATTGGCACATCTCCACTTTGATCTATTCAAATAATTAAAAAGTGATTTATATCTGGAAGATGTTCAACACATGAATGTTTTCCTGACAGGAAAACCTGCAAAGCTTCCTTTCATCTCCAAATGTAACAAGATTACATTTCATCACCATACACCATTAGCACAGCTTTTGTCATACTAGATCCTGTTCCTTAGCAACAACCACAGGAAAAAAAAACCAAAAAAACGATTTGATACTAGATCTTAACAATCATAATATTAATATAAACCAGATTATTGTGCTTGGGAACTTTCCTCCTATTATCTTTACATCACCATATTTTATTGACTTGAATGGGATCAGCATCTGAGGAATGAGAAAAAAATGCGACTTCTTTCTGGAAGATTAAGCTGACAATTTAAAGCAATGTGTGTTAACTGTTTAAAGGTCTTTGTGATTGATGAGCTAGGCCTGACTCTCTCAATGCACCTCAGACCCACAGACTTAGATGATGTACATACATATGAATGAACATGTGAATAGGACCTGGCTGTTAAATGAAGAAGGCAAAAACAAAAATGGTTTTGAATGAAATAAAATTAGTGTTCATTGGAATTCATGAATAATTTTCACAAGCACATGAGGGCTCAGGGACAATTGAGAGTCTTTTGGTTAAGCTTAGAGGCAGAAGCAATGGAGGTGATGTTGTGGTTGGTGTCTGCTATATACCACCAGATCAGGTAAATCAGACTTTCTTCATACAACTAAGAGAATCTTCCAGGTCACAGGCCTGGTTCTCTTGGGGGCTTTTAATCACCCTGACATTTGATGGGAGACCAGCTGCACACAGACAATCCAGGAAGTCTTTGGAGAATGTTGGTGATAACATCCTGGTACAAGTGCTAAAGGAACCGGTCCACGAACTGTGCACAGCTTCAGCTGCTGCTCACAGACAGGGAGGAACTAGTAAGAGGAGCAGAAGTGAATGGCATCCTGGGCTGCAGAGATCATGAGATGATGGATTTCAGGATCCTGACAAAGGGAAGAAAGGTGAGCAATAAAATACAGACAACTGATTTCAGTAGAGCAGTCTTTGACTCCCTCAGAGAACAGATGGGCAGGATCTCCCGGGAAGGTAATATGAAGGGGAAAGAAATTCAGGAGAACTGGCAGTATTTTAAAGGAGCCTTATTGAAGGCACAGGAACAAACCATCCCGATGTGCTGTAGTAGTAGTAGTAGTAGTAGTAGGCATCCTTCAGTCTGCATAGACTATGGATCGCGCCCTTTAAAGTTTTAATTGAGGACTTCATTTACAGCGTCTATTGTGACTATGAAGACCCACACGAGAGTGACAGTCCTTGCTGCATCTCTTGCAGAGGTAGTGGGTGTCTGGCAAGTCCTTATTGTGCTTTCTGTGCGCTCGCTTCTCCTCTGCTAGTTGTCTGATCTTCATCTCGCCCTTCTGAAGGCCCTTGTGTAACCCCTGCCTCCATCTGCTGCAGTCGTCTGCTAGTTCTTCCCATTTGTCCAGCTTGATGTCTACCTCTCTGAGGTCTCTGCTGCAGACATCTTTGTAGCGCAACTGGGGGCGTCCAGGAGGTCTTTTGCCAGAGGCTAGCTCACCATACAGGATGTCTTTTGGAATCCTTCCATCGTTCATCCTGTGGACGTGGCCAAGCCAGCGGAGTCAACGCTGCCTGAGGAGGGTGTGCATGGTTGGGGTTCCAGCTTGCTCGAGGACGGCGGTGTTGGTGACTCTGTCCTTCCATGATATTCCAAGGATGCGCCTGAGGCAGCGCAAGTGGAAGACGTTCAGCCTCTTCTCCTGGCGGGCATACAGGGTCCAAGTCTCGCTGCCATAAAGGAGGGTGCTGAGGATGCAGACTTTGTAGACTTGCATTTTGGTGTGAGTGTACAGCTTGTTGTTATTCCACACTCTCTTGCTGAGTCTGGACAGAGTTGAGGCCACTTTTCCGATCCTCCTATTTAGCTCAGTGTCCAATGACAGGGTGTCAGTGATGGTGGACCCCAGGTAAACGAACTCGTGGACAACCTCTAACGTATAGTTGTCAATGCTGATTGATGGGGATTCAGCAACATCCTGACTGAGTATGTTTGTCTTCTTTAGGCTGATGGTAAGCCCAAAGTCCTTGCATGCTTTGGAGAACCGATCCAGCAGTTTTTGAAGCTGGTCTTCTGTGTGAGACACTACAGCAGCATCGTCTGCGAACAGCATGTTTCTGATGAGGACTTCTCGCACCTTAGATTTCGCTTTCAGCCTTGCAAGGTTAAACAGTTTCCCATCAGATCTTGTGTGCAGCAAGATGCCCTCTGTTGAAGATCCAAAGGCATGCTTCAGGAGGAGTGCGAAGAAGATCCCGAACAATGTTGGAGCAAGCACGCATCCTTGTTTGATGCCACTCCTGATTCTGAAAGCATCCGATAATGCACCGTCATATTGGATGGTTCCTCTCATGTCTTCGTGGAATGACTGGATCATCTTGAGTAACCGTGGAGGACAGCCTATCTTGTGGAGCAGTTTGAACAGACCATCCCTGCTGACCAAGTCAAAGGCCTTGGTCAGGTAGATGAAGGGTATGTAGAGTGGCTTTCTCTGCTCCCTGTATTTCTCCTGCAGCTGCCTTAGAGAGAAGACCATGTCAACGGTAGACCTCTCTGCGCGGAATCCACACTGCGATTCGGGGTACACCCTCTCAGCAATCTTCTGGAGTCTGCCAAGGATGACACGAGCGAACAGTTTAACAGTGACGCTTAGGAGGGAGATTCCACGGTAGTTGTTGCAGTCGCTTCTGTCTCCTTTGTTCTTATACAACGTTACAATGTTAGTGTCGCGCATATCCTGTGGAACCTCACCCTCTTTCCAGCACAGGCACAGTAGCTCATGTGCAAATATGGTAGGAAACTAGCTTGGCTTACCAGGGAAATCCTTGGCAAGCTTAAACTCAAAAAGGAAGCATATAAGAAGTGGAAACTTGGACAGATGACTAAGGGGGAGCATAAATATATTGTTGGAGAGTCATCAGGGATCATCAGGGGAGGGGAGTCATCAGGAAGGCAAAAGCACAATTGAAACTGCAGCAGCAAGGAATCTGAAGGGTAACAAGGAAGGTTTATACCAGCATGTTAAGAAGGTGATCGGGTAGGGTGTGGGACCCTTACTGGATGAGGGAGGAGACCTCATGACAGATGATGTGGGAAAACTGAAGTACTCAAGGCTTTTTTTTTGCCTCTCTCTTCATGGACAAGGTCAGCTCCCAGACTACTGCACTAGGCAATGCAGTATGGGAATGAGGTGCAAAGCCCTTGGTGTGGAAAGAACAGGTTAAGAGCTATTTAGAAAAGCTAAACACACACACATGCATGGGTCTGGATTTATCGAATCCAATGGTACTAAGGAAACCAGCAAATGTCATTGCAGAGCTCTTGGTCATTTTCTTTGAAAACTCGTGGAAATTGGGAGAGGTCCTGGAAGACTGGAAAAAAAGGCAAATGTAGTGCCCATCTTTAAAAGGAAAGGACAATCCAGAGAACCATAGACCATTCAGTCTTACCTCACATCACGGAGGGAACCCCCAGGAATCCATTTCTGAGCACTTGAAAGGGAGGAAGTGATCAGGGGTAGCGAACATGGATTCACTAAGGGCAAGTCATGCCTGACCAATCGGATTAGTTTCTCTGATGAAGTAACTGGCTCTGTGGACATGGGGAAGTCGATGGATGTGATATATCTTGACTTTAGCATTTGATACAGTCTCCAAGAATATTCTTGCCCATAAGTTAAAGAAGTATGGATTGGATACATGGACTGCAAGATGGATAGAAAGCAGGCTAGATGTTTGGGCCCAATGGGTATTGATCAATGGCTTGATGTCTGGCTGGCAGTCAGTTTTCAAGTGCTGTTTCCCAGGGATCAGTTCTAAGGCTGGTATTGTTCAACATTTTTATTAATGACCTGGATGAAGGGATGGACTGCACCCTCGGCAAATTTACAGAACACTAATCCTGGTGAACAGGTGGCTACACTGGAGGGTAGGGATAGGGTCCAGAGTGACCTATACACATTGAAGGATTGGGCCAAAAGTAATCTGATGAGGTTGAACAAGATCAAATGCAGAGTTCTGCACTTGGGGCAGAAGAATCCCTAGCATTGTTACAGGCTGGGGACTTCCAGGCTAAACAGCAGCGCAGCAGAAAAAGTCCAGGGGATTACAGTGGATGAGAAGCTACACATGAGTCAACAGTGTGCTCTTGTAGACAAGAAGGCTAAGGGCATACTGGGGTTCATTAGGAGGAGCATTCAAGCAATCTAGATGTGCTGCAGCAGTCAAAAAGGCAAACAATGTTAGGAATCATTTAAAAAGCAATAGAGAAATAAGACAGAGAATATCTTATCGCCTCTGTGTAAATCCGTGGTACACCAACATCTTGAATACTGCATACAGATGTGGTTGCCTCATCTCAAAAAACGATATATTGGCATCAGACAAAAGTTCAGAAAAGGGTAACAAAATGATTCGGGGGTTTGGAATGGGTGCAGTATGACGAAAGGTTAAAAAGACTGGGACTTTTCATCTTAGAAAAAAGGAGACTGGGGAGGTGTATAAAATCATGACTGGTGTGGAAAAAAGTGAATAGGGAAAAGTTATATACTTGTTCCCGTAACAAAAGAACTCGGGGCAATCTAATTAAATTAATTAAAACTAACAAAAGGCAGTTTTTCTCAGTATAGCTCACAGTAGGACTATGGAACTCCTTGCTGGAGGAGGCTGTGAAGACCAAGACTTTAACATGATTCAGAAAAGAACTAGATAAATTCCTGGAGGTTAGGTCCATCAATGGATACTAGGCATGATGGGTAGGAATGGTGTCCCTAGCCTCTGTTTGTCAGTGCTTTGAAATGGATGTCAGGAGAGGGATTACTTTCATGATTACCTGTTCTGTTCACTCCCTCTGGGGCAGCAAGCACTAGTCCCTGTCAGAACACAGGACACTGGGCTAGATGGACCTTTGGGCTGACCCAGAATGGCCATCCTTACTTTCTTATATGCACCAAATGACAAGTATGACTGAAGATTCTATCCTTCTGGAAATGTGAGACCTGAAAGAACCGAACTCCCCAGTATATTGATTAGGCCGTCCTGCTGCACTCAGAGCCCCAAGGATACATAGCATTCTGGTATCTGAAAGTGAGATAAAGGCTAGGAATGAATTATAACAGATTGATGTGCTCACTCAATTGCTTATTGTCACTAATTTCTAAAATTTGTGTACAGAATACTTGTGTTTAACACCGTGTAAATGTCTACGCAGGGATTACATAGCTGTTGTTTATTTATTTTAATATTGCTGCAGCCTCTGCCCTCAAATGGCTTGTTATAAATTTATACAGCACAGCTGGTGTTCTGTGTAAACCACAAGGCATTTGTGTACACTACAATGAACAGATACAGTATTTACAGTTCTCAAGAACAAGCAGTGTGGTTCTTGTTTTCAAATCCTTCAAAAGCATCTGCTAGCTACAATGAAAAAAAGTAAGCAGTGTCTACAACACATCAGGTCAATCACCAAATGCTGACTGTCAGGAATTTAATTTTCTTTCTGCTATGCCCTGACCAAATTATAGTCATTTATCTTAACTGGCAGGTAAGGGAAAAGAAGCAAGTTTAGATTAAAGTTATCCTAATGATTCAAATGTTTCAAGATTCTTTTTAAGCACAAAGCTACACTGACGGACAAATGAAAATCTTCTGCATTGGACGATATTGCGTAGTAGTTGTAGCTGGATGGGGAGTATCTCTCCACTGGGAACAGGTGAGCCTACTCGGTACATGAGAAAACAAATTGTGTGCTTAGTATTGGAAAAAATACTTGAAAAAAAATGACTTCTTGAAAAAGCACTAAGTGTCGTTTTATTGCTACTCAGTGCCACAGATGTCATAAACCAGTGTCATGTGCACCTAGCATTTTAAACTGAAGAGTCCTAACCAAAGTCCAGGTTTGCTAAGGGGATTGTTTCATAGTTTATTTAATCAAAATGATAGAAAACTGGGGAAGCTAAAAATCAGAGAAGACAAGAGAATCACAGGAGACAGGAGACCAGAGTTCAGCATATTGTCAATTTTTAAGTAGACTGTGCTACAGATCACCTAGACAAACAGTCATGTGTGGTTTTGGATAGGTAGATGGAAAAAATCTTTGTAACTGGTTAATATTGGAAAAAAGCAAACTGCTTGGTAAGTGTATCAGTATTTAAAAGTTCATGTAAGTGGTGGACAACAGTGATTAAAATAGGAATAGGGTTTAGAAAGTGGATGGAATGAGACTTTTTTACCCACAGTGATGAATTTCTATCTCTAGCGGATATTTGTCCAAACCTACCTTAATTCTGGCAACTGTTAGGCAGCACCAAAAACTGAAGCTATTTTTGTTGCTGTTGTTTACTTTTGTTTTAAGAGGCAGCATTCATTTTATTTTATTTTATTTTATTTTTAACATTCATCGATTCTAACAACAGATGGAACCTTTTAGAAAATGGGTTTTAACTTTTACTCGGTAGCTAGGACTTTCATGGTAGATGTCCAGATGTGAAAGACACAAAGAAGAGGAAGTCTGTTCATCAAGAAAGTATATTGCTAAGAAGAGTGAAATGTGATAGTAGGAAAATTGTTGCATTGCATAACCCAAACTAGCATAAAGCTATGACAAAAAAAGTAAAGCATACACTTATGGGTAAAGCACTATAAGTCATTAATTGATTTGTAGATTTTAAGACCAAAACATGTAAGTAGATCATCTAGTCTGATACCCTATGTAACACAAGCCAAATAATTTTATCAGTTATCCCTATATTTAATGCAATACCTTATGTTTTACTAACAGATACCTTACATTGAACTAAAAGCATATCTTACAGAAAGGTGTCCAGTTTTGACCTGAACACCTGAAGAAATTTAATATCCATCTTAGCCCTTGGTAGTCTGTGCTGATGTTTAATCATCCTAAATTTTTTTTAAATGTTCCTTAAAGTGCATTCAGTTCTGTACAAAACATGAAGTTTTCCCTGAGAACCACACTGGAGATGCTTTCTAGACTGACATAAGATGCCAAAGATCTCTTTCAGTGGCATGTGTGAATAGTCTCAGAGGGATAGCCGTGTTAGTCTGTAGCATCACTAAAACAAGAAGTCCTGTAGCACCTTAAAGAGTAACAATTTTATTTATTAGGTAATAAACTTTCATGGATAAGACCCACTTCATTAGATTTGGAACAAAAATAGGAATTCAGGGTTCATATAGTGTGGGGGTGGGAAGGGGAAGTAGTAGCAGGAGGATAAGAAGAAGAGAAAAAAGAGGAGGGGAATCACCCGGACTTGTAAAAGAAGGAAATCAAGTAGGATAGATGCCATTCTTGCAAACATCAAAGGTGAATAAAGTGTTCTTGTAATGCAAAAGATAATTGAGATCTCTGTTAAACCCCAGATGAAATGTGTTGAACTTGCAAATGAATTCCAACTCACGTCTCCCTCTGTAATCTCGTGGTAAATGGGACGGCCAATTTAAGATCTATTAATGAATGTCCTGGGAGGTTAAAGTGTTCACCTACAGGTTTATGCATATTCTAATTCCTGATGTCTGATTTATGTCCATTCATCCTTTGGTGCGATTTATCCAGTTTATCCAATGTACAAAATGGAACAGAATTGCTGACACATGATGGCATATATCACTTTAGTGGATGTGCAGGTGTACGAGCCCCTGATAGTATGTTTGATGTGGTTAGGTAAAGTGACGGTGTCTCTAGTATAGGTATATGGATAAAACTGGCAATGGGGTTGTTGCAGGGATAGGTTCCTGGGTTAGTGTTTCTGTGTGGTATGGTGTATGGCTGATAGTATTTTCTTGAATTTGGGTGGTTGTCAGTAGGAAAGAAGAGGTCTCTCGCCCCGGGCCTGAGCTTTCGTGAGCACAGACTCCCTTCATCAGATGCGCACCTGTACATAGTTCACAATGCATGGCCTCGATAAATGTTTATTTACTATTCACTACCCCATGCTGCGCTCCTCAGGGGGATGATGAGTGGTGGATGTGTGGGTGAGGTGCTGGTGGAGGTGGGGGTGGCAGGGATGGTGTGTGTGTGTGGGATGTGGGTGTGCATGTGGGTCAGAGATGGCCGTTGGCCTGAGGGCCTCCCTAATGTGGTGGTCATCCTGGTGGGCCTGGCAGATGGGGGCTGTGCCCGATTGCTCACAGCCGGAGCCAGCCGGAAGGCCCTCCCCGGGGACATAGGCATCTCCCTTTCCCTCCAAAACATTGTGGAGGATGCAACAGGCGCCCACCACCTGGGGCACATTCAGGACCCCAACCTACAACCGCATGTGGAGGCACCTCCACTGCCCCTTTAGGCGCCCGAAGGCCCTCTCCACAACACTGTGGGTATGGTTGAGGCGCTGATTGAATGCCTCCTGGGTGGGGTCGAGGTGTCCTGTGTACAGCCTCATAAGCCACAGCTGCAGGGGGTACGCCGCATCTGCCACCATGCAGAGTGGCATGGTGACATCTTCCACCACCAGGATCTCCCGCTGGGAGATGAACGTGCTGGCCCAAATGCGCTGGCAGAGCCCGGAGTTCCGGAAGACCCGGGCATCATGGGTGCAGCTGGCCCAGCCCATGTAGATGTTGGTGAACTGGCTCCTAGCGTCCACCAGGGCCTGGAGCACCACCGAATGGTAGCCCTTCCTGTTGATGTACTGGCCGGCGCTGTGTGGCGGGGCGCAGATGGCGATGTGCGTGCCATCCAAAGCACCAACGCAGTTCAGAAAGCCCAGGTCCTGGAAGCCGGCAATGGTGTTGTCCAGATCCTCCAGGCAGATGACACTATGGAGAAGCATCGCATTGATGGCTCTGACAACCTGCATGTGGGGAAGGGGAACATGTGCGTTAGTGCAGGTGTGGCAGGCCATCTTCCCCCCACCTCGGGCCCATTCTGCCCCCCTCCTGTCTGGCCCCTTGCAGCAGTGGGTTCCCCTCGCCCCAGCCCCCCCCCCAGCCCATGGGGGACACGTGACCCAGCCATATCTTACCTCCATAAGTACAGCCCCAATGGTGGCCTTGCCCACCCCAAACTGTTGTCCCATGGAGTGGTCGGAGTCCAGGGTGGCCAGCTTCCAGATGGTGATCACAATTCGTTTCTCCAGGGTGAGGGCTGGGGCTGGCTGCATGCAGGTGTCCTGGTGCCTGAGTGCGGGGACGAGACAAAGGCAGATCTCCTTGAAGGTCTGCCTCAATATGCAGAAGTTCTGCAGCCACCTTTCCTCACCCCACTCCCCCAGCACCAGGCGCTTCCACCAGTCGGTGCTGCTGGGGTGGGTCCAGAGGCATTGAGGCACCTGGGGGGGGTGCTCAGTGGTGCCCTGGGTGGGGGGGCCCCACGACCCCAGGTGGACTACCCATGCACTCAATGAGATTGGGTGCAGCTGCGGCAATGGTGCACAGCACTGCCAGCAGTGTGTCCATGATGAGGGTGTCCTTTTGCAGGAGCTGTCGCTGTGCCTCCATCTTGAGCATGAGTGGGCTCTGTCGGGCTGGGAACAGCTGGGCAGCACTCAGCTCGTGTGGAGTGGAGGATGAAGGGGGGGCCCTTTAAAGGAGCAGCTGGCTGCAGCCCTGGAAGGGCTTGTCGGCCATGGGACCCCATCTGTGGCGTTTCCTGACTCCCTTCTTTCGAAAAAGGGCTTGGAGCTGTGTGGAAGCTCTCTTCCAAAAGATGGCGGTGGCACTTCGAAGGAGCGGATCAAAATGTCGATCTGTTGATGGTGTCAAATGCTCCCTTTTGATGGTCGCTATTTCGACCACCAAAGATCAATTTTCACCCTTTTGAAAGGGTGCTCACGTATAGACACAGCTGAGGTGCTTAAGCTGAGTGTTATATGTGATGGCAAGTGGTGTTCTGTTATTTATCTTGTTGGGCCTATCGTGGTGTCGGTGACTTCTGGTATTTGTCTGGCCAGCTCAATCTCTTTCTTTACTTCTCATTCTGGGTAATTAAGTTTTATGAATGCCTGACAAATATCTTGCAAGTTTTTGTCTCTGTCAGTGGGACTGGAGCAGATTAGGACTTGGCTATAAGCAATGGATTGTCTGATGTGTCCTGGAAGGAAGCTGGAGGCATCTAGGTAAATATAGAAGTTGGTGGGTTTCTAGGTAAATACAGCAGTTGGTATAAAGTGGTAATCATTTGACCATCCTTGCTTTGAAGTGCAATGTCCAGGAAATGGATCTCTTGTGTGGAATGATCAAGGCTGAGATTGAGGCGGGATGCAAATTGTTGAAATCCTTGTGGAATTTTTCAAGGGTCCATGCCTTACCATAGGTCCATATGATGAAGATATCAGTGTGGCATAAGTAAAGGAGTAGTGCTAGGGGATGGGACACCTGCTGGAAACACTTAAGGAACAGGGCCAAAGGAAAAGAGGAAGGAGTACTGAACCCAGACTGGAAAAGGATCTGGCGTGTGAATAAGATACATGAAAATTTAAGATGCAAGAAGGGTACCTAACCTTCAAGAATTTCTGCAACCTATCCAAAATCAATGTTTAGGGTAAGAAATGACAATGTGTAACTAGATTTGTTAAGATTTTAATCTTACTATGCATGTTTTGTTTTATTTGTTTAGTAATCTGTTTTGTTCTGTTCGATGCCCCCTATTAATAGTTAAATACTCCTTTTGCAATTAATAAATTATTTTCTTGTTAATGACATAACCCAGTTTCTACAGTTCATATGTGGGGAGTAAAATCTTGTACACACCTCTTCTCCACAATGGGAGGAGGGGAATTTTATAAGATACATTTGGATTTGCACTTCAAGATTATATCTCGATTGGAGTGATCTGTCAGCAAGAGATATGCAAATTGCACAAAGCATCTGCATGTCTCCTGCCGACAGCTTTGTCAGGAGAGGCTTTCCTGACACTTGGGTCGTCCACACCAGGCCAAATGTCAGGAAGACCCCCTCTGCTAAAACCTCCTTTCTTCCTTGTGGAATGGGGATGACCAGGATGTTGGTAGAAGGGTCCCAGAGTGGGAGACTTCTGTCAGGAGACCTCTAGGCTCCTGGCAGAAGCCTGCAATCTAGCCATAGCCAAAGGGAGGTAGACACCTGAGTTCTAATCCCTTAAAATGTGTTGTCGCAGAGCTAATCTCAGTGCCTGTGTCATTCTGCACCTGGGCATAGCCATGCCTGTGTGCGTGCTGGAAAAGGCTTAGCAGCCTGACTCAGCAAGACAAGGTAAAAGAGTGCCCAGGCTGGCAGAACCGGTGGGCTCAGTGGTATTCCAAAGCATCAAATGTCATCTCAGAGGGGGTAACCCATCAGGTGGCAACCTGTGAGAGTATATATCATTTATCCTCTAACATGTATTTACACAAGCCCAATCCCCACATTCCACAAAAGTTGCCAATAATACTTCCTTCAAGCATTGAATATTTAGTTAATGATAAAACTGCTACTGTTCTGCTTAGGTGACAGTTACATTAGCACCATCTGACGACAGAAATTACTGTTGGAAGATATCTTCTGACAAAACGTCTGTTGACATATTGTGGCCATATACAAAAGAGGATTGAAAGAGTGATCCACTCTGTCAACAGAAAGTAGCCAGGTGCCCTGGCTGCTTTCTTGACAGAACGCGGCCCTGGAGGCTCAAAAAAGAGGGCTGCCCAGTGAACTGGGAGTCCTACCAGGGTGTCCACATGCTTTTTTCTCTGTATAAATTGTTGAGAAAAGTGTTATGCCTCATGGGGGAGAGACAGAATGCTGTCAGTGAATGTTCTGGGTTTTATCAAGATACTGTCAACAAAACTCATTTTGTGTGTGGATGCTCCACTAGTTTTGTCACCAAAACACTCTAGTGTAACCGTAGAGCGCATCAAGTTTTGAGTTTCAAAAAATGTGTTCCTTAACCTTAGCAAAATGGGGCTTTGTACTTATTTCAGTCTGTGGTTTCCACAATTCAAGAAGGCTATGTCTGCGCTAGAGAGTTTTGTCAACAAAACGGCGGTTTTGTCAACAAAACCTGTGGCGCGTCCACATTCCTAAGATGTTCCATCGACAGTAAATCGACAGAACATGGCACTTCTGTCAACAGCATTCTGCTGTTCCCCCATGAGACAGAACACTTCTGTCAACAGATTCTGTCTTAGTACCCAAAGCAGGGTGGCACAGACTTCTATCATATACCCCCTTTGTTATACGTGAAGAATCAGTACACTTTAAACTTCTCTGTTTGGGTATCTGCAAGAGAATGTTCCTGAAAATGCTGAGACCAAAAACACAAAATATGTCCTTGCTTATCTGGAATTAAATAGAGAATATATTTTGTTTTGCTTGCTGATCTGTCATTCTACTCCAGAAAGAGGATACTATGTACTGTAGAGTACTTTCTCAATTCTCAGAGTTGATTATGTCAGTAATTTAAGTCGGGAAAGCAAGATTTACCTGCATAATTTATTATCTGTGTCTTCCATGCAATACATTGATGCCATCTACAGACATGAAAAATTGCATTTCAAAATGCAGCTTTCAAACTAAGAATCTTCCTTACTGGATCTTAGTTATTATTTATATTTCAATGTTCTGACTAGAAAGGTAACAGCTTAGCCAGTGAAGGCCTGACCCAGCTCCTTTGCAGCTGAGTGGAAAGGTCCTCAGTGACAGGTTGAACCCCACTTTTGGGGTGCCACTAGATGTGTTGGAGTCCCAATGAGCCCCCCAGCCCCACCAACCTGGACTTCTCTTGCACTGATTTACTGTGCCAGGCTCTCAAACCCTATTCCAACACACAAATAGGCAAGACCACACCCAGCCACAGATACTGACTGCAGTCAGCTCTGTGACAGAGGATTCAGCTTGGAGACAGTGGGTATACACATGGGGGGAAGGGGGACATCAGCCTTCCTTCCTCATTCTCCCTCCCTTCCTGCCTCTTACAGCAGACAAGAGGATGTTCCCAGTCTAGAGCAGCATGGTCAGTAGCAGCTACAGGAGAAGAATAGGGTAGGAAATAGGAGCAGCAGCAGCATGGTAGTGGAGCCAAGGGACAGAGGGGCACTCCTGCTCCAGAAAAGTTACCTGGCTTGGCAAGTTGTTCATCTGGTCCCCTGCAGCTTAGGTTCCTCTACCTTCTCCAGATGTTGCTGCTCACCTGCCTGCCTATCGCCTCTCTTGCCAGCTGGCTCTTGTCAGATCAGGTCAGCTTCAGGCAACCCCAGAGTATGGCATCTTTTTGGAGGGCCACCAGATCACTTGATGGATTGTTGCATGCCCATACAGGTGCATGGCTTACAAGGAAGACTGATGCTCACCACACACAACTAATTTTTGTCCAACAGAGATGCCTTATTGCAAAAAGGGCTAGTTTTTGCCTCTGGAAATGTCATACCCAATCAAACTGTAACAGTCTAATCACACAATATGCATGTATGTTTATGAGCTTGACAGAGGCAATATGCTGTCTCTAGTGAAATGCAAGTAGGTTGAAATGCACATCCCAAGGAGAGACAGGTAACAGGCAAGTGTATTTGAAAAATGGATCCTATGGACTTCATTGTTCATCCCTATGTTTTTCAGGCGGAATGTTGGAAGGAACCTTATCTTAACAACTGGAACCCCAAGTTATCCTATTTTTCTCCATGGACATACAATTGACAATGAAGGGAGAAACAGAAAAGGGAATAAAAGTTATCTTGTAATGATTCCATGGATTAAAATCTTAAAAATAAAAAGTGAGAATCCAAGCTGTTATGCCCATAGCTTGAATTCCAGGCTGATAATTGTATGAACATGTCCGTCCAATTGTTTGTGAATTGTATGTGAGTTCAAGAGTCAGTGAGTTGGGGAGGAAAGGTGGTGGTAGCTATTAAAAGAGGAAGTATGGAGCAGAAAGGGGTGCGATGGAAAGAGGAAAAAGCTCTGCAGTCACCTCTTGATAATAGGGAGACCTGTGAGGAATGAGATAATTCTTGCAAGGTAAAAAGAAAGACCAGGGAGAGAAGATAACTGCAAAACAGGGAACTGGAGAAAGCTCCTGATGTTGATCCTCAGAGAAGGTAGGAATCAGACCTTTGGAGAGAACCCATGGATGAAGATGTTCATTAAAGAGCCTAGAAAGGAGCAGAGGAAACAAACTGATAGGAAAGGGTATTATGGGAAGGAATTCAGGGACAGGATGGCAAAGTGTCTGAAAGAACAGACCTTTCAAGCTAACTATGGACTGGGACCTGCATTCCTCTACCAGCCACTGGGAAAGGGTTGTAAAGCACAGCTGCAAGGAGAAAAAGCACAATTCAGAGCCTGCAGAGAGGAGTGTAAGGACCAGTGGGCTCAGAGTTGAGGCTGAAGACATATTATGAATATACTGTTGGTCTTTCTGTTTTCCCCAGCAGAGGTGATCTTAAATATAACCTTCCTAGAAGGCCAAATCATAGAAACAGGTGGACCACTGCAGGGTTGGAGCCCCCATTAGCAGAAGATGCTAAAATGGAAGTAGCAGAAAGTGGCTACACTACATCCAACAACAAGGAGGCACTTTGGTGTCCAGGTCACTCTTCTACAAACATTAAAAGCATATCCAGAGTGAGGCCTGACTAATACGTTATCTCAATGTTTTTTGGGGTGGCAAAGGCATATCCTAGTTTTAGTTATATACATGCAGAACGTAGAAAGGGAAAGTTGTGCAATGAGGATGGAAGGCAGGGTCTGGCTAATAGGAAACAACAGGAGGGCACCATGAACATTGTCGATAGGGAAGCAGAGCAAAAAAGGGGAGGGATGAGCTGCAGTGAAGCTGCAAGAAAGGATATAGCATAAGCCATCAAGGAAGGGAAGGAAAAGACGTCTACCAGTGTTTAGAGCCATGGAGTCCAACACACCAGCCATTAGACTTGTGGCTATTTGGCAGTGAGTGTGGCTAGTTGGCTTGAGCAATAAATATATTTTTAGAATAATGTGGGCAGTTCACTACAGCAGTAGCCACTAGAGTGGCTACTGCTCCAGAACTGGTTGGACTCCACATGTTCAGAGGGTTTCGAAATCATTTTGCAGCATGTTATTACAGCCTTTTGGCTGCCAGGCTGGCTTCTCTCATATACATTTAATCTTTTCCTGATCCTTCAGAGCTGGGGAGGAAGGACGGACTTATTGTATACAGGTTGGTCCCAAAGGTAAAGGTGTGTTAACACATCCCTGTAACCATCCAATAATAAACAGTTTTAATCAAGTTTTGATATACTTTGCCTTCTTGGTATGAAGACAAGATATTGTTACAAATAATTTAAAACTTTTATTATCGAAACAAACAACAAAATCATCCAAAGCACAGAACTTAGAGGTGATAGGGGACTTAAATCATCCAATAGGTCTTCGGAAGATACAGCTGGGCACAGATTATTCAACAAGTGATTGGAATGTATTAGAGACTTTTGTTTTATTTCATCAGATGGAGAAAAGCTTCTAGATTTGATTCTGACAGACAGAGAGGAACTAGTGGAGAATTTAAAAGTAAAGGCATCTTGGGTGAAAGTGATCCTGAAGTGATAGTGTTCATGATTCTCAGAAATAGTAGGAGGGAAAAAAAGAACAATAATAGATTTCAAGAAAGCAAACTTCAGCAAATTCAAGAAGTTTGTAGGTAATATGGCATGGGAAGCAAGTCCAAGAGAAATAATTCAAGCGACTTGGCATCTTCTCAAAGAGACATTATTAAGAGCACAGAAACAAACTACCCCACAATATAGGCAAAATAGCTAGCACGGCAAGTATCCACTCTGGCTTAACCAAGAGATTTTCAGTGATCACGAACACCAAAGTCCTAAAAAAAGTGAAAATGAAGTCAAATTACAAGTGAAGGATATACACACACAAAAATACGAAGGGAGAAAGTCAGAAAGACCCATAAATAAATAAATAATAAAATCAAGAATTCTTGCCACAGATGAGTCTCCTTTTTATTTGGAAGCCATGATATTTATATTGATGAACAGTGGAGGCGCACTCAGTAATCTTGTTGTTCAGGAAACAAAATTACCTTTTGATGGAGGATTTTGAAAATGGTTTTCCTTCTAATACGGAAAGAAACCCAACAATTTCATAATTCGCTGTAAAGGGAAATGAAGCCCCATATTCCAGAAGTCCTGCTCCATGGCAGCCTGACAAACTAGATGCAGCAGAACAAGAGAACCGAGGACCTTAAGAGCCAGGACTCTAGCCCCAGAGCATTCTACTAATCCAGAAGTCAGGGTGCTGAAGACCTAGGATTCCAGCAGGTGAAGTGAACATAAGAACATAAGAACATAAGAATGGCCATACTGGGTCAGACCAAAGGTCCATCCAGCCCAGTATCCCATCTGTCAACAGTGGCCAATGCCAGGTGCCCCAGAGAAGGAGAACAGAAGACAACGATCAAGCGATTTATCTCCTGCCATCCATCTCCTGCCCTTGTACTGAAGGCTAGGGCACCATACTTTACCCCTGGCTAATAGCCATTTATGGACCTAACCTGCAAAAATTTATCAAGCTCTTTTTTAAACCCTAATAGAGTCCTGGCCTTCACAGCCTCCTCCAGCAAGGAGTTCCACAGGTTGACTGTGCGCTGTGTGAAGAAAAATTTTCTTTTATTAGTTTTGAACCTACTACCCATAAGTTTCATTTGGTGTCCCCTAGTTCTTGTATTATGGGAAAAGGTAAATAATTTTTCTATGTTCACTTTCTCCACACCATTCATGATTTTATATACCTCTATCATATCACCCCTCAATCGCCTCTTTTCCAAACTGAAAAGTCCCAGTCTCTCTAGCCTCTCCTCATATGGGACCCGTTCCAAACTCCTAATCATCTTAGTCGCCCTTTTCTGAACCTTTTCTAATGCCAATATATCTTTTTTGAGGTGAGGAGACCACATCTGCACGCAGTACTCAAGATGTGGGCGTACCATAGTTTTATAGAGGGGAAGTATGATATCTTTTGTCTTATTATCTATCCCTTTTTTAATAATTCCTAACATCCTATTTGCTTTACTAACTGCCGCTGCACACTGCGTGGATGTCTTCAGAGAACTATCCACTATAACTCCAAGATCCCTTTCCTGATCTGCCGTAGCTAAATTTGACCCCATCATGTTGTACGTGTAATTTGGGTTATTTTTTTTTACAATGTGGTGAGAAAGCAGGGTGTTTTCAGTCAGAAAGTGGTTCCTAAGTCCACAGAAACTGGACAGAGTCCACAAACAGTTTGTTGTTGATGATGGATAAACATTTCATCAGCTATTTTAACCCAGTCACCTCTAGACTTACAGAGTAGAGAAAAAAATCACAAATACCTGTGCAGTGAAGAATCAAATACCTGAGTCCAGGACTGAGAAAAGACTAAGTCCCGTCAAAACTTGAGAAGGTGTCAGCAGTGTGCTCACCTGCCTCTACACAATATTCACTATAATATTAATACTGATGGGCATTTTAGATTGCTTCTTATGGGACTGCACAATATATTCCGAAAAGAAATTAAACTGGATACAAATAAATCATTAGATTAACTATTGCCCAGATAAATTGGGAAAATCAAGAGGGTCCAACTGTTCAAACAGTTAAGACACCAAAACTTACACCTTTAGTTTAAGTGGATAACCAAAAATGTAAACTTCTACTGTGAAAATACCATGCACAGTTTGAAATAAATAATGCTAAGTTATCTGGGGAAGGAGATACAAAAATTCAGGTTGACCAACCTGCCTGTGTGTATTTCAGGATATTTTAAAGCAATAATTCCTTTTTTTAAAAGTGGAGTACCACATGTATAACAAGACCTTTCAGGCACACACATTTTTCAAGGTGCTGTGCATCTAAATTCTGAACCTCCCTCTGTTAATGACCCTTACTTAAGTACATATTTAATTTTACATATATAAAAAATCACTCCCCTAGTCAACAATAGATTTAGGTCCAGATTTTCTAAATACAGTTAAGCACATAAAGATAGGGTGACCATGTTCCATTTTCACCAGGACAGTCCTTTATTTAATACAAGTGTCCTACCTTTTTTAACAAAAAAGATAATTGTCCCATAGATTCACTCCCCCTGCTGAGCTGCCCTTTGCTCAAGTCAGCACAGCTGTTGGTAAAATCAATCAGGAGCTGGCCAGACAGAATGTGCATCATACACTGACCAGCCAGTACAGGCAGCAGCAGGAGA
Source organism: Carettochelys insculpta (assembly GCF_033958435.1). Classification (NCBI taxonomy): domain Eukaryota; kingdom Metazoa; phylum Chordata; order Testudines; family Carettochelyidae; genus Carettochelys; species Carettochelys insculpta. Next base: position 102,313,538 of record NC_134137.1, on the reverse strand, counting down.
GAGAGCCATAGAGGTAAGACAAGGTATGTTGAGGGGGTTGGGGAATATGTTTTGTCTCCCACTCTAAGATTTTAAGGGGGATCTGGTGCCCCAGCAGTGCTGGGCAGCCCCTCTGTACAGCAGCTGCCCCTGCGTACAGCAGCTGCCCCTGAAGCCAGGGAGACCACTGTGGGGAGGTAATCCAATCCCTGCTGCAGGACAGCCTCCTGTGTAGCCACTCTCTTCCCTCCCCCCACCCCTGCAGGGCAGCTGCCTCTGCAGCTAGGGAGCCCCTGCAGCAGGGGAGCTCTCCTGCAGGGTGGCAGCCCCATTGTCAGTACCCAGAGGCATGGGGAAGCCAGGAGCCAGAGCTTCACCCCAAAGCCAGGGAGTGCCCCCTCCTCACAAGGGTGGCAGTCCCCACAGGGTAGCCACTACAGGAGCTTTATCCGTGCAGCATTTCCACTGCCCCAACAGCATGGGGCAGCTGGCAAACTGTCCCCCTCTTCCACAGGGCAACTGCCCCTACAAACGGGGAGCTCCCCCATAAGGCAGGAGCCCCTTTCTGGAGCCCTGTGGTATGGGGCAGCCAGGGATCTGCACTTGCTTGGCAGCACCAAGGTGTCCCGTATTTGGCACTGGTAAATTTGGTGACCCTACCTAAAGATGAAGAATGTCCCCAGTGAGATTTTCAAAAGCAGTTGTGCAGATCAAGTACCTACATTCCACTACTTTCAACAGCCAGAATAGGAATAGTGCCTATCTTCATTTTGAGGTGTGTAAATATCTTTGGAAATTTGGCCCTTTAACATATGCTTCCAACTGACTAAAGTGAAAGTGGATTAGACACTGCATTATTACTCAATATTTCAGATATGTGAATGCAACAGTCCTAAAAAGGCAATATTGAGAATGCCGAAAATGATCATAAAGCTATTCAGATTAGAATATTCCAGCTCAAATAATGCAGAAAACTTTGCCAGACAAAACCCAAATACAACACCTCAATATTTCTTTCTAAGAATTATTTTAAAAAGACATTGTCAATTTTTTTAGCAACAAAGTTAATTTGCCTTACAACGAGTTATATAACAAGATAGAATTAAAAATGATTTGGTATTTAAAGCATTGGCCTGGAAGTCAACAGACTTGCATTTAATTCACATTTCTTCTTCAGGCTCCCTGCTTGACTTTGGGCAAAACACTTTCTCTCTCTTTGCGTGAGTTCTGCAATTGTAAAACAAGATAATACCTCCTGTCCTCTTACTGATATACTGTGAGGACAAATTAGTATGTGGGCATAAGGCTGTCAGATCCTGCACAAAGAAGGAGCAATATTCAACCCTAGGTAATTACAAGTGTTCCTCACTCTAAATAATGTTTTTCTTTTTAAACCTTCAGTAATATCAAAGTGGTATGTTCAAAAAGTGCCAGTCCTTAAGGGGCAATGACAAACAAAAATGCTTTGTGCTTTTGTAGCTACATAATAAGACATCTTACCCTGTTCTGACATCACTGAAGTTCATCATCATCATCCACAACCATGAGCTTAGCGCACATTGGTGTCTAATGCCTCTCTCACTATTTCCTTCCATTTTTCCCTGTCCACTGCAGAGTGGCTTAGTTTCTGTAGACTAGCTCTGGACCAATCTATTATATCATCTATCCATTCTTTGTGGGGTCTGCCTCTCCTATTCGAATCATCCATTATGCCAAATACCAGGGTCTTGATTTTTCGTTCATTGTTCATTCTGCAAATATGCCCAAATAGCTGTAACCTCCATTGTATAACCTTTGGCAGAAGGTTCTCTTTCAGCTGTATTTTCCTTGATAATTCCTCATTGGTGACCTTCTGCCTCCATCCTGTTCTCAGAATCTTTCTATAACAACTTCATTTGAATGCCAATATTCTTCTCTTTGAATTTTTCGTTATCACCCATATCTCACATCTGTACAACATACTGCTGAATACACACATTTTTAAGATGCTCATCTTCATTCCTAATCTAATCACTTTGCTTGTCCTGATCTTATCCATCACCCTCAAACTCACTCTTGCTTTCGCTATTCTAGTTGCTCTTTCCTTCTTACAGTCTAGATCATGTTGCTCCACAGATATGTTAACTTCTTCACATTCTCTAGTTCAATCCCATCTACACTGATTTTCTTATTTCCTTATCTCCAAATGCCATTGTTTTTATTTTATTGATATTCATAATCAGTCCATACCGCTTCCCTTCCTCATTTAGCACCTGCTCTGTTTTTGCTAGCTTCTCCTCATCTTCCTCAATGATAACTATATCATCCATGAAACTCAAATTGTTAATTCTTTTCCTGTGCACAGATATTCCTTCTACCTCTTCCTTGATCTTGTTCATCATTCTCTCTAGATGCATGATGAAGATACTCAGCAATATCGAATCTCCTTGTCTTGTACCTCTACTTGTTGCAAACCAGCTTCCCAACTTCCTGTACATTCTCACTACTGCCTCTGCTTTGTTACTGATATCCTTTAACAACTGTATCAGTCTGCTATCCACTTTGTACGATTCCAACACTGTCCAAGTCACTTTCTGATATATACTGTCAAATGACTTCTGAAAATTGAACAAAGTAAGGGTATCTGTTCTTGTTCTTTCATCAAGCTTTCTCCGCTATCAATCTTAATGCCAATATCTGCTGTATGCTAATTCTATCTTTCCTGAACCCTGCTTGCTTGTCCACTAGATGTTGTTCTATCTGAGATCTTAGTCCCTCTGTCAGTATCTTCATCAGCACCTTGCCTAGATGACTTGTTAGGGCAATTGTTCTGTAGTTTTTGCCCTCCAATGTACTTTCTTTCTTGTGTATTGTCATTAGCATGGATCTTGTCCATTCCTTAGGTGCTGTCTCTTCTTTCCAGGCTATATTACGTAGTCAGTGTATTTCCTGAATCATACTTTCTCCACATATTGAATCATCTCTCCTGTGATCATATCATTTCCAGAGCTCTTATTGTTCTTTAGTCATTTCACTGCTCTTTCTACTTCCTCCTTCAAAATACCTGTCTAGCTCTTGATGCTCAGTGGAGATATCTCTTCCAGTTCTTTGATCAGCCTCTCTGAGACACTCAGGTCCAACTGTGCTTTGTATAGATTGCTGAAATATCTCATCCATCTCATCAATCACTGCACAATCTCCTCCTTGTTCTTCAGCCCCTCTTTGTTCTCATCTTTGATCACCATCTGCTTTGGCTGCCACTTCCTATTAATACCTAAACAACTGACATTCGCTGTAATACTTCTCTATGGATATGTCTACGCTAGAAGCATCTATTGACAGAAGTTGCTGTTGACAGGGAAATCTCAGCAGAACCTCTGTCTACACACAACTTGCTCCGTCAGAGAACTGTAACAGCAACGAAGGGTCCTGTGGCACCTTATAGACTAACAGAAAAGTTTTGAGCATGAGCTTTCGTGAGCACAGACTCACTTCATCAGTCTGTGCTCACGAAAGCTCATGCTCAAAACTTTTCTGTTAGTCTATAAGGTGCCACAGGACCCTTCGTTGCTGTTACAGATCCAAACTAACACCCCTCCGATACTTGTCAGAGACCTATGAGACTGCACTGCCCTCTGGTGCCAGAAAGTGGAATGGCAGCTCTGCAAAGGGCTGCCCGACAACTGGAAGCTCTCTCTGTCAACAGAAGTGTCTACACTGCACTGCTGTCGGCAGAGTACTGTCGGTAGATTGTTATGCCTCAAATTTTTGAGAGATAATACTGTTGAGGAAAATGCAGAGTTCTGTCAAGACACTGTTGACAGAATTCTTTAAGGGAGTAGACGCTCCCTGAAATATGTCTGGGGCCTTCTGTCGACAAAGCTCTGTAGTGTAGACCCAGCCTATATCTTCACACTGCTCCTCTAATCATTTTGCCTTATCCTTTCTGACCACTTTCTTAACCTTATTGCTGTTCTGTCTCTCAGAAACATCCCTTTTGATCTTCAATGCCCTCTTCTCTTGGACCAACTTCAGTCTCTCCTGCATAAACCAATTCTTATTGATCTTCTCTTCTTCCGTAACAGTCCGCTCAATTGCCTCTTCTATCGCTGTGGCTATCTCTGTGACTCTCTTATCTTGGTCTTTCTCAGTGGCCGCATTCCTAATCTTCTCTTTGAGCACTGCTCTGTACACATTCCCTATTTCTTCTTTGCCTAGTCTTGCCACATCTCTTCACTTCTTAAATGTCTTAAACTTTCTCTTGAATTTCACCTTGATGTTCGCGATCACTAGACTGTGCTCTATATCCACTCTTTGGAAAGCTTGGCTCTGCTGTACTGATGTTACCCATATTCTTCTTATCAAAATCATATCTATCATGTTCTTGGACTTCCCATCATGTGATTGCCATGTCTGCTTCCTACAGTCCTTTTGTTGGAATCTTGTGTTACAGATCACCATCTCATGCTCTGTACCAAACTTTAGTAGTTGCTCAACTTGTTCACTTTTTTCTCCATATCGAAACCTTCCCATGACTCTCTTCCAACCTTTGTTATCTGCTCCGTCCTTCACATTCCAAACTCCTCCAGTGATCAACACATCTCTCTTCAGTATCTCCCCACCATCTTTGCCAAGTCTTTACGGAATAGTTCAACCTCTTCCTCCATACTGTCCAATGTGGGTGCATACATCTGAATGACCGAGATGTTGAACATTTTTTCTTCATATTTTGCTACCATCATTCTTGCACTCACCAGTTTGCATCCTAATAATGTTCCTCTAGCTCTTTTACTGCTACATGCCTCATGCTTCGTTTCATTCCCTGACCAAATGACTTTGCAACCGCACATCTCTCTCGATGCTGTACAATGCATCTCTGCCAGTCCAAGTATATTGCATCGGTATCTCTCCATCTTCTTCCGAAGCAGCTCTAATTTTCCAGTTGCCTGTAGTGTTTGGACATTCCATGTTCCACTTGATAGCATATGTGTTAGTTCTAATTTTCTTTCAGTAGCTAACTTATCGACCCAGCCCTGATCATTCGATTGGTGTCACGGACCTTCTTTATCTGGGCGATGTCCAAGCTGGCATCTTTTATCATTTTATCATATTTGCGTTAGATTTCATTCATATTGTTGTCTCATGGTCACATCATCACTCATCTGACAAAGCTCCTTTATCCAGACTTGGACTAGCATGGAACTCCCAGAGGCTTCGCGGCAGAGTTATCACTGAAGTTGCTGGCTCAGAAACAAGACACTGAGCATGCCATCTTCCTATTCTCTTGGAAGACATTATTTTTAAATCATTTGTTCTAATGCAGAAAAAAGACAACTACAACATATCTTTCTCAGAAGGTGAAGGTGAGAATTGAGATAGACAAAGGCAGAGAATTCAGTTCCTGTGTATTTGAGAACATCTGCCTGCAAAGACTGTAATAATCTCTGAAATCTTTCTTCCTGGCAGCACGGCTAAGTGATTATTGCCATAAAGAAATACATCTCCATTAACTTTTGGGGGAAAAGGACAGATTTTTGAATCAACAGTATTGATTTATTTTTTCATGATAACACCCACAGACCCTACTCAAGGTTAAGGGACAAATTGTGCAAGACACAGTTCGGTCAAGAAGCACAGCGTCTAAGTGTCTGACAGAAGACAGCAGGGGGTAAAAAACAAACAACTCACTAGGGTGTAGGTGCATGGAAAGAAGAGGTAACATGACAAACAAAATTTTTCTTGCCACCCCTCTTTTATTATATGTCCGAACATTCACACAAATATGAAGGGAATCTCTTACTCAAGCAGATGAACTAGTTCAAGAATGAATATACACATTTGCACAAGAGCATACGAACCCATAAAAGTTCTTGTTTCATCCTCAAATACAGAAGCAGAACCAATACTAAATGTTGTTGAGCATACTACACAGTTCAAATAATGAATATTTTTAAAAGCCTGACAGCAGTCCAAAGGCTAAGATTTCTTCATGTTCTGCAGGCTCAAATTATTCTATATTAGTTTTTCACTATTTCTTGCTCTCCAACACAACTCTATTTTACAGGTACATCTTCTGCTCATTTGATCCACACAATACATTGTCTTCAGCGAAAGGATACAGTTCAGTGACTTGCAAGCTAGGCTAATAAATGGGCCAAATGAGTGGCCCTCCTTCATCTCAGTGGGCTGCAATATTCTTGCAAATAAGATATTCTCCCAGGACAAAGTAGTTTTTGCTAACTATGCTTGCAAGCCTATAATTTGTAGGGTGTGCCATTGAACTGCAGCAACAGATTAATTGGATGGAAAGGAAACGCACAGCTCTCAAAGTCAACATTATGTGCAATCAACATACTTTTCACTTCATGTTCCCTGGCTTTTCATGCACGTCACTTGAGTGATACTGGTAGGAAAGGAAAAAAAAAAACCTATGCAGATGGAAACCAGCAGAATCTGGCAACCCTGTGTGTGGGGAAGGGTTAAACAAAATGCCTTGTGGGCCACACATGGAACCCTGATGGACTATATGTGGCCATTGGGCCACAGTTTGCCCACCAATGATGCAGATGATTGAATTTCAATTCCATTAAACAAAAGCTACACAAAAACAAAAGGGCAAGAGCAATCAAAACAAACTAAACAGTAAAGGAGACCAATCAGGAAGGAAGCCATGAGTCAGCTTCAACAAAGATCTTTGACATGTCTCTTACAAGGCGCTAAATAGCCTGTAACCAGTTGGAGTGAGTGCTCTCTCCCTTCAGCATACTGCCATAGTAATCAGTAGGGGTGATCAATCCCCACACCTATTAAAGTAGGATTTTCAAACAGCATTTTTCCCTTCAGAAGACTACCTTTCATACAGACTGCTCCCTTTATACCCATTCTGAACAAGGCCAGATCTGCTGATCTTCCAAATATTGGGGAAAACCAACACTGCAGAGGACAGAAGCAATAGGAGGTGGGATTTCTGTGGGAGACAGATTGGGGTGGGGTTGGGATGAGAGTTTTAATCCGTAATAGATTAAATCTAGTCCTCAGATGATTAATACAAGATGTGACTGCAAAGGAAGAGGACGGCTGCTGAGATAAGGGACTGGTGACAAAGGGGAGGTTAGCTGGCAGAAGCACGTCCACGTGGCATGTTTACTGCCAGCACCACCCTCTGCTGAGAGCAAAGTCTCAGGGCTATGCTAATTAGCTGTGCAAGCACGCAAATGGAAAGCCATTTGAAATTTTCAGAAACCTGCTTAACATAGCTCTGCTGGCTGTGGGGCTAAAGACCTGGATTGTGTAGACATGGCCTCAAAGAATACATTTTAAATCTAAAGAAACAAATAATTGAAAGTAAGAGAAAAGAAAAGAAACTGTAAAGTTTCTTGATAATTTCCATTTCATATAGGTATATTTTTATGTGATTCCATGGGTACATAAGTCACTAATCTCAATATAATGTTATTCTTTTGACTGACAATGTGGGGCAATTATAATCAATATTCTTCTGAAGTCAGCCTAGTACTCTTCAAACTAAGTAAGAGAATGTACAAGCATGCCTTGGTTTTCTTAGCCTGCTTCTCTTGTAAATGATGCCATGTACATTTTTGTTCATGTGTCTTTTTCCACAATGTGCAACCATCTGAGTAACTCCATGAGCTCAGCTTTACTTATTGTCCAAGATCTGTTTCACTAGATGAAATTATTAATTTTATGTGTAACCAGACAAATAGAAAAAAACGAATTCAACGCTACCTATTCTCTCAGTTACCCGCTATCACCGATAATACCTCCATCTCTTGCCCTACTTTTGTCTGTGAACTAAAAAGAGTAGTTTCCTCCATAGTCAGAGTGCCTTTCCTTAGCGATTCTCCAACCTTACCATACTCCAAGACATATATGTGAAGACAGAGACTTGGGATCTATAGGGTTTTTTTTGCCTTTGATCTTGAGTCTCTTAGCTGGCAGTAGAACACACTGCTGCTGCATCATCAGGAAGTAACAGGAGAAAGTCTGGCAGCTAGACAAAAGCTAATGAAAATTTCAAAGGTACAAAGCTCTTCTTAGAACTTGCAGTAAGTGACAGGGCTGTCAATGGAATCAGAACAGCAGCATCTAAGTAAATTTGGAAAACATAAAGCTTCCTTCCCCACGCCCCCTGAGGTAGCTATAAGGCATGTTTACAAACACTGTATATGTAATTTAAAATAAAATGTTTTTCCCAGTACTCAGGGGGTGATCACTGTTGAAAGAAGCAGTATATGCAGCAAAGTGATTTTTCTCTAAAGGCAGAAGAAATGCCTCTCACGTTAAACGTTTAAGTCTGACAGGCCTGAGAGTAAACATACAAACATAGATGACATTCTATGTCATACAGAGTAAATGCCTTTCAAGCCTCAGACATTTAGCTGTACCATAATCTGGCCTCCACAAGGGAAAAAGGCTGATTTCTGAGCTGGCAGCTGTGAAAGGAGTCATATTAACAATAGCTCAAGTTGTGTAACTACCCACGTACTACTCTGCATTACCAGCCTGTAATGTCATCAACCTTCTATAGATCTATGAACTGATTTCTAATATTGGCTTTGTATATTTTTCCTGTATTAATTAAAAAAACTTAAGCTACATCTACACTAGTACCCCCCTTTTGAAAGGGGGATGCTAATTCCTATTTGGTTATAGGAAAAAGGGGATTTCGATGTCTGCGGGGTCCTTTCAAAAAGGAACCTGTGTAGACAAGCCACGTGCGATTGAAAGCGGCACTTTTTAAGCACCATGGCCACCATTATGCTGACATTCATTGCAGTGCCTCATCAGCATATCCTGATGTGTCTCATTAGCATCCCCCTTTCGAAAGGGGGGTGCTAGAGTAGACACAGTCTTAGGCTTAATTTCGTATGGGAAAATAACTTTCTGTACTATATACAACACTATATTTTGCATGGAGAATGTTATATAAAAACAAACAAAATAGTTACTTAACATGCAAATGGAGTAAACATTTAATCTGATCAGAAGAGTTAAATGACAAATCACAACTCTTCATATCTAAAATCTTTCCAACTGAGTTTATGCGTGTATATTATATACAACATTTATAATATTTGTTAGACTAAAGATGGAATCTTGATGCTTAGGGACATTTCAATTCCATGTTCTGGGCTCTCTGAATTCTAATATCAGCATTTGAGTCCATGCATGTGGCTCTGATAGAGCCTCGGATTAGCTACTGGAAAGGAGTCAATGATGTGGTTTTGGAAGCCCAGACGGCTGCCCAAGTTGAAACTTCTAAACTGCTGTTTTTAACATGCTGGCTGTGTCTACGCTAGGGCAAAACTTCAAAATGGCTGATAGGAATATGGGGATTTCAACATTTGCAGGGTCCTTTCGAAAAGAACCCCCATGTAGACAAGCTGCACGCAAGCAAAAAGTGTCATTTTCGAAGTTCCGTGGCCAGCAGCATGCTAATGAGGTGCTGAATATTCATTTCATTGCCTCATTAGTATTCTCCAGTTTGGCCATTAGCATGGACATTTTGAAGTTTTGCTCAAGTGTAGACGTAGCTGCTGGCTGTAAACCAAGGCTGGGGAACCTCTGGTGCATCGGCTGCACACAGTTCATCGGGGTTAGCTGCTGGCAGGCCACCAGACCATTTGTCTACCTGAGCATCTGCAGGCATGGCTGCTCACAGCACCCAGTGGCTGCAGTTCATCATTCCTGTGGGACTCTGTGCCTGCACATACTCAGGTAAACGAAGTACCTGGCAGTGTACCAGTGGCTAACACTGATAAACCGTGTGCAGCCCATGGGCTGGAGGCTCCCACCCTTGCCTGACAGCTTTCCTCACCTACCTGGCTGAGGCAGTGAAATCTCCCCCTGTTGTTTTAGTCTACTTTAACCACTTTTCATACCCAAGGAAAGAATCTGTCTCAGTAGAATGGAAAATTACTCTCTCTCTCATTATATATATATAATAAATTCCTCATTTTCCCCCTTGAGAGTGAGTTGAAGTGTCCGACATGGTTTGGGAGCACTATCTCTTAGACACTTAGACGTTGCCACTTAAAGCCAAGCTGGACCACTCACATGACAGATTATTTGAAATTGCCACACCTTGTCAAGAAGCTGGTCCTTGTGACAAGGATTTCAGAAAAACACTCCTGATCAATGCCTTTTCCCCAGACTAAAAACGGAATTTTTTTTTTTTTGGAGGGGAGAGAGATAACTGGTACTTCTTAAAAAAATTGATTCTCTCCAAGTTTCTACCACTTCACAGAACAATCTGCCCATTAAGTCGGTGCCTTTTGGAACAAATTGGCTGTTTCATTGAAAGCAGGTATAAGCACATTCAAAGTCCTACAATATACAGTACTAAAATTAGCAATGAATTAATATTGAAATACAGTAACACTGACAGAAAAGCCAATAGTTCTGGAAATCTGTCCCAGGATATTATTGAGGCAATTAACTTACTTTTCCTTGACAAAAATAGACATTTATATCAATAAGAACAGCAACTGCAATTCCACCAATGAAAATAAGGATAAAAATGGCAAGGGCTTTCAATCCTCATGCTTCGGAGCATAAAGTGATCACAAAGAGGGAGAGTCATAATATTGCCCTGTTTCCCATAACACTCTTTGGCTACGTCTACACTAGCCCAAATCTTCAAAATGGCCATGCAAATCGCCATTTCAAAGAGTACTAGTGAGGTGCTGAAATACATATTCAGTGCCACATTAGCATGCCGGCGGACATGGCTCGTCGAAATTGCCGCTTTTCTCTGCATGCGGCTCATCCAGACGGGGGTCCTTTTCGAAAGGACCCCTCCCAACTTTGAAATCCCCTTATTCCTATGAGCAGATAGGAATAAGGGGATTTCGAAGTTGGGGGGGTCCTTTTGAAAAGGGCCCCCATCTGGACGAGCCGCATGGCAGTGAAAAGTGGTGATTTTGAAGAGCTGCGGCTGCCAGCATGCTAATGAAGCACTTAATATGTATTTGGGCTAGTGTAGACATGGCCTTTCTTCTGAAGCATCCCATCATCATTATTCAGGATACTGGGCTATATGGAATATACTACTCCAATGTGAAAATTCTTAGATTTGTAAACATATACTTGATATTATAATAAAATATTTCAATAAAAATGGAACTATCAAAATATAATGTATTCATGCACTCATACACCTGCTAATTTACAGACTCAAATACTACTTTTTCTGTGAACTGGGCCAGATATTTCTACAAACTTCTCATTCATTTTGTTGTAGCTCCACTGTGTGGCTAATGTGAGAATTTGTTTCAGAAAGAAGAACTGTGTACTTTTTCAGTAAACTGACTTGCAGCCCTGATATGATCCCCAATAACGACCCTATTCCATGACTGAAAACCACATGGGTGAATCCTGGTAACCCCACAGATGGGAGCAGAGGAAATCAATTGGACTCTGGGCAGGTGCATGGATGTGCATATTCCCAGTGCAAAACCAAAACCTAATGTGTTAAGTAAACCACCTTGTAAAATGAGTGATTAAAAAAAAAACATTTGTGATGGATTGACAATATCTTGTAACATAAGAACAATCTTTGTGGAATTAAACTTCACTGAATTAAGACACACCTTGTGGAATTACACTAAACATCTTTGGAGTTTATTGTTTTACAAATGTAAATTTTATGTACTGTTGTTAGATTGTAAAGAACTTCTTTAGCAGAAAGAAAAGATTAATGCAATCTTTGGAAGATATAATTGTCTGTCTGGGTCCTCTAGGACATTGCAGCCATCAGCGATACAAGGATTTTGAAACTGGATCACTAGGGCTGTGTCTACACGTGCACGCTACTTCGAAGTAGCGGCACTAACTTCGAAATAGCACCCGTCGCGGCTACACGTCGAAGGCGTCGAAGTCGCTAACCTCATGAGGGGATCGGAATAGCGCCCTACTTCGACGTTCAACGTCGAAGTAGGGACCGTGTAGACAATCCGCGTCCCGCAACGTCGAAATTGTGGGGTCCTCCATGGCAGCCATCAGCTGGGGGGTTGAGAGATACTGTCTCTCCAGCCCGTGCGGGGCTCTATGGTCACCGTGGGCAGCAGCCTTTAGCCCAGGGCTTCTGGCTGCTGCTGCTGCAGCGGTGGATTCATGCTGCATGCACAGGGTCTGCAACTCGTTGTCGGCTCTGTGTATCTTGTGCTGTTTAGTGCAAGTGTGTCTGGGAGGGGCCCTTTAAGGGAGCGGCTGGCTGTTGAGTCCGCCCTGTGACCCTGTCTGCAGCTGTGCTTGGCACCCTTATTTCGATGTGTGCTACTGTGGCGTGTAGACGTTCCCTCGCAGCGCCTATTTCGATGTGGTGCTGCGCAACGTCGATGTTGAACATCGACGTTGCCAGCCCTGGAGGACGTGTAGACGTTATTCATCGAAATAGCCTATTTCGATGTCGCCACATCAAAATAGGCTACTTCGATGTAGGCTTCACGTGTAGACGTAGCCTAGATGATGTAACCTATCACTTTTGCTGGTCATGGAAACCCAAAAATGAACCATGGATATACAGTTTCAGATTTGTTGTCAAGAAGTCTATCCTCAGTGCATGCCCCCCTCAAGTATTTATCAATAAGCAGGTTGTGTGGCTGAATGTGATTACCAACGTGGGAACCCTGACTTGTCTGTCCATCTATGGGCCAATATTTGGCTACTGTAAACAGCAAAAAGAGGAGCTCTAATCTCAACTGGAACAAGTCAAGAATGCCTCAGAAGGCAGAGGCTCGTTGTTCTTGGTGGTTTCAGTGCCCTTGTGGATAAGGGCTGGAAGCAGTAGGAACACTATTGGAACAGGTAGCCTCAATGAAAATGGCCAACATGTTCTCAACCTTTGTACCTCGTACGAGCTGAGAGTCTGAATACCTATTTGTTGTCAGCAGTGGCAGCAAGATCACATGTAGGTACCCCTCCCTCTCAGGACACTGGCATCACCATAATCTCATCCTGCTCCATCACAGAAACTTTCACAATATACTGTATGCTCAATCAATGCATAACACTGATTGCAATTCTGATCATGCTGTCAGGGACAAGCTCTGGTTACACCTTAAAAAGATCCATCATGCAAAATCAAGGTAAGTCAAGGTAAACCTTGCTTCAGTATCACGAACAGGAAGGACTCTGATGCTTATGCAAAGTTTCAATGTACATTTGAGCATGTTTCTGAAAATGATCAACTTGATCTCCCTGATTCTGAAACCTTCTGGGGAAAATTCAAGGACAAGATACTGACTGTTGCCAAGGACTCCTTTGGGGAAAAAAAAAAAAAAAGACCCTGGCTGGTTTGTAGAACCTGAACATCTGCTGATCCCTCTCACAGAAAAATAAAAGCAAGCTCATCTAACTTTACTCAACGACTAAATTCAAAACTCTTAAGTTCAGAAAGGCTAAGGCTGCAGTCCAGAAAAGTCACCAAAGAATGTTCCCAGAAGCATTAGCAAGACCTGTGCAATAAATAAATAAATAAATAAATAGTCAGACTTGCTTTGAAAGGCTATGGCTACACTGCAGCCCTATTTGAAAATAAGATATTTCAAATGAGATGTTTTGAAATACCAAACTTTGAAATAACACAACCACACACAAAATGCTTTTTGAAATAGCACCCAGCTATTTAGAAACAGCACTCCTGGTCCATAGGGCTATCTCAAAATAGTGCCATTGGAGCCCATTATGGCTTATTTCAAAATAGTCCTATTCTGTGTGGCTGTGGCTACACCAGAACTCCCCTTTCGAAAGAGGGATGCTAATGAGCCACTTTGGCAGATGCTAATGAGGCTAATGAGGCGTGTATATGCAGCAACCCTGTAGCATAATGGCAGCCATGTGCCTTTCAAAACACATGCTGCCAATGTAGATGGGGCCCTTTCGAATGGACTCCCTGGATTTCAAACACCCCTTCTTTCCAAAACCAAATGGGAAGAAGCAGCTTTAGAAGTCCGGGGTCCTTTCAAAAGGCCCCCATCTATACCAGTGGTGTGAGTTTTGAAAGTGGCACTTTCAAAAGGCGCACAGCTGCCATTGTGCTAATGAGGCACTGTACATGCATGGCAGCACCTCATTAGCATCTAAGTGGCTCATTAGCACCCCCCTTTCGAAAGGGAGTGCTAGTGTAGCCATGGCCTGCCTTAATAGAACCTATTTTAAAACAGGAATTTCAAAATAGGCATTATTCCTCTCACTTTGGCTGTGGCCACACTACCCTCCCTTTCAGAAGGGGCATGTAAATTACAGCCATTTGAAAATGCAAATGAGGCACAGAATATTCATCTCAGCACATCATTTGCATTTTCAAATGGCTGTAATTTGCATGCCCCTTCTGAAGGGAGGGTAGTGTGGCCACAGCCAAAGTGAGAGGAATAATGCCTATGTTGAAATAGGTTCTATTACGGCAGGCCATGACTGCACTAGCACTCCCTTTCAGAAGGGGCATGTAAATTACAGCCATTTGAAAATGCAAATGAGGTGCTGAGATGAATATTCTGTGTCTCATTTGCATAATGGTGGCCACCTGGCCTGTCAAAAGCGCTGACTTCAAAATAAAAATAGCTGTGTAGCCAGGGTTCCTTCAAAAGCCCGCCCTGATTTTCTTCCCAATTTTTTTTTTGCAGAAATTACCGAGGGATATTCAGCAAGGGTCCTGCTGAACAAGACTTCAAAGTCCTTACTGAGACACTTCACCCTTGCAGACAGCATAGGTTCAAAGATGGACACTTCGTAACTGACATATCCTTCACAATGCGCTTGTTGAAAGAAGAAAGACATGATCAACAGGCACCTTTCTCTTTATTTGTTCACTTAAAACTTTGACACAGTTAGTATGAATGGCATACACAAGATCCTGTTGAAAACTGTCCACAAAAAATGTTCTATACCTATTTAAAGAGTTTCACGAGGAAATGAAGGCAACTTTCCAGTGTGAAAATGAATCATCATCTGACTTTAGCATTGATACAGGCTAAAAGCAAGGATGCCTCTTAGAGTCTATGAGCTTTGGCATCTTCTTTATTCTTCTTGCCTATGTTTTTTGGAAACAATCATTCTGGCATACTAATTGAACAGAGGACAGATGGCAGCTTGTTAAAATCAAACAATTTCAGAGCAAAAGACATGTCACCCAGCTCAGCAAGTTCTCTGATGCACATATGTAGTTCAGCATTGTAATCCATATAATGAAAACAGTTGTCACACCAACATCCCACCTACAATCTGTCAATAATGAATCTCTGGACGACATGGATCACGTCTGCTCTCTTGGCTCAACTCTCTCCTGCTCACTTAATCTTAATAGAGAACTTGATCTGAGAATTGGCAAAGCCTCTGTCACCTTTGACAAACTTACCTCATGCGTCTGGAACAACAGCCTAATACCACTGAACACAAAGGTGTCCATTTACCAGATTTTGTCCTCAGACCCCTGTGGTAAACCTGGCGGTAGACCCTTACCTGGAAGCTTCCAGAGCCTTCTAGAAGAAGAGTATACCGGGTGGTGGGCCAATGCATTTCTGTTCCCTGTCTAGGCCCAGACCTTCGTTGGTCAGATAGGCCCTGTGCTCCCTATAATAGGCTCCCCATCTGGTAGCAGGGGGGAAGGTTTTGGGAGGTGCACCAAAGGAGCAGAGCGAGAGTGACAGCAGGAGCAGGAGCAGGAGCACAGTGAAGAGGTACCATGGGGAAGTGGTGGGTGAAGTGGCCCAGGGTGAGGCTACTACTTTGGGGCAGGGGTAAAGGTCCTGCCGGTTGCCTCTTGTTCTCATAGGGACCCTGGGCCGGAGTCCAGGGTAGAGGGTGGGTCTGGACTCCTCCCACCCGTCCCCCGAGGGATCACTTTACTGGACCAGGCACGGGCCTGCAAGGGGACAGGTATTATTCTCCCTGTACTGGTCCTGCCTATGATGAGGATGGCTCACTAAGCGGAGACCCCTGCCTTTGGAAGGGCCTGGGCAAAAGCGGGGCCTCCGTGAGTCTCTGAGGCAGCTCAGATCTGCCAGGAAGCGCAGGGACCCACAGAGGCTGACAAGGGACTTTGTCACACCCCCTCTTTAAGGTTGTGAAAGCTATATCACGTATTTCAAAAAAGAGCAGAGATTAAACAACTTCCATCTTTGGTATCTCTGAAAAAACATCACTGGAGTCACTTGGGACCAATGGATCCCTAACAATGAGATGCTTGACAGAACCAACCTATAATCTATGCATACTGTGCTGGAGTCGTCTGGGACACATGGTGCGTATGCCTCAAGATAGTCTGCTGAAGGCTGTCTTCTACAGACAGCTCAAGAACTGCAAAGGCCAACACTTTGACCCAGTGACAAAGTCAAGCAATATCTCAACAAATTCAGCATTCCCTCTCACAACTGGGAGAACCCAATACTCCTCAGCCTGGAGACACCAGATCAAGGCTGGTGCAGTCATCATGGAGGGTCAAGCGTGGGAGCTTCTTCCCGGCTTCCCTCACTATATTGAAAGTTAAGTGCAACTCAAAGTTGTGCGTTTTGGGGGTTTACCGTACCTCTGAGGAACAGCAAGCAGGATGACAGAAACTGCATTCTTCTTTGAACTGTGCTTTTTGTTACATGGAATTAGGAAGCTTCAGACGTGTGTATGTTTTTGGTGAGAGCAGAAAGTTTGGAGGAGGCAAACCCATTTATTCCAGTTTTAGATTAGATGTTGGAAACCCCATAAAAGAAAATTGTCACTCACAGATCAAGTTTTTCTGATTTATACACTAGGCTTTTTTTTTTTCATTTTTACTTGCTACTGCTGCTTTCCCCTCACATGCTCAACTTATTTGACTGCAGTCTCAACTCATCCATATATTCCCCTCTTCCATTAACACTCTTAAGTTTTTTTGTCTTTGCCTGTCTCTCTTTTCCCACTTTCTGCAATGACTATCTTCCATTTTAAACTTTCTTTTGTGCCTTTGCCACCTCTTTTCTACTTATATCACTTCATTAGATTCAGCTCACTCTCTTCTCTACTTCTAGATTCACTGACAGATTCTAGACCATTTGATTGTAAGGTAATCAGATCCTCCACTGATTTCAAGGGGTCTGGGATTTCACCGGATGACTTTAGAAGGCTGAATTTCTGAGATGCTAAGCTCCTACAGCCTCCATTTACTTCAATGGAATCTGTGGATGACAAGCACTTCTAAAAATTGGGTTCTAAATGCACACTCAAATTTAGTCTTCATCCTCCATTGCCTTTCCCCTGGTGTAGTCATTTATGCCTGTGCCAAGCAAGCAGATAGTCTGCTGAAATCAGAGTGATAAGCTTTTTCTACCCACTTAGCACTCCGTAAGGTGAAAGGCAGTGTGAAAATGGGACTTACATTTTTAATATCAGAAGTGACTGTAACTTTATCAGATGTAGTTGCCTAGTTATAAGTATCAGAGAGGTAGCCATGTCAGTCTGTATCTTCAAAAACAACAAGAAGTTCTGTGGCACCTTGTAGACGAATCGATATTTTGGAGCATAAGCTTTCATGGGCCACGACCCACTTTCTGACAAAGCAGGTCTTTGCCCATAAAAGCTTATGCTCCAAAATATCTGTTAGTCTATAAGGTGTCACAGGACTTCTTGTTGTTGTTGCCTAGTTATGTGTTTATTCAATTGTGGTAGGTGGGAAGAGAATGCAAATAGGATCTCTCCAAAGGCTGCACAAACTCTTGCCTCTTTGAAAGTTTTCATTTTGTCACCATGAATGTGGACAAATTACAAAGAGTTAATGACAGAGCAAAGTGAAACTGAATAACCCTTCTGCTCTTCACTGATGCATTACTTTTTATTTGCATGTCTTCTTTACTGAGGGTGACACCCTCCTCCTGGCTGTTCTGGGGATTTGCCCTCTTCCAGGGCCAACACCATCCCTTGCAACACATTGTCCCCTCTCTTACTCTGTGGCCCCTCTCTAACTCTAGGGCTATGTCTACAGTGAGTTTTTTTTTTCCTACTAATCTAGCCCACACCTGTTCAGGCTTTTTTTTTTGAAAGAACAGTCCTTATGGCATCAGATTTTTTGATCCCTGGCCTATTCTTTCAAAAGAGCATGGGCTGTGAGGATGCTCTCTAGCAAAAGAGCAGATTGATTTTCTTAATACACTTTTTTGTGTGTGGACATGCTCTTTTGAAAGAAGTTTTATTGGAAGAAATTGCTGTGGTGTACACGTAGCCCTAGAAGTTACAGCTAGCTTCCCTTTCATGACTTATCCCCCTCCCCCGCCAGCCAGGTCACTACGGCCATGCTTAAATGGGTGCTTAGCACAGTGTAGCAGCAGCACTATGCTGAGGTTTTTAGAAATTGTAAATGGGGGACCATTTGCAAACTCGCGTGGCTAATTAGCATAGCTGCGCGAGATTTCGCTGTCAGATGAGGGGTGTGCCAGCAGTAGAGAAGCCATGTGGACTCTCAGGAATAAGGGACTGGTGACAGAGGGGGTTTAGCCAGCAGAGGCATGTCCACATGCCCTCTGTACTGCTAGCACCCACCCTCTGCTGACAGTGAAATCTCGCGTGGCTATGCTTCTTGGATACAGAGTGTCACTAGACCTACTGCACAGGCAATGCCACCCAGTCAGTAGTTAGCAGAGGAAACCAAGCCTGCCCACTAATTTAGGTTCTAGCCCATGCAACATGCAACCATGTCTGCTCAGAGAAGCCTTGCTGCTCTCTTCCTGGACTGCCTTCTACTCCACCTCCCACAGTTTCCCTTCTTGGTATATCCATCCCCCAGGGTCAGACCCCAAGTCTCCTACTCTTTCCCTAGGTTCCCTCCTTAATACAGGTGGTTGCAGACCTTCCCACTACATCTATTTCTGTTGCCATCTTCTCAGTTTTATGCTAATCTAGCCCACACCTGCTCAGCTGAACTTCATCTTCTAATCAGGCATTGCTGCTACAGTCTAAGCCCCTCATACGTGGCCTATCCCACTAATTTGTCCCTTTCTCAGCTTCTGGAAAACATGGAAGATTAGGCTGTGTGGAAGACCCTATCAGAATAGCAGTCTTCAGCAATAAAGAGTTTGTTGTAAACAAAATTTGGAGCTTTTTTGTTCTTTTGATCTGATTTTCCTTGTCTATAACACAGAAAATAAGCAGAAACCACACACAAAAGTAGGAAAATGGATAAGAAAAATAACATTTGTTTGATAAGGAACAATTTCACAGCACTAGACACGTCTAAGACACGTCTATATTTTGGGCAGCAAATTATATCTTTCAGAGATCACACCACCTTATGCAGATAGCAGGCTTACCATGCTAAAAAAGAGGACACCCCTGAGAGGGAGTGTATCTGTATCAACATCTACCAACTCAGCTTGTATTAATGTGTTATAGTATCTCTAGTACAGTAATACAAGGTGAGTTGGTAGGTACTGATACCGGAGGCTACGTCTATATCCACGTGGAAAGTCAATGGCTGATATGCAATTTTAGGTGTGCCAGCTACATACCGAAGATTGACTCTTCAGCCATCAACTTTGATGGCTGTCTTCAAAACAGAAGGTTAACAGGAGTGCTCCTCCTGTTGACCTTCCTTACTCCTTGCAGCTTGCAAAGCATTCTGGAGTTGATGTTGACTCCAGAAAGCGCCATTTCATGCATGCACAAAATGGTGCCCCACCATATCGAACCTATGCAGCTGATCTTCCATGGTCAGTGTAGCTGTAGGCTCCTTCTGAAGGGAGTTCTCTTTTTTGAAAGGTCAAATATGGTAACCCTAGATAGCTCACCTAGACTTACAGCTACTTATTATTTATGTGCCTTGTATTCTTTGCAGCATCTTCCCCACCCCCCACAAAAGAGTTAAATCAGCATTGACACTACAGATTGGACTGTTTTTCTGAGGAGCATCTGGGCTGAAGGGCAACACTGCATTTGATTTTGTTCCCATTACATGCTGACACATACTTTAAACTACCCCTAGGTATGTTTTGGTGCTTTGGTTATGCATCTCTTGAGTATGTTCAGAGACATGAGGCAACAGACCAAGCACCTTCAACCATCCAAGACCAGTGAATCCACTAAACCATGCTTACTGACGGTTACAGAGTGTCTTACTGATATTGCAATAAAGCCTTTTAATTTTAAGAAGAGGTTTAAAACAACAGGCTAGCTCTCTGAAAACGTTTTCACGTTTCCATTTTTGAAAACATTTACAAGTGCAATATTATTATTAGTGACCATTCTTTTATTATTATAGGTCCAATGCTTCTCCAGTGGAAACACCATGAGATTTATTATCGATGTCAATGGGAAGTGGAGTACTTTTTATAAATAGTAGAAACAGGCTCAGATTTTTCAGTGAACACTCCAATGCTAACTTATTCCCTTTCTGTGGAGTCCATCCTTTATCTTTATAACTGAAACCACAATAAATAAAAAGACTTGTAAAAAGTGGTATTAATCAGATGCAGCTATAAGTACCATTCAATACTCTAATTCAGTATACTTAAGTAGTTAAGCATGCAAAAAGTTACCAGAAATACACCATTACAAATACTGCCATTAGACAAGGAGTATGATGAGTAAGAGTAAAATGAAGACACTGGGCCAAACTCACCCCTGGTATAAACAAGCACAAACACAAGAGATGTGCATCCAGAACTGAATTGATCCATGATGTTTCTCTTTCAAGCACTGGCAAATTGTTTTCAACAATGATTCAGATGTTCTTGGGTTATTTTAAAATTTCAGTTTCAGAATTAAGGGAAACCAAATGATTTTTCAAAACCTTTTCAAACAAATAGTTATGTATGAAAAAACAGAGGATTTCATTTATTTCTAAATCACAGCATTATAACTAACAAAAAGCCAGAAGAAAACTTACACAGTCCACAGGAGCTTCTGTCTTCCCTGTGAACAGAAATCTGTTCAACTAATGTCAATGAATAAGATGCATTCTTTATATTACTGTTTGTAGGCAGGTTCCAACATGTATTTAAAAATCAGGGTAGGCTGTGTCCATGTGTGAAGTGTAAAGATAGTTTTCTTTTAAAATAGCATTTTTATATGTATTTGCAAACAGATAAATTATTCTGACTCCTATAGCATTGCATATGCCCATATAGGCTGTGTCTACACGTGCCCCAAACTTCGAAATGGCCATGCAAATGGCCACTTCGAAGTTTACTAATGAAGCGCTGAAATGCATATTCAGCGCTTCATTAGCATGCGGGCGGCAGCAGCGCTTCGAAATTGACGCGCCTTGCCGCCGCGCGGCGCGTCCAGACGGGGCTCCTTTTCGAAAGGGCCCCGCCTACTTCGAAGTCCCCTTATTCCCTTATTATTAATTATTAATAATAATTTTTAATTGTAATTAATTATTAATAAGGGGACTTCGAAGTAGGCGGGGCCCTTTCGAAAAGGAGCCCCGTCTGGACGCGCCGCGCGGCGGCAAGGCGCGTCAATTTCGAAGCGCTGCTGCCGCCCGCATGCTAATGAAGCGCTGAATATGCATTTCAGCGCTTCATTAGTAAACTTCGAAATGGCCATTTGCATGGCCATTTCGAAGTTTGGGGCACGTGTAGACACAGCCATAGTCTGATAGCACTGTTAAGGTCTAATTGCAACAAGTGTGATATGAGGAATGAGCTATTTAACCATGCATTTAAATTAAATTAATTAAAATTTGTGAGAAAAAATGACTGTGTGAAAACTTTGTGTCAGTTTTGCCACCTTGATGATTTCTACAGCAAATCCATTTGGTTTATGGAAGCAGGAATCTTATTTATACAGAACTAACAGCTCTATGGTCTCCTTGGAATTTGAAAGTCAATTTGAATTCTCTTCTACTTATGCATCATTACAAGTAATAAAGGCTTCTGCAGAACAATCTTGGGCTGGGTGCATGGCAGAACCCCTGACAGGTAGACTGGAACCTAGAACCTCTGGGGCTTAGTGCATGAGCCTCTGCAATTTGAGCTAAAAGCCAACTACACTCATCCCTCGCTATTTGAGCACAATTGGTTCTCAACTTTCTGCTCATAGGCAAAAACTCGCAAGAGGGACACTAAATTACCATTCAAATACACATAAAAGTCTCTGATTGGTTCCTAGGGCTCCTAACTCGGGGAAGGAGTGGCAGCAGGTGTTGCTGCTTTTGAAAGGTAAGTGGACCTTGGGTTGGGGAGGTGGGGGGGGTTAAAGGCTGGGGGCAGTTTGGGGCAATGAGCAGGAGGGAAGGTTAAAAGCTGGTGGAGGGTTGGCTCTGTGGGGGTGGGAGCGAACAGGCATGAGAGGGTCAGGCTGCTGCAGGTTGGGTACATGGGGTGGGTGTGGGGGTTAAGGCTGCAGTGGTTTGGGGTCTGTGGGGCCAGCTGGGGGGGTGGTAAGGCTGCAGCGGTTTAGGTGTGTAGGACCAGTGGGAGGGTTAAGGCTGCTGTGGTTTAGGTTTGCGGGGCTGATGGTGGGGTTTAGGCTGCAGCAGTTTGGGTGTGCGGGTCCAGCAGTGGGGGTCAGACTACGGTGAGTTGGAGCTGTGCGGAGGAATGTAAAGCTTGTATTAGCAGGGGGAGTTCACTTGTCCAGTGAACAAAGGTATGTGTCCCTCGTTCAAGAGAGTACTCATAAGTAAAGTACTCATTTAACGAGGGATGAGTGTAGCTCTCAGCTAAGGCTGCAGAGGAGACTCATTCTCTCAGTAAGTGGTCTAGGTACCACTACATGGGACAGTGACTCACACCCCACAGGTGTGTATGTGTTACACATGTACACCAGCCTACAGTCTTCAAATCATGCCCTTATGAATCCCTTTCTTTGTAATTCCATGGACTTCAGTGGGCTTCCACAAAGGTGAAGTGAGAACTTGGGTGAACAATTCTATTGACCTTGCACAAGAGAAACAAAATACTCTTCACAAGTGGCTGCATTCACCCTGCCCTTCTAATAGAATAAAAAAATACTACTATAACGGAACAGGGAATGACAGCTACACTTTTTCAGAGAGGTAGCAACATTTAACACTTTCCTTCACCTCCTCATCAAGGCATGATACCTCTGACATCACTTGTCAGGTGGTACACTTCCTAACTTTCCAGTTGTACAGGAATCCTTTTAGGATACAAAACATAACCTCTTTGGTTTGCTGCATTTACAGTAAGATATCAAATAAGAGAATAGAAGAGAATTAAAAAAAAAATTTCCCACCTGGGGTTGAAACTATAGAAACATACATGTGGTATCCTTTGAAGACGTGAATCAGTGAATCAAAGCATAAGCTTTTTATGTGTGAAGACGCTGGTTACAGTTACACTGTAGCCGAAACTCAAAATAACATATCTGATTTGCATTGTGCAAAGTGCATAATTTATTTTGAGTTAACTTATTTTGGATTTGGTGCCGTCCACAGTGCACTGAAGTTCAAAAATAAGTGACTATTTTAAAGTTTCATATGACGAAGGGTACCAGAAATGGAATACTGCACTTGAAATAGCACTGCTATTCTGAGTGAGGTGTTTAGCTGTGAAGTTGCTATTTTAGGATGCATTCTAGGCTTATGTACACTGTTATGTATCTGTTCACATAAAAATGACCAAAATAGAACAACGTTATAATGTTTTCCCACAGATTTAAGGACAGGGATTGGAATAGACACTCCCAGAGTACACTGATTGAGCCGTGGCAAATCTTTTTATAGCACCTTTTTGCACTATGCTTGAGCCTACTCACTGCTAGTGCTATAAAAAGTAGGATTACTGATACAGTTAGTTTATGTTTTGTTTCAAAAGATATACTCCCTGACCTGCCCTGAAGCCCAAACAGATGGAGTCAGTGAGACTCTACACAGACAAAAATCCACATCCCTGAGCAGCATAGTTGAAATGACCTAAGCCATTGTATAGATAGCAATAGGTTTGCATGAGAATTCTGCCATAAACATAGTAACACCTCTGGTGAAGGGGTGTACCTACAAGCTACATCTACACTACAGCAATCTATTGACAGAAGCTACTGTTGGAAGAGATCTTTTGTTGACAGATCACATCCACACACAAAAGTGATCCAAAAAGAAATCCACTCTGTTGACAGAGAGTTGCCAGACTTCCTGGCCATTCAACAGACTGGCTAACTGGAAGCTCAGCAAACAGGGCTGCCCAGTGAAATGGAAGCCCTGTCTATCAACAGAAGGTCCCTATGTGGCATTTTTGTCAACAGAAACTGTCAACAAAGGCATTGCAGGACAATCCAGGGAACTATAGACCAGTAAGCCTTTCCTCAGTCTCAAGAAAAATTATGCAGGGAGTCCTCAAGGAATCCATGTTGTAGCACTTGGAAGAGGGGAAAGTGATCAAGAGTAGTCAACATGGATTCACCAAGGGCAAGTCATGCCTGACCAATCTGATTAGCTTCTATGATGAGGTAACTGGCCATGTGGACATGGGGAAGTCAATGAATGTGATATACCTTGACTTTAGCAAAGCTTTGACAGTCTCCTACAACATTCTTGCCCATAAATTAAGAAAGTATGGATTGGATACATGGACTGTAAGATGGATAGAAAGCTGGCTTGACAGATGGGCCCAATGAGTAGTGGTCAATGGCTCAATGTCTAGTTAGCGGTCAGTTTCAAGTGGAGCATCCCAAGGATCATTTCTGATGCCAGTACTGTTCAACATCTTTATTAATGACATGGATGAGGGGATGGATTACACCCTCAGCATATTTGCAGATGACGCTAATCTGTGGGTCAGGAAGATATATTGAAGAGTAGGGATAGGGTCCTGAGTGACCTAGATAAATTGGAGGATAGGGCCAAAAGAAATCTGATGAGGTTCAAGAAGGAGAAGTGCAGAGTCCTGTACTTGGGAGGAAAGAATCCTAAGCGTTGTTAGAGTCTGGGGACTGAATGGCTAACTAGCAGTGCAGCAGAAAAGGGCCTGGGGATTAGAGTAGATGAGAAGCTGGATAAGAGTCAACAGTGTGTCCTTGTAGCCAAGAAGGCTAATGCCATATTGGTGCACATTAGGAGATTCATTTCCAGCAGACCTAGAGGAGTTGTTATTCCCCTCTACTCGGCACAGGTGAAGCCACATCTGGAGTGTTGTATCCAGTTCTGAGACCCCCCAGTATAGAAAGGATGTGGACGCACTGGAGAGGGTTCAGCAGAGGGCAACAAAAATGATTAAGGGGCTTGGCCACATGACCTATGTGGAGAAATTGAGAGATTTGGGCTTAGTTAGTTTGTAGAAGCAAAGACTGAGGGGTGACTTGATAGCAGCTTTCAGTTTCCTGAGGTGGGGCTCTAAAGAGGTTGGAGAGAGACTGTTCTCAGTGGTGACAGATGGCAGAACAACAAGGAGCAATTGCTTGAAGTTACAGAGGGGGAGGTGTAGGTTGGATTTTAGGAAAACTTATTTCAGCAGGAGGGTGGTGAAGCACTGGAATGGAATGGCATGACAGAGGTGGTGGAATCTCCATTCCTGGAGGTTTTTATGTCCCATCTTGACATATGGCTGGGATGATTAAGTTGGAGTTGATCCTGCTTTAGGCCAGGGGCTGGACTAGATGACCTCCTGAGGACCCTTCCAGTCCTAAAATTCTATGATCACTGAGAGGCAGAACACTATTGGTGGAAGTACCAAATTGTGTCGACAGACTGTCATGAGCCATGGCTAAAGGGGGTATGCTGCATCTGCCACCATGCAGAGCAGCATGGTGACATCCTCCGCCACTGGGATCTCCCGCTGGGGGACAAAAGTGCCGGCCCCTGCTCCGGCAGAGGCCGGAATTCCGAAAGACCTAGTCATCGTGGGTGCAGCCGGCCCAACCCACGGAGAGGTCGGTGAACCAGCCCCTTGCGTCCACCAGAGCCTGGAGCACCACCAAATGGTAGCCGTTCCTGTTGATGTACTGGCCGGCACTGTGTGGCGGGGCGCGGATGGGGATGTGTGTGCCATCCAAAGTGCTGATGCAGTTTGGAAAGCCCAGGTCCTGGAAGCTGGCGATGGTTTTGTCCAGATACCCCCAGGCAGACGACCCTATGGAGCAGCATCACATTGATGGTTCTGATGACCTGCGGGGGAAGGGGAACACGTGCTCTAAGGCGGGCGTGGCGGCTGTCTCCCCCCACCTTGGGCCCATTCTGCCCCCCTCCCATCCAGCCCCTGCCCCAGCCACGCCCTTGCCCTCCACCCCTCCAGCCCCTGCCCCATCCAGCCCCTTGCAGCAGTGAGTTCCCCTTGCCCCAGCCACCCCACCCACCTGGCCCCACCTTACCTCCATAAGTACAGCCCCAATGGTGGCCTTGCCCACCCTGAACTGCTGTCCCAGGGAGCGGTAGGAGTCCGGGGTGGCCAGATTCCAGATGGCGATCGCAACCCATTTCTCCAGGGTGAGGGCTGGCTGCATGCAGGTGTCCTGGTGCCAGAGTGCAAGGGCAATGCAGTGGCAGATTGCCTCAAAGGTCTGCCTTGACATGCGGATGTTCCGCAGCCACCTTTCCTCGCCCTACTCCTCTAGCACCAAGCGTTCCCACCAGTTGGTGCTGCTGGGGTGGGTCCAGCGGTGTCAGGGCACCCAGGGTGGCGCCCAGACGTGCCCCGGGTGGGGGAACCCCAGGGGGACCGCCCGGACACCAGATGAGATTGGGTGCAGCTGTGGTGATGGTGCACAGCACTGCCAGCAGGATGTCCATAATGAGGGTGTCCTCCTGTAGGAGCTGTCTCTGTGCCTCCATCATGGGCACAGGTGGGCTCTGCCAGGCTGGGAAAGGCTGGGCAGCACTCGGCTTGTGTGGAGAGAAGGGTGGAGGGAGAGACCCTTTAAAAGGGGTGTGTGGCTGTAGTCCTGGAACGGCTTGTTGGCCATGGGACCCTGTCTACGGCATTTCCTGCCTCCCTTCTTTCAAAAGAGGGCTTGGAGCTGTCTGGACGCTCTCTTTCGAAAAACCTGCGGCAGCACATCAAAACAGCGGATCAAAATGCCAGTCCGATAATGGAGGCAGGTTCTCCCTTTCGACGGCTGCTATTTCGACTGCGAAACTTTGATTTTCACCCTTTCGAAAGGGTGCTCACGTGTAGACCCAGCTTCAGGCTTTTGGTTCCAGCTTTCTTGGGTGGAGACCTGCATCCTTGACTGGGATATCTGCAAGCTAAA
Source organism: Carettochelys insculpta (assembly GCF_033958435.1). NCBI lineage: Eukaryota > Metazoa > Chordata > Testudines > Carettochelyidae > Carettochelys > Carettochelys insculpta. The sequence continues at coordinate 102,286,448 of NC_134137.1, read as the reverse complement.
AAGCTGATTAACTTTGCTGTGCCATTCCCAACAAAATACAATGTGCCTAAGCAGGCCTGTTTCACAGCTCTCCTCAGAGATGGAACACATAGTAATCGCTACAGTTATAAGTTACCAAGCATTGCTTACTGTGCAAGCCTGTTTTATTCTTATGGTAAAAACACTATTTAAAACATATTTAAAAGAAAACAAGAACCTACAGACTCCCTAATAAACATCCCAGCTGTCTCCAACACTAATTCTGTCAGGTAAGTCCTTCAAACTCCCCAAAGGGGTCTCTTTTGTGGTCACAAGTCTATAATAGTCTTAGTTGAGAACTAGCACAAACATTAAAAGTTTTGTCCCTTGTTTATGCAGTTTGGAGACCTTTGTATACTTGTCACTGTCTCCTGAAAACTCCAGGTAAATCAGTTTCTTTCCCCAGGGTGTTTCTTCAAGATGACTGAGGTGAAGTGGGCGTTTGTGTTCCTCTCACCCACATAACTACTAGCAAATCCACATAACCAGTTTTGTTTCAAAAAGTCCTCTGAAGTTCCTAATATCTCTCAGAGAATGCATTAACCTTCTCTTCTGCTCAAAATGTTCTATAAAATTCCACAATATACATAACCTACTTCATTTTTAATACAATGAACTTCAAAAATGATAAACATAATTCAATAAGATTTACTTTAATTCGGTAAGGTTTGTTGAGGATTCTGCAGGATACTCCAATATCTCTCACAAAAGCTACTCCAACTACTCAGATACTTTGAAAAGATTCATTAAGGAAAGGTCAACACAAAACTGACGGATGACCTGCAACGAAAAAGGGTTCCCTGGAGAAATAACTTACCCACAGAATACTATTCACAATGATCTAGAAAAATATAACTGTGCCTTAAGGAGCAAATATCTGAAGTAACGATTTCTGTATTTCTTAACCACTTTTCTTTAGTACATGAACCTCTCTTCAACATAGAATTTAATTTGACAGCCTTTGAGCTAAAAATGCCTCAGTACAATAATTTTGCAACACATTCTGATGAGATGAACACTGGTATTGGTTAATACGTTTAAAGCAACTTATTCTGGTGTAAGAGTGAGATAAAACAGACAATAAAGATTATCAGGCTTGTTCAGCTACATACATCTGTGGTTGTTGTTCAAGCAAATTTTGAAATGTTCCAAATGAGAACGATTTTACAACTACTCCTACAAGAACATTTCTTAACACAGCACATTTCATCCACAAGTACAAGTTTATCTTAATCTTTCATTCTTAAAATTTCATCAAATTATTCTTAATTGTACTCCTTGTACAATCCTAATTTCTGCTTCCACCCTTCCAACACCAACCCTGTACCACAATTGTTACATTTCTTTCTTTGTAACCCAGCCTAACCTTCCATAATCAGCATTTTTGACCCTACAATCATTCTTTGTAAATCAAACCCTCCTGCCCCTTCCTAACTGTTGTCATATGATTTTACCAAACTTAATTCCTTCGTATTTTAAAATACTTCCCATCACATTAATAGCATTTTACACAGAGACATCTGGTTTCATCACAAGAACATCACTCAAAGATTTGGGCAAAAGATTACATTGAATTGATAAGAGCTATTTTAAAAGGTATTAAACACCCTTTTTTTGTAATATCTAACATTTTACAGAGACAGTAACCTTAATTTCTGTTAACATGGGTAATGAGCTTTCATGGGACAGACCCACCTCATCAGATCAAGCAGGAAAGCTCATCACCAAATAAATCACGTTGTTAGTCTTTAAAGTGCTATATTTCTGCTGCTTCATTTTGCTGGAGTACAGACTAACACGGCTACCTCTCTGTTACTGTTAACATGGGTGATAACCTCCATCACATTCAATTAAATTAAGTCACATACTCCTCACAGTGTCTTGCTTAAAAAACAAGCTTTGTGGGCCAGTCAGCTAAAAGGGGAGGAGGTAGTTAGCAGACACAATGTAATTAACTACCCTGGAGTTTGGCTGGAGGACTGGGACTGACTTTCCTTCTGTTGTGGAATGTGTCCCAGAAGACTTCCTGATCAAAATGAACTGACACCTCTCGGAGAAGATGAGGTGCACTTCTGCTTGATCTAGGAAAACACGTAAGCCAGGTATTTAAAGCAGGATTGGGGAAACTAGGGTCCACAGGCTGCACCCAGCCTGCTGCTTAATTTCATCTGAACCATGGCAATTCTCCTCCAAGCGGAACGAAAGACTGAACCTGTCCTTGTGGCTCCAGCTTACAGTGGTGATCAGGGAAGCTCTGTGCAGTGCTTCCCTCCCACCCAGTGATGGCTCCACAGCTCCCATTGGACAAAAACTACAATGAATGAAAGCTGCAGGGGCAGCAGCTGTGAGGGGTAGGGAAGGCAGCACACACCATAAAGAGCTTCTTGGGCCCCCTGCCTAAGGCTACTTCTGGGAGCAGCGCACAGCTAGGGCAAGCAGGGAGCTTGCCTTAGCCCTGCTGTGCCACTGCCTATGAGCCGTTAGAGGCAAGCACCTCGCAGCTACATCCTGTTCTCCAAATACCCTCCAGCACCCCATTCCTGAGCTCCTCCCCATACCCAAACTCCTTCCCAGAGCCTGCACCCCAAGCCTTCTTCCCCACCCCAACCTCCTGCCACAGCCTGGAGCCCTATCCCACACCCTGAAAACCTCATTTCTGACCCCACCCCAGAGCCTAGAAGACGCCTCGTGCATCGTGCCCTCCACAGGGCTGAAGAAACAAGCACCTGCTTTTCCCATTGGGAGGAGGGGTAAACCCTAAGCCTCCGTGTTGCCCCTCACCAACGTCTGTCTGCGTATGGCCTGCATCTGTTTCTTTTTCCCCTGTGGGTCAATGGTCCCCAAAAGGAAAAAGATTCTCCGCTGCTGGGTTAAAGTGAAGCATATACACATTCTCACTAGAGTCACCTGCTTAGAGCAAATTCATATGCTTAAGCATTTTGCAGGGATGGACAGCAGTGTGCAGCATAGTTTGACCACATCTCCCTGTCCCAAATACAGGACAGGGAGATATGGCAGGGAGGAGCAGCGCCACCAAGCCCCAGGGAGCCTGGAAGGAGGTGGCAGCCCCTAGCACTCCCCGGGACCCAGGGGGAAGTGGCAGCCACCACCCACCCCCAGGGAACCCCGGGGAAGCCTCAGCTGCCAGCACTCCCCAAACCCCAGGAAAGCGACAGCCACCACCACCCCCAGGAGTCCCAGGGAAGCCACAGCTGCTGGTGCTCCTTTAGCCTCGGGAAAGCGGCAGCCACCCAGGCTCCCCCACTTCCCTGAGGCTTAGAGAAGTTCAGTGGGGGCAGGGCCAAATATAGGACAATTGGTCCATTTTAAAAAATAAGTAGGGACGTCCCAAATAAGGGACAGATGGCCACCCTAATGCAGCACATTTCAGGATTGAGGCCCATTCATGTTATCCGAAAGATATGAGCACAAGCATACCTAGCACCATGCACTGGTCCAATACTGTCTCAGGCAGAAGTAAGTCAACAAGAAAAAAGAGGATCTTAAAAAACAGCAAGTGAAAATGGAACACAGGCTTGCATATTAGACACTAGGGCTACATCTACACTAAAAGCAGCTGTTGACAGTAACGTCGGTCCACAGATTGCATCTACACACAAAAGCAGATCAACAGAGCAATCCACTCTGTTGAGAGAGAACAACCAGACTGCCCAGACTTCTGTCGACAGAACGGCTGACTTGGAGCCTTCTCTGTTGACAGAAGTGTCTACACTGCACTATCGACAGAGCATTATGCCTCAAATTTTCAAGGGACAACACTGTCGAGACAAATGCAGAGTTCTGTTGAGACTCTGTCAACAGAATGCTCAGCGTGTGTACATGTTCCCTGAGTTCTGTTGAGAGAAGGCCTCCTCTGTCGAGAAAACTCTCTAGGATAGCCACAGCCCATTTGTTTTAGTAAATGGTTATTCTTCAGCAGTGAGTTTAAAACACAAAGTAGTAATATGTTCTCTAGCAATCCTAAATGACTGTGTATTCTGTTTGGCAAGATCCAGACAAAGCAAAGCTTTAAGGCGTATCTTTAATTAAGAAGGGGATAATTGTGTCAGCAAAGCCTGCCAAAATTTGAAACCACCATCTATATAACCTTTGTAAAACAGCAGTAAGAAAATGTGTGAGAGAGTCATGCCAGGTTTCTGTGGTTTTAATAGCTTGACTCATCAACTCGGAGAAGAAAGGATATGACTTAGTAGCAACATACACACTATTTATAAAGAAGTCTCAGAATTTAATCTTTATAAAAAAAGAATGCTTTTTAAAATAGCTCTTTGTGGGATTTTATTTCATTAAAGTGCTACTGTAAAAGGGTTTATTTGTTACTAAATTGGAAGCGGGGAATAAAAATAAGGAAGCTTCTCATTTCCCAAGCATCCCCTTTTAAAGATGGTGATCAATGAATCCCACACCATTTCCAGTTCAGATTTAATTTGGCCCATTTATTCATACACAATCCAAACATGAGACGTTACCCCAGTGACTATCTAATTCACTCTCTTCCAACGAGAAAGTCAAGATCTGGAAGCCTGCTGCCATGTCCAAAGCATCATGTTCTTGCTGCCTATATGTCCTCTGGGAGCATTTTCTGAGACTCTCATATGGTCCATATCTGCCTTTTGGAGCAACTTTTTCAATACCATCCTATTATGTCATTTTTAAAAAGCTAAACAAACCATATCACTGGCATAGTCATGCACCTCTGTGAGAGAGGAAAGAAGAAAGGAAATCATTATCTTGAAGTGGGTTTTTGTACTCGTTAACATTGTGCATCACTTGGACAGCAGTATGAATTGTACTAACTACACTCATTGGCCATTTCTACACAGGCCACTTCCTTTGGAAGTGGCATGCTAATACAGGGACCGAAAGATGCTCATGAGGCGTGGATGCAAATTCCCTGTGCCTCATTAGCATAAAGTCACATGATTTGGAGTGCAGATGACCATTCTTCCGGACTCCAAAATGCAGTGTAGAAGCACGGCTCCCGGGGGGTGCTCCCAGAAGGAAGTCCTTCTTCCGGAGGCCCCTTCTTCCCAAAATTTTTTGGGAAGAAGGGGCCTGTGGAAGAAGCACATCCTTCTGGAAGCCACCCGGGGCTGCGCTTCTACACAGCTTTTTGGAGTCTGGAAGAATGGTCTTCCGGACTCCAAATCACATGACGTTATGCTAATGAGGTGTGGGGAATTTGCATCCACGCCTCATTAGCATATTTCACTCCGTGTATTAGCACGCCACTTCTGAAGGAAGTGGCCTGTGTAGAAACAGCCATAGGATGCATAGAAAGGTGGCAATCTAAATATTGATCCCATTACTATTCTTCATTACAATGCATAAAGTACCTTTGATGTCCCCACATGCACAATGTAGCTAGGCGCACCTGATTCTACAAGATGCCCCTTTCCTGTTTTTTAATTCTCCACAATTTATCATATTCCAGGGGGAGAGGGAAGGTGAGCTGTCCTGAGACCAGAAATTTTGCACTCACACAGTGCAGTGTGATTCTCTGGCATGTTATTTTTGATCGAGAGACAATGTTATGGGCTCTTCAACCAAAGTAAAGTGCCTCAGCATCAACAGGTGCACAAACTGCTGAATCATATCCTGTAGGTGCCACTAATATGGACTGTTGAGCTTGAGTATGAGCCAGCGCCTGAAAACACCCAGGGCCAGATTCATCCTGTACTGGCATTGGCACTGTGGCTTGTGCCTCCTTTATGCATTGTATTTACTTTTATTTAAATAAAAAGTGATGCCTGTACATGACCTTATGATGTAATTAATGCTGCAGCATAACCTCAGTACCATAAAAACATCAATCATTCAGACAGAGCTGCTGCCAGCCAGTCACCAGCACTGATACAGCAGTCTAATACATAATGAGCTAAAGAATCATTTAAAATTAAAACAAACTAAAAAAAAAAAAAAGAAAGAAAGAAATCCTAACGAACGTTGTGTATTTGTGCATTATACACTTTCCTCTGGTGCATGAGTGTAATTTTCTTTTCTGTTGTATGTGGAAAGTAATTTGGGGGGGGGAGTTATCCTAGATTTCTTCTATGTAGCACAAAGCCCATCACTGTTTTTACTTGATCAGTTTCTGTTCTAGAAAAACTAAGGATTATATTGTTACCAGTCATTTGAGGAGCATTAGCAGAGTTGTGAAAGGATGCTTTCATGGTATCTGCTTACTTGATGGAAGCATACTATCATGCCAGTGCTACTTGCCCTTCATTTCCATGAACACTGACCTTTTGTTGCCCACTAAAATAATCAATACCCATCTGTTAAATATGGTCACATAAAGGGTGTTCTCAGTTCCAATCCCTGGAATACAACAGGAAAATTCTCTCTCGCCTAAACTCTCTCGTATTACGTATCCAGACCCAATAATGAAAACTATTTTGTGAATTACATATGAAAACTAATTGCATAGTTATAGCTTTAACATACTGAAAGAACATGATGAATGAATCATGGATTTCTAGAGGAGAGGGGTTGTTCTTAAGACCGAAAGTAACTCCGCTTGCATGCAAGATATAGAAATGCTTCAATTAGTTAACTTAGCAAAATGCTTGGCTTTAGTACAAAATATGTAAACTGCGTGTGGCAGACTAAGAGATACAGTGATGAAGATTATAAATGCAACAATGAATTACATGGAAAGCCGCCTAATTTACTCTTACAGGAAATAAGAACAAGATCTCTCATTAAATTAAAAAGTAACAAATGTAATAAATTGCATGAAGTGATCTTTTTCAGTGTGGCATGATTGCCAAAAATGCTATTTGTCAAATACTATTTCAATTTAAATGACCTACTTATAATTAAATAAAAAAGTTAACATTCTTGAATGAATTATAGATACAAGAATTGAAAGGATGTATGATCCTGCCTTCTGGGAATGTACTAGTGATTACAGGGAAAAATAAAATGTATAACATTATTATTTAAAGGAAGTATTTTAGAAAGAGATTGTGTATCTTGTGGTTTTGCCCTCTTTTTACATTTTAAAGCATCTTTGAAGCTTCAGGCAGTGTGCTCAATGGGCTGCACATTTGCTATACTTCCTTCTGGTGTGATATCCACTGGGAAGCAGGGGATGATTTTTTTTCCAAGTCTCTGCAAGCTCTTCAAAAATTGGCAGTTTCTCTGAGCGTCCTAAAGCCTCAGAAACTGTGCTGTGGCCTTCTGCCCCATGCTCAGGAGTGAGGGAGATTAAGAAACTGCCCTTTATCACTGCATCTAGGCCAGCGGAGCTGGATGTCCACTGCTGCCCTGGGGGATAAGACATCGGCAAACAAGAGAGAAGACAAAGGCTCAGGACTACAGCCAGACAGTTGTAAAACAAAATCACTGAAGACTGATACTGTATTTTTAAAGATTTCCTTAATTAGTCTGGCTACTTAAAATGATAATGTTCTTAGAGGACACATAGTGGTTAGTATTGCCAGATGAGCTAAAAAGAACTTTGCAATGGAACAGTGATACAGGTGGGGCAGCTCCCAATAGAAGTATACATATCCTTAGAGGCAAGACATGTAAACTGAATGAAAGGATATTTTTACTGTAACTGGGCCAATGAAATCTGTGACCAGTGGTCCCAGCCAACTGGGTGTCCTGTGCCCTGACCCCACTTCCCAGCAGGAACATTGGGTGGGCCAGCAGAGTGGGAAAAGCCCTCAAACCCATTTCTCTGGCAGGAGCACTAGGTCCAAGGGTAGGAGGGAAGGGAGACTGCATTTGAAAGGGCCCAGCACCCCACAAAAACACAGTCCACCTCTGAATGCAACATATAATGAACCTGATAAAATTATCATCAAATCCCACCCCCGCCAGAAAATGGCTCCTCAAGATGACACAGATAAAGTATATCAGGTCCATAGTAAACAGCACACAAGGAAGCAAAGTGCCCAGCATCATATATAACTTCCACTGACTACCTTAACCTGATGCATCAGGCACACATTTTGCAGCTGTGTAAACTGGAGGCGGTATATCAGGGTGAGTGAGTAAAACTCAAATCCACAACTTTCAGGACTGTAGTCAACTGCCTTAATCACTTGACATCATACTTCTACCTCAGGGTTTCCCAACCTATGGGTCGTGACCCAAACATGGATCCTGATGGTGGGCTGGACTGGGCTGGGTGGCTCCCCAAGTGGCCCTTAAGAAGTCATTCAGGCCGAAGCGATGCGATACTTCTTAATTGGGTTAACAGCCATCAGGCAACCAAGTACATTGAGAACTATTTCAGTGCTGCAGGGCAGAGAACTGCATGCCTACATAGGAAAAAGTAATAGGGTAGGGAGCTAGGGAGCCAAGGCTACGTCTACACATGCCCCAAACTTCGAAATGGCCATGCAAATGGCCATTTCGAAGTTTACTAATGAAGCACGGAAATGCATATTCAGCACTTCATTAGCATGCGGGCGGCAGCGGCGCTTCGAAATTGATGCTACTTGCCGCTGTGCGGCGCGTCCAGATGGGGCTCCTTTGCGAAAGGAAGCCGCCTACTTCGAAGTCCCCTTATTCCCATCAGCTCATGGGAATAAGGAGACTTCGAAGTAGGCGGGGTCCTTTCGAAAAGGAGCCCCGTCTGGACGCGCCGCACAGCGGCAAGTAGCATCAATTTCGAAGCGCCACTGCCGCCCGCATGCTAATGAAGCGCTGAATATGCATTTCCGTGCTTCATTAGTAAACTTCGAAATGGCCATTTGTGTGGCCATTTCGAAGTTTGGGGCACGTGTAGACACGGCCCAAAGGAGCAGCAACCAGCATAGATGAGGTAGGTGTTGGTGGTGGGGGGCTGGGTTGATAGTCGGGAGGCTTGAGGTTGGGAGGGAGGGGCTGAGAGCTGATCAGCTCCCTCTCCCAGCCAGCTTCCAGCCCTGGGAGGTCAGGTTGCCCCCACACCCGACTGGGGTTCCCACGGCTAGTGCTGCCAGAGAAAGCTCTGCTCCCCAGCTGGCTGCCAGCCGTGGGCGTCAGGGTTCCCCCCTGCAGCCAGCTGGGGTTCCTGTGGCTGGCGCTACCAATCCAGTGCTCTGAGCCCCAGCTGGCTTCCAGCCACGGGGGTCAGGGGTCCCTGTGACTCCCCTAGCCTTTTCAGCTCCTGAGTGTGACTCTCCTAGCCCCTCAATGTGACTTTCCTAGCTCCCTCTAGCCCCCGATTGTGGGGTTTAAGTTGGGGGGAACAGTTTGGGGATGAGTGTCTTTCCACCACCACAACTCTGACTAACTATAGTAAATGTAGTGTTGTTATTTTATTAATACATTACCATTTGTCTGTGAAATAACTATTATGAATATGTAAACATGAGGGAGCACAATTTTATATTCTTGCCTCAGGTGCGAAATTAGCTTGTTATGGCACTGCCCCTCCCCCACTCTTGAATTGCCTGGGGTCACCAAGTCTTCCTGAATTGTCAAAATGGGTCCTCGCCTGGAAAAGGTTGGGAACTGCTGCTCCACATAGTCGTGGCAATCAATAAAGGGAAAAAGCTCAGTAAATGTTCATGACAGAAATTTATGAGAACCAGTTTGGAATGTGTAATTTAGTAGGATAAAAGCACAAAAACAAACAAGTATTTATGTCAAAATACAAACTGAGTTTCTGATGGGGTCAGAAAGAAAATTTCCTCATGGTACAGTACTGAATTGTTAAGGCTGCGTCTACACATGCATCTACACATGCCCCTTCCCCCCAGAACCCTTGTTCCAGAAGCCACCTCTTCATCAAAACTTCCAGGAGGTCCCTGCAGGCTACACGTCTACATGGCTATTTTGGAGTCTGGAAGAACTTCTTCTGGACACAAAATCACATGGCTATATGCTAATGAGGCATGGAAAATTTTCATCTCTCCATGTAGGAACTAATGATACAGCTAAGAGCAACTTTGAAGAGATCATGGAGGAAGGAAGATCAAGGAATACAGAGCACAAGTGGTGTTCTTGTCTATCCTCCCTGTGGAAGAAAGGGGTCTGCATAGGGATCATTGAATCACAGAGGTAAATGTGTGGTTGCGTAGGTGGTGTAGCAGGGAAGGATTTGGTTTCTTTGGCCATGGGATTCTCTTTCGTGAACAGGGATTGCTGGGAAGAGATGGGATCCACCTCACAAAAGAGAGGAGAGAGTGTCTTCACGGGCAGGCTTGCAAACCTAGTGAGGAGGGCTATAAACTAGATTCGTCAGGGGAAGGTGACACAAGCGCTGAGATAAGTGGGGAAGGAGGAAACAATCAAGTGGGTCTCCTGGGTGAAAAGGAAAAAGTGGGCCAATCAGTCTCTTCTCTAAGATGCTTCTACACTAATGCCAGAAGCCTGGGGAACAAACAGGAAGAATTAGAGGCCCTGCACAGTCAAAGAAATATGAGGTGGTTGGACTAACGGAGACTTGGTGGGACAATTCGCATAACTGGAGCACAGTCAAGGAAGGTTATAAACTGTTCAGGAAGGACAGACGGGAGAAAAGGAGGAGGAGTTGCGCTCTACATGAGGGAGCAGTATGATTGCTCAGAGCTCCAGTATACAGAGGGAGAAAATCCAGTTGAGTGTTTTGGGTTAAGCTTAGAGGCAAAAGTAACAGAGGTGATGTTGTAGTTGGTGTCTGCTATAGACCACCAGATCAGGGAGATGAGATAGATGAGGCTTTCTTCCAAATCACAGGCCCTGGTTCTCATGGCAGACTGTAATCATCTAGACATTTGTTGGGAGACCAATACATCAGCACACAGACAATCCAGGAAGTTTTTGGAGAATGTTGGGGATAACTTCTTGGTACAAGTGCTGAAGGAACCAACCAGGGCCATGCGCAACTTGACCTGCTGCTCATAAATAGGGAAGAACTACTAGGAGAAACAGAAGTGGGTGCAAACCTCGGCTGCAGAGACCATGCGATCATAGATTTCAGGATCCGGATGAAAGGAAGAAAGGTGAGTAGTAATATACAGACCCTTGATTTCAAAAGACCAGACTTTGACTCCCTGAGAGAACTAATGAGCAGGATCCCTTGGGAAATGAAGATGAAGGGGAAAGGAGTTCAAGAGAACTGGCAGTATTTTAAAGTCTTACTGAAGGCACAGGAACAAAACATCCCGCTTCATAATAAGAAATGCAAGCAGGGTAGGCAACCAGCTTGGCTTAACAGGGAAATCCTTAGTCAGCTTAAATTCAAAAAGGATGCATACAAGAAATGGAAACGTGGACAGTTGACTAAGGAGGAGTATAAACATATGGCTGGAGAATGCCGGGCAGTAATCAGGAAAGCAAAAGCACGATTGGAACTGTAGCTGGCAAGGGATGTGAAGAGTAACAAGAAGGGTTTCTACAGGCATGTTAGAGCTCTGAGCAATCATGTTAACAATAAACGGGTTATCAGAGAAGGTGTGGGGCCGTTACTGGATGAGTAAGGTAAGCTAGTGACAGATGACATAGGAAAAGCTGAAGTAATCAATGCTTTTTTTGCCTCAGTCTACATGGACCAAGTCAACTACCACACGATGGTCCTGGACAATGCAGTATGGGAAGGTGGAGGGCAGCCATCTGTGGGGAAGGAACAAGTTCTGAGCTATCTAGAAAAACTAGATGTACACAAATCCATGGTCTGGATTTAATGCACCCGAGGGTACTAACAGAATTGGCAGATGTCATTGCTGAACCTTTGGCCATTATCTTTGAAGACTCTTGCAGATCAGGGGTGATACCAGATGACTGGAAAAAGGCAAATGTAGTGCCCATCTTTAAAAAAGGAAAGAAGGACAATCCAGGGAAAATAATGGAGGGAATCCTCAAGGAATCCATTTTGGAGCACTTGGAAGAAGGGAAAGTGATCAGAAGCAGCCAACATGGATTCACCAGGGGCAAGTCCTGCCTGACCAATCTGATTAACTTCTATGATGAGGTACCAGACTCTGCGGACATAAGGAAGTCAGTGGATATGATATACCTTGACTTCAGGAAAGCTTTTGATACGGTCTCCCACAACACAAATATGGTTTGGATCCTTGGACTATAAGACGGATAGAAAGCTGGCTTGAAGGTCGGGCCCAATGGGTAGTGCTCAATGGCTCAATATCTGGATGGCGGTCAGTTTCAAGTGGAGTGTTGCAAGGCTCGGTTTTGGGGCCAGTGTTGTTCAACATCTTGCACAATAAGGACGTGCCAGACACCCACTACATCTGCAAGAGATGCAGCAAGGACTATCACTCTCGTGTGGGTCTGGTCTTCCTAGTCACAATAGACGCTGTAAATGAAGTCCTCAATTGAAACTTTAAAGGGCGCGATCCATACTCTATGCAGACTGAAGGATGCCTACTACTACTTATTAATGACCTAGATGAGGGACTGAATTGCACACTCAGCAAGTTTGCAGATGACACAAAACTAGGGGGAGAGGTGGATACGTTGTAGGGTAGAGAGGGAATCCAGAGTGACCTGGATAAATTGGAGGACTGGGCCAAGAGAAATCTGATGTGGTTCAACAAGGAAAAATATAAAGCCCTGTACCTGGGGCAGAAGAATCCCAAACGTAGTTATAGGCTGGGGACTGACTGGCTCATCAGAATTACAATGGAAAGGGACCTAGGGGTTATGGTGAATGAAAGGCTGGATATGAGTAAACAGTGTGCCCTTGTAGCCAAGAAGGCTAATGGCTTATAAGGGTGCATTGGGAAGACCATTTTGAGCAGATCTAGAGAAGTGGTTATTCCCCTCCATTCAGCACTGGTGAGGCCACATCTTGAGTATTGTGTCCAGTTTTGGGCCCCCCCAGTATAAAAAGGATGTGGATTTGCTGGAGCAGGTTCAGTGGAGGGCAACAAGAATGATTAAGGGGCTGGAGCACAAGACCTATGAGGATAGGCTGAGGGATTTGGGCTTGTTTAGTTTATAGAAGAGAAGACTTAGGGGTGATTTAATAGCAGCCTTCAACTTCCTGAAGGGCAGCTCTAAGGAGGAGGATGAGACACTGTTCTCAGTGGTGTCAGATTGCAGAACAAGGAGTAATGGTCTGAAGTTGAAGAGGTTGAGGTGTAGGTTAGATATTAGGAAAAATTACTTCACCAGGCGGGTGGTGAAGCATTGGAATGCATTGCCTAGAGAGGTGGTGGATTCTCCATCCCTTGAGGTTTTTAAGTCCTGGTGTGAGAAGGTCCTGGCTGGGATGACTTAGTGGGGGCTGATCCTGCTTGAAGCAGGGAGCTGAACTAGATGACCTCCTGAGGTCCCTTCTGGCCCTGTGATTCTGTGATCTTCTGGGCTGCTCATTACCATGCCCCTTCTGGAGGAAGGGGCATATGTAGACACAGCCTAAGTATGTGCACTATGGTGGCAAAAGTGGGAAAGGCAAAAAATTACGCTCTTGTCTGTAGCATGTAGTATTGACCAATGAGACAATCAGAATACCTGTTCCAGTATACTTATTACTGTGGCTCTAAAACATCAAATTCTGTTGTTATAGATTATGGGGCTTTTCCCCCTCCACATGTACCTTTGATTAGTGACTTTCTTCTTTTTTCTTACACTGTTTTATAATTAGGCTATGTCTATACAGCACAATAAGTTCAAAATAAGCTATTCTGGAAGAGCTATTCCGGAAAAGTTTATTTAAAAATACCACATCTACACACAAAATGCATATTGAAATAGCCCTCAGCTATAGAGTACCTGCTGCTACACTACCATTCTCCTGTTGGGGTGCCATGGTAATGAGGCAATTCAAAGAAGGTTAATGAGGCACTCACATTCATATCCAGCACCTCATTAGCACAACGGCGACTGTGCAAATAGATGTTGAACTGCAGCTGACCCAAGCTTCCCTACCCAGTGCTCTCCAAACTCCATGCCTGGCTGTGCCCCCAGGACAGATCTGTCTCTCTTGATACCTAATGCCACATCTTTTCAAGGCAACTCGGGGGGTGCATGCAGGTCAGAGCTCCCCTCCCCAGATTTCTGTCAGGGTTCACACCAGAATACAATGTGGCAAGCAGCAGCCATTCAGCACTGTGCTAGCGTAGGGGGAGGAAGTTCTGCTGAAGGGAGGTAGGGGTAAGATTGACCTGGTCCATGTTTTTGCAGAGGCTTTCTCTTCCCTCCTATTCCCTTGGGGCTAGAAGCAGCTTGTCCCTTGCAGCCTTCAGAGTGTAGATGGGGCAGCTAACACCTCCAAGTTGCTGCTGATCACCAACATAACCCAGCTACCTCCTGTCCCCTGACTACAGCACAGGCAGAAAGGGTTTAAGCCCTCAGGAGACGCTGAGCACCAGAGCCTAGGGAACCTGACTGTAAGGGCTTCAGTGAACCTGGCTCAAGAGGTAGCTCAGCAGGGGCAGGTGCTTTCTTCACCACAAAGATACATGCAAAAGTGTGCTTGATAACTTAACCAAGACATAACAGTAACATTAACACAGCTTTATTTCCACTACCAACACCTCTGAGTTTCAAACACACAGATATTTACCAATGGCACTGCCCAGGCTCCTTCAGCAGAGGACTGCTTCTCTGTTGCTGCCAGGCTGTACCGCTAGGATAGGCCCAATACTGCTCCTTCCCCTTTGGGTTTTCAGGATGAGGTAAGGCACATGTGACAATCTCCCTCCCCACTGTACATACAGGTTGACCTGGACCTTGCTGCATAGGGTTGTCATGAGCCACCCTGATGTCGCCATTCACCCACACCCTGAACATTCTTCATGCACCACTACAGGGTGCACCTGAAAACCCTGCTCTAGAGAAATCTAGAGAGAAGGTCATTGTGCCTCTTTACATGCTTTGTGTTGTCAGAGCGGTGAATCTAGTTCATAGTGCTGGCTCACTAACGTCTACATTTTAAGGAAAACTCTAGCAGGTCTCTTTTCTAAATATTTATATATCTGACAATTTGATTTAATTCCAAATTCCACATTGATAATTTACAAAAGGTTTTCAATGCAGCATATAAAATATTTTCAAGTGTCTCCTTGGCCTTCATTATCTTATTTTTAATTTCTTCATAAAATCCTCCCCATGTTTTCGAGGCATTAACCAGAAAATAGGTCTGCTGTCCTTGTCCCGTGCACCTTAACAATTCTTTCTTTGGTTTTTCCAATTTATGTTTTACAAACATTGAAGGAGGAAGCCTCACCAAAGGCTCTTATGTAAATTAGGTGGTCATGGGATAGCAGGAAAGATCCTTTCATGGATTGGAAACTGGTTAAAAGACAGGAAACAAAGGGTTGGAATAAATGGTAAATTTTCACAATGGGGGGGTAATTAGTGGTGTTCCCCAGGGGTCAGTCCTGGGACCAATCCTGTTCAACTTGTTCATCAATGATCTAGAGAAAGGGGTAAGCAGTGAGGTGGCAAAGTTTGCAGATGATACCAAGCTGTTCAGGATAGTCAAAACCAAAGTAGATTGTGAAGAACTTCAAAAAGATCTCAGAAAACTGAGTGATTGGGCAGCAAAATGGCAAATGAAATTTAATGTGGGTAAGTGTAAGGTAATGCACATTGGGAAAAATAACCCCAATGATACATACAATGTGATGGGGGCAAATTTAGATACAGCAGATCAGGAAAGGGATCTTGGAATTATAGTGGATAGTTCTCTGGCAACTTCCACGCAGTGTGCAGCGACAGTCAGTAAAGCAAATAGGATGTTAGGAATTATTAAAAAAGGGATAGAGAATAAGACAAAGAATATCATACTTCCCTTATATAAAACTATGGTACGCCCACATCTTGAGTACTGTGTGCAGATGTGGTCTCCTCACCTCAAAAAAGATATACTGGCATTAGACAAAGTTCAGAAAAGGGCAACTAAAATGATTAAGGGTTTACAAAGGGTCCCATATGAGGAGAGGCTAGAGAGATTGGGACTTTTCAGTCTAGAAATGAGGAGATTGAGGGGTGATATGATAGAGGTATATAAAATCATGAATAGTGTGGAGAAAGTGAATATTGGAAAGTTATTTACTTGTTCCCATAATATAAGAACTAGAGGACACCAAATTAAATTAATGGGTAGTAGGTTCAAAACTAATAAAAGAAAATTTTTCTTCACACAGCACATAGTCAACCTGTGGAACTCCTTGCCAGAGGAGGCTGTGAAGGCCAGCACTCTTACAGAGTTTAAAAAAGAGCTTGATAAATTTTTGGAGGTTAGGTCCATAAATGGCTATTAGCCAAGGGTAAAGTATGGTGCCCCTAGCCTTTAGTCAAAGGCTGGTGACAGATGGCAGGGGAGAAATCGCTTGATGATTGTCTTCGGTTCACCTCCTCTGGGGCACCTGGCACTGGCCACTGTCGGCAGACAGGATACTGGGCTGGATGGACCTTTGGTCTGACCCAGTATGGCTGTTCTTAAATAAATAAATAAATAAATAAATGTAATGGCAAAAATTAAGCAGCTGGAACCCATCAGCAGGAAGAGTCATTTGAAAGCTGAGAAAAATTGAATGAAAATCAGACAAAGATTTTCAAAGCCACCTCAGGGGTTTGCAAACAAAATTAATTTTAATTGGATATTGATTTGGGCATGATACTCAACTTCTTTGTCATTTATGCAAGTAGTAAGGTAATAGTTTCTACATATAAATTTCAACTCCCATAAACACATGTAGTGATTATTTAGAAGCACTTCAAGTGGTTAAGTGCATCTTGATGTAAATTAGTGCCTTTAATGTTTCCCTCTAAAGGAGAATGACATTTAAATTGCATAACTTTTCTGCTGATTTCACCTCTCTCTCTCCCCCGTTCCCTCCCTCCCTCTCTCTCTCAAAAAAAAAAAAATATATATATATACACAGAGAGAGAGAGAGAGAGAGAGAGAGAGAGAGAGAGAGAGTCTCTTTTTTTTTAGACAAATGCTAATGCCAGAAGTCAAATGAGTTGTTTCCTTAGCACGGGTGTTAACAAATAGATATGGAAATGAATGGAAAAATGTTTCATCTAGTACACTGGGAGCAGGTGCAGGCCAATTTGGTAGGATGTTATGACCTTATTCCATAGCTTTCCAGACTCACCATTAACATCTACCACCTCCTTTATGCCCTATAAAATAGAGGTGAAATGTGTTTCTAACAACATTTATGCCATTAAGCATGTGTGATACATATTGTAAGTCTATGATGACAACAATAGCAATGGCTCTTCTCACTGAAAAATCTATGAGCATTATAATTAAGAGCTTGCAACAAACTCAACTACTGAAAATGTTGGAATTCCTGGGGAGCAGGAAAAGAACTTAATTCAAATATAGATGGAAGTCATCAACTCTTCCAAAAGTGATACAACAACAAAATAACCAGTCTTTTCTCTAACTAATATTGAAGTATTAAGAAATAATTTAATATTATTTCAAAATTTCAAGATGCCAATATTTACAGCTTATTTCATTTTATTCCTCTTGATTTGCCCACACTGTGCCAAATGATTACGTCTGAACCCCATGTGTGGTGATTAATGCAAATAGACAATAAAATATGTCTTCTCCAACTCCGTGCATGGGTGACATTATAACCAAATAAAACTGTAGGGAACTGCTCTGTTCTTTTTTTGCCAAAATATTTATCCAAAGGGATGGGGATGAGGCTCCCCCTTATACTTACCCTCTTTAGCACCAGCATGAGCAGAATTGGAAGGGAGCAGTAGGGGAAGCAATCTTTGCCCCATGATAGGATGTACAACCTGTTGGGCGCTCCCTGGCAGAGTTTCTCTTTGAGCTTCCAAGTGTACAGGGAGAGCCTAACAGGTTGTATGTACACACTATCACAGGGCAAAGATTACTTCCAGCTGTTTCTGGTGGCATTCCAGCACAATTATAGACACTCTTTCTTTGCCGGAATGCCACCAGAAACAGCAATAAAAACTTTAAAGAACCAAATACTTTTTCAGACTGGTCAGTGATACTGGTAGTACAGGTTGTGGCTACTTCTTGCTCTATCCTTCACATGCTAACCCTCCTGCCACTAACATGAACATGGAAATTTTGTTTTGTGGTACTTTCTGGATGTAATATCCTCTCAAATGACATACAAAGGAAATAAAAACAATTTCAGTGTCAGAATACCGAGCAGAATCTGAATGAATATAAGTATTTTACCATTGATTTTTAAGCACAACTCTCCTTTGATTTCAATAGTGAACTGCAATTAAAAAAGAAAACCAATGATATAGCCTCAGTAGTTTAGGATCAAACTAACTGAGAATCTTAAAATTCAAACAGAAATAAAATGACATGTTTTGAAAACAATACCCTACAGCAAACAGGATTTGAAAGATAAGACAGACTAGTAGACCAGCAGTATGATTCTGGTTTCAATGGTATATTAATACAATAAAATAGATTAATGGATTTTAAAACAGATGAGGTAAAGAGTGGATGGAGCAGAGAATTAACATTAAGGTTAGAAAACCCTTTCCCTCTGTTACCAAAAAGAATGAAGTCAAGAGACAATAGCTTCCAAATCCGTTTGTTTACCTGATGTTTGTTCAGTGGCCTGTGTGAAATTATAGCCATGTCCATCTAGCTCCTGATAGATGTATTCACAATATAAATACCACCATATTCTTCTGATTATTTACCCTCTCAGCACAAAGCTAGAGGTAGAAAGGGCAGGAGGAATAAATATCTCAGACCTAGTGTTGGTGCTCCTAGACGAGGCATATTATAAGAACAACCTAAGAAATGCAGAACTGCTACTGCTCTCTGAATACCGTACACATTCTGCTAAACCTGCTGCTTATGAATTTTATTTGGTGACCTGTAGTTTTTGTGTTATGAGGAAAAGTAAAGTAAATAACACTTCCTTATGAACAGCAAACCCTCAATTTCATGGACCCCATTGTTCCCAAAGCCTGCTTAACCGGGGCCCGTGAAATCCTAAATCACGACACTTCCCACCCACCCCCCTCACCACAAAAAAGCATGTCAGGGACTTACTGTAGTGGAGCTGTTGCTTCCATCTGCCGAGGCCTGGAGGAGCCGCTGCCTCCTCCACTGGAGCCACCCAGTGCTCCTCCAATCAGGGTGGGGCGCACATGTGGGCAGAGAGCACTGTCATCTGCACCCCACCCCTGGTGGGAGGACCATATGGTGGCTCCAGCGGCAGCAGTGGCTCTTGCTGCCACACACGGTGGGGCCCCTGCTGCCATGAGCAGGTGGGTCCCCAGCTGCGGTGGAGTCTTCAACTGCAGCAGGGCCCCAGCAGCTTCAAGGAGCTCCAAAGACTCCTCCAGTGGCAGTGGTTCCAGGGGTGAGTAGCAAGAATTTTTTTTTTTGGGGGGGGGGGTGCAGACTGGTGCTGGGGAAGCCTGGTAGGGGTGAGTGCACAGTATACCCTCTGATTTAATGGACTTTTGGGTTTAATCGACACCTCTCCCCCCACCAGTCCCTTAAATTGAGGATTTACTATACTTTCTCTACACCAGTCATAATTTTATAGACCTTTCCCATATCCCCCTTTAATTGTCTCTTTTCCAGGCTGAAAAGTAGCAGAGTTTTTAGTCTCCTCTGATGTGGAAGATGTTCTAAACTCCTCTTCAGTACCTTTTCCAATTTCCAAAGCATCTTTTGTGAGATGGGACAACCACATCTACACCAGGCATTTAAGATGTGGGTGAACAATGGATTGGTATAAAGGCAATATGGTATTTTCTGTCTACCCTTTTCCTAATGATTTTGTTAGCTTTTTTGATTGCCACTGCACAGTGAGTAGATATTTTCAGAGAATTACCCATCATGATTTCAAAATCTCTTTCTTGAGTGGTGACAGGTATTTTAGACTTCATTGTTTTCCATGTACAGTTGGGATTCCACTGTATCCTGATAGACAACAAATATCCCAGATTGTTTACAGAACAACAGCTGCACAAGGTACCATGGCAAAACAAAAAACAAACAAGCAAGCAAACAGTTCTGTAGTACTTTAAAGGTTAACAAAATAACGTTTTACATGATGACCTTTCATGGGATAGCCCCACCTCTCCAGACCATGGGACAGCTGACCAAACTGCTGATCACAGTTTGAATTATTTCAGTTGTGTCTGGCTGTAAAGCTAGATGGCAAAAGTACTTTGACCACAGGCTAACAATGAAGCGTGTGTGGCATTTCTTGCACAACATGGTTGTGAATCACGAATCACAGATACACAAAACCCACACATTTCGAGAACAAACATGCTCTGACAAGTCTAAGCTATTCCATCATCTCCATACAGGTATAACTAAATCCATGTAATTGGAGCATTGTATTACTTTAGATGTATTGGTAGATTTAAAGTTATAATTTGTGTGCATAGCCAAGCCCTCACGGGCTTCACAAGAATACTCATTCCTCCTGCTTTCTTTCTGTGAGAAACAGGTTGAGAATAAGCAGGGAGCAAAAGCAGAAAGCCATTTGTGGCATTTCACAGTTTCATTAGCACCTCTAATTGTTACTGACAGAGCAATTAAGGCTGAGTAATATTTCAATATAGTGGCTTGCACACCATGATTGTCCCTCTAAAACAACAGATCATCCATTCTATTTGGAGAAAAATCACTTCTCAGCATTTTGTTTCATTCAGATGGATGTCCCATTAAAAGGTTTATGCCAGGCAACTGTCTGAAATAATTATCTACACTTCTTCACATTAACCATAATCCTTCACTGATCCATTGTAGGTAAAAGTATCCAATACTTCGGATTCTTAAATCTTAATTTTTTATGCATAGTCCAACAAAATATGTACACAACTAATAGCGGAGTTTATGTAGGAGTCTGTTTTTCTCCACACCTAGGAAGTGAAGACAAAATGGCCACTGAGGAAGCATCAGAAATGACAAAGGAGGAAAGGAGACAAAGAATATGGTCAGAGGCAGAAGATATGGGATGTATATAATCCGTAAGTGGGTATCTGAAAGAAACTTATCCATGAAATGTTGCTTAATAGAGCTTATGGCAGAGAAGATCCAAGGATCAGACACACATAGACGCACACATAGACAATGGTGGAATTCAGAAGGGGCTTTGAGTGTATTACACAGAATGGGGGGAAAATGAGATAGTACAAACAACTCAAGATTTTTAGACAGCTGTTTAATAAAAGCAGCTGGAAGGCAGAATGTTTGTAGAGGAGGATGACCTATGGAAGAACATGTTCACAAGGACAAAAGAGAAGAGACCAGCCCGTGGGGATGAAACAATTGTAAAACCAGTTTCTTACACTGAGGAATGAGGAGAAAAAGCCAGGATAAGATATGGTGGTAAGAAAGCTAAGAAGAGAAGCCACTCCCTACCGATGGGACAATGGAGATAGCCATGGACCAGACCCTAAGGAAGAGTAAAGATGATATACAGTGGTTTGCAAGAAAAGTTATCAGATAGATTGATACCAACAATAGGATAAGACAGATCCATATGATATAAAACTCTGTAAGAAGAAGAGTCAACAGGCCCATCACCAGAATGGTATGGGCTACAGAAAAACATGCTGTCTGCCAGGAGCAGAGATATCTGATATCTGTATAAGACTGAGAGTGATACTGACAGGAACAGCTGAAGATCCACTAATTACCAGAGTCTGTCTTGATAAGCAGCAAAGAGTCCCACTGGTATTGTTCAAGGACAATTAGAGTGGGCCAAGTAGGATGCTCTAACATGTGAAAGCCCTGGTGATCTTCAGTGGGATACTTCTGGTCTCTAGTAAAGAAGGATGAAGATGTGACATGATAATAAAGATCAATTGATGAACAGAGGATTGGTATTATGAGGGAGGTTTTGGCTTAACTGGCCTTTCAGAGGCACTCACAGAAAGAAGAATCTTCTCAACAGATGGACCCCACTTGAGTACCTGGGGTATTAACCTTTTGAGAATCAAAACCAGCTGTATTAGTTTAAAAAGGCTTTAAACTAGGAAATGGTGACCGGGGGATGTGAGGGAAGACACTTGTGTGAGTTTCATATCTGGCTGCAAAGTTCACAAAGAAGAAATTTGGCTAAATGAAGTTATACTAAAGGGCTGGGAGATCACCAGAATACTTTTCAAAAAATATGGACAGCATAGAGAATAAAGAATATTGACTGGGGTATTAGTATATTTACAAAAATATAGTAGAATAGCACTTATTATTGGAATACTGGTACTGAAGTGCATTCACTGTTTAGAGTTAGTAAAGACAAAATTGGTAGGTAGCACTGAATCACCTTGTACGTCAATGATTAGATAAATAATGAAGAAATATGAAGTGATAATATGGTGAGGCAGAGTCTGTTTGGCTCCAATTCTTGTTGAGGAATGATTATAAAAGAGGTTCTACAGGGATAGTGTGAGTAATCTGGAATAGATTTGAGGGTCACATTCAGACATGCATAGAAGTCTTCTTTAATATTAGTAGGCATCCTTCAGTCTGCATAGAGTATGGATCGCGCCCTTTAAAGTTTCAATTGAGGACTTCATTTACAGCGTCTATTGTGACTATAAAGACCCACACAAGAGTGACAGTCCTTGCTGCATCTCTTGCAGATGCAGTGGGTGTCTGGCAAGTCCTTATTGTGCTTTCTGTGTGCTCGCTTCTCCTCTGCTAGCTGTCTGATCTTCATCTCGCCCTTCTGAAGGCCCTTGTGTAACCCCTGCCTCCATCTGCTGCAGTCGTCTGCTAGATCTTCCAAGTTGTCCAGCTCGATGTCTACCTCTCTGAGGTCTCTCTTGCAGACATCTTTGTAACACAACTGGGGGCGTCCGGGAGGTCTTTTGCCAGAGGCTAGCTCACCATACAGGATGTCTTTTGAAATCCTTCCATTGTTCATCCTGTGGACGTGGCCAAGCCAGCGGAGTCGACGCTGCCTGAGGAGGGTGTGCATAGTTGGGATTCCAGCTTGCTCGAGGACGGCAGTGTTGGTCACTTTGTCCTTCCATGATATTCCAAGGATGCGCCTGAGGCAGCGCAAGTGGAAGACGTTCAGCCTCTTTTCCTGGCGGGCATACAGGGTCCAAGTCTCGCTGCCATAAAGGAGGGTGCTGAGGATGCAGGCTCTGTAGACTTGCATTTTGGTGTGAGTGTACAGCTTGTTGTTATTCCACACTCTCTTGCTGAGTCTGGACAGAGTTGTGGCCGCTTTTCCGATCCTCCTATTTAGCTCAGTGTCCAACGACAGGGTGTCAGTGATGGTGGACCCGAGGTAAATGAACTCGTGGACAACCTCTAATGTATAGTTGTCAATGCTGATTGATGGGGATTCAGCAACATCCTGACTGAGTACGTTCGTCTTCTTTAGGCTGATGGTAAGCCCAAAGTCCTTGCACGCTTTGGAGAACTGATCCAGCAGTTTTTGAAGCTGGTCTTCTGTGTGAGACATTACAGCAGCATCGTCTGCGAACAGCATGTCTTTGATGAGGACTTCTCGCACCTTAGACTTCGCTTTCAGCCTTGCAAGGTTAAACAGTTTCCCATCAGATCTTGTGTGCAGCAAGATGCCCTCTGTTGAAGATCCAAAGGCATGCTTCAGGAGGAGTGCGAAGAAGATCCCGAACAATGTCGGAGCAAGCACGCATTCTTGTTTGACGCCGCTCCTGATTCTGAAAGCATCCGATAATGCGCCGTCATATTGGATGGTTCCTCTCATGTTTTCGTGGAACGACTGGATCATCTTGAGTAACCGTGGAGGACAGCCTATCTTGTGGAGCAGTTTGAACAGACCATCCCTGCTGACCAAGTCAAAAGCCTTGGTCAAGTCGATGAAGGCTATGTAGAGTGGCTTTCTCTGATCCCTGCGCTTCTCCTGCAGCTGCCTTAGAGAGAAGACCATATCAACGGTAGACCTCTCTGTGCGGAATCCGCACTGCGATTCGGGGTACACCCTCTCAGCAATCTTCTGGAGTCTGCCGAGGATGACGCGAGCGAACAGTTTACCAGTGACGCTTAGGAGGGAGATTCCACGGTAGTTGTTGCAGTCGCTTCTGTCTCCTTTGTTCTTATACAACGTTACAATGTTAGCGTCACGCATATCCTGTGGAACCTCACCCTCTTTCCAGCACTGGCACAGTGGCTCATGCAGGGGTTCCAGGAGTGTGTCCGCGGCACATTTGATTACCTCTGGTGGTATACCATCCTGACCAGGGGCCTTTCCAGCTGCAATGCTGTCAATGGCTGTCTTCAGTTCATCCACAGTCGGCTCTTGGTCCAGTTCGTCCATTACTGGTAGGAGCTCGACGGCATCGAGGGCTGCGTCAACCACAACGTTCTCGCGCGAGTGCAGCTCGGAGTAGTGCTCAACCCAGCGCTCCATCTGTTTGGCTTTGTCAGCGCTGACTTCACCAGATTTGGATTTCAGAGGTGCCATCTTGTTCTGCGTGGGTCCTAATACCTTCTTCATACCCTCGCACATTCCTCTGAGATTACCAAAGTCAGCACAGGTCTGAATGCTGCTGCATAGCTGGAGCCAGTGGTTGTTGGCACAGCGCCTGGCTGTCTGCTGTACTGTTCTTCTGGCCTCTCTAAGTGCTTGCTGGGTACTCTGGCTCGGTAAGCGTTTGTACTGCAGGAGTGCAGCGCGCTTCTTTTCAATGACTGGAATCATCTCATCAGAGTTAGCTTCGAACCAGTCGTTCGTGTTTCTAGCTCTTCTTCCAAACACCGACAAGTTTACAACAGTTCTTTAATATTATAAGAGCAATAAATACTACTGGAAGTTGTGTGATAATGGAGACATCAACTTATCAGATATAGATGGGACAGTGAATACTATAATAGTGGTAGGTTCTGATTATTTCTAGATGTGATAAATGACAGTTTTCTTCATCAAATAGTCACTGAACACACAAGAAAGGATAGAATTTTAGCCTTGGGTTTGGATAAGAATATCACAGAAGAGTTGATCATAGAAAATAGACTTGAATCAAATTATCATAAGATGGTTCATTGTAAGTTATATGGAAGGATAATAAAGCATAGAGTTTGATTCTGAAAGGACACACTTTGGGAAATTGAGGCAATTACTTACAGAAATCATCTAGATTGAAGAATTCCGGGACTTAATTGTGGAACAGGCTTGGAATTTCTTTAAATCAAGTATACAAAAAAATCTACCTGCATTTTGTATGCCAAGCACAGGGGGTGGGGTGGGAGGAGAACATGTAGAAAAAGTCTGCAGACCCAGCTGGGTGAATAATCTCATCCAGAGTGGTATCAGAACTAAGCAGAGAGACCTTTAGGAATTAAATGTAAAAATAAAATTAGATGTGATAAAACTAAAGCTGAATTAGATCATGCTAAGGAAATGAACATAAAAAGGCTTTTCAGTTGTATAATAAAAAGTGTCAGTGGACCAGGTCACAGGCAGTCATGGTTGGGATGACTTAGTGGGGGTTGATCCTGCTTGAAGCAGGGGGCTGGACTAGATGACCTGTTGAGGTCCCTTCCAGCCCTGTGATTCTGTGAAAGCAGAAGTCAGGCTTAGTGGTCAGAGTCCAAAAGCCACAGCCAATGTTTGAGACAGAGATGAAGTCAGAAGTCTCAGCTGAGTGTTGCAGCTGGCTTATGAGCAGCAAGGGAAGGCAGCAACAGGGCTGCTTGAGGCATATGCAAGGCTGGAACAATATGGTAACAAACCTGGGTGCAGAGAAGGATCTGGCCTAGATCAGGGGAGAAGCAGAGGAGGAGTGGAACTTGGAGAGACAACATGCAAGGGCTCAGGCATATGCATTGAGCAGCCAATTAGCTACTGCTGCTGCTGAGCCTCAGAACTGGCCTGCTGGATTCCTTAGTCAATCAGGTAATGTGCTCCACCAGCAACCAGCTCATTAGGGGATTAGATGTACTGAGCAGATACAGCTAAATGTCTTATGCCCAACAATAAGGAAGGACGAGATTGGTTGGCTGTGTAGTATAGATGGGAAGAAAAGAAATCAGGCAGTTTCAAAAATGAAATTAATACTTTGCCTTGGTTGACAGGATGATAATAAAGAATATAGGCAGCAGAGCTGGTCTTAGGGCCAGGTGAGCTGGGGGCGGTGGGAGTTTCCCCAGGGCTACCATTTTCAAGGGGCCGCCAAAACACAGCACAGCCCTTTGTCCATGGAGGAAGAGGGGAAAGCAATGGGGTGTGGCAATAGGCAAGACCAAATCTTAACTGATTTTAATAATTAATCTAGCTATAAAAATAATTCAAAAAGGTTTCTTTAAAATATTTCATTACCATATATGCAAACTTAAGGATCAAAGAACATTTTTCAAATATTTTTGATGAAACACAGGTGTCTAATCCAACTAGTCTGCTGGAGCCCTTTTTCTTTGGCGTACGTGGAAGTCACTCACCTGACCCTTGCTGATGTTTTCTGGGATACCAGAATTTTAACGCATGAAACAAAACCCGTGAAACTAAAATTTGCATTACTTCAGGGTATACCACGGTGGTTTGATAGGGTAATCAAAATTGAATAATTTAATTCATATCAATTAAAGTAATTCACTACAAATTAATTTATCTATCTTCATGGTTTTTGCCTAGCATTAAAAAACCTTTCGTACATGAGCCAGCCAGGCCGTTGATAATTTTAACAATCTACTATTTTTATATCTAATGCAGATTTTTTACTCAATATAATATTTTATATATTTTTACAGGCTTGGATAAATAAATTATAGAAATTCCAACTCTTTACCTGTAATCCTACCCATTAAATAAAAATGTCTAGAGAGAGTAAAATGGATTCTGGGGCTTTACAATGTAAATGAAAGAAGGCTCGAGATGCATTAGCCAAATTACAAACAGGAGCACTTCTTAATCATTTTAACAACATTGCAGTAGCTGAGGAAAGCTGTAATGGGGTTATTGTTGAATCTGCAATTTCCCATCCTGTTAACGAAGAATTTTATCCAAAAGTGGTTTCATTAGAGCAGGAAATAAATGGCTCACTGTCTTTAATAATAAATGTAACTGAATGTGAAAGTGAAAAAATAGAGAATGAGACTATTGACATTGAATGGAGAGACAATGGATCATGGCCTGCTTTCATAAGCAAAAATCAGCACAAATTTTTCTTTGAAGCTGTTGCGAGAGGAATTTCTGACATTGATTATCCAATCAATAAGGACGATAAGCATTTTTCACAAATGTTTTATACCATCAAACAAAGAAACAATTGATTGGTGGTGGTTGGTTTTTTCAGTGGAAAAAACCCTCACAGTATTCCGTTTTTGTTTAAACTTTTTAGAAGTAACAACAAATCCAAATTAGCTAATGATGACTGCAACAACTGGAAACACATTTCAATGTACTTACGTGAGCATGAGTCAATTCCAAATCATATTAATGCTCAGCAACAATAGACAGAGCTGGAAAATCGACTGATGAAAGGAAAGACAATTGATAAGGAACTGGAACAATCAATTAATAAAGATTCACTGTCACAATGTTCTTGAGCATCTTTTAACCATTACCCAGTTCTTAGCTTGGAAAAGTTTGCCTCTTCTTGATAGTGTAAAAAAATTAAATCATCCTCATGATGTTAACTTTTTGGGTTTGGTAGAACTTTTAGCCCAATATGACCCTGTATTAAGTGAACACATCCACCGAATAACAAGCGAAAAAATGTACAACTGCTACTTAGGAAAGCACTTGCAGAATGAATTTATAAACCAGATTAGCAATAAAACATTGGAAAAGATAAAAACTAGCATAATCTAAGCAAAACATTATTCCATTATCCTGGACTGTACTCCACATATGACTCATAAAGAGCAAATGACCATAGTAACCTCATTTGCAGAAATTCTAAATGGCTTAGTAAATGTTGCTGAGAATTTTGTTGGCTTTTTGAACGTTGACAAAAACACTGGTAATAGATTAGCAGAATTGTTGAGGAGTAAAGTTAACAATATGGGACTATCCATTAAGAAGTGCTATGGCCAAGGGTATGATAATGGAGCCGATATAGCTGGTTCAAAGAATTTTGTACAAGATCAAATATTACGCATTAATCACTGAGCTTTCTTCATGCTGTGAGGTTGCCATAATTTAAATTTAATACGGCAACATGGCAAAGTCATCTATTGAAGATAATCATTTTTTGGAAAGTTACAGCAAATGTATGTGCTATTTTCTCACTCTACATAGTTATGGCAGGTGTTTAAGAAAGATGTTACTAAATTTACAGTAAAAACATTATTGGAAACTAGGAAAGAATGTTTCAGAAACACAAAATGACCTAAGATGCTGAACAGAAAACCTTTCATTGGCTAAAGAATTGAAAAATTTTAAATTTTTGTGGTTCTAATCACTTGGTATGATATTCTCGCACAAATTAATGTTGTGAGGAACATGACACAAGCCAAAAACATGCAGTTAGATCAAACATTATTACTTTTGAAAAGTACAGAAAAGTTCTTAATTAAAGAAAATACTCTCAAAAGTTCTAAAAGAGCAGTAAAAGAGCTTGCAAACAAACTTGGAATGGATCCAGAGGAATTGGTGTTTCAAGGGGAATCCTCATCTCAACAAAAAAAAATTAAGAAAATATTTTCATATGAAGTTGATGATGAACCAATACATGATCCTGAGAAAAGATTTCAAGTACAATTTTTTAATAATTTGTTGGATCAAGCAATTGTTTCACTGAGGGAATGATTTCAGCAATTAAAAAGTTTTGCTTTTTATATGATATATTGAAACTGAAAAATGTATCTGTTAATGATTTGGCTAAGCATTGCAAAGACCTTGAACTATTACTTCCTGAGAATCAGGATCAATCAGAAAGCAACATTGATGGATTAATTCTGTTTACTGAAGTTAAAACATTGTCGCAAATAAGCCCCAATCACTGTAATATAGCTCTGGATGCCTTGCGAAATATTTGTGACAACTGTTTCACAGAAATTATGCCAAATATTTATGTTGTGCTTAGAATTTTATTGACTGTGCCTATCACTGTAGCTAGTGGCAAAGGTAGTTTTTCAAAATTAAAACTGATTAAAACTTAAGTTCAACAACGTCACAAGAAAGGCTTGTTGATCTTGCTATTGTATCAGTTGAAAATTCTGTTGCATCCTCCTCTGATTATTCTAGTTTGACTGTTAATTTTGTGACTCATAAAGCAAGAAAAGTCAGCCTTTGATTGTTGTAAACTAAATAAAATTTCAAGTGAGTTAGTATATTAAAAATTTCTTTTGTTTTGATATAAAACTTTGCATCTAATTAACTTCTCTGCATTTTTTGTTAATAAAAAGTTAATGACTAATAATTTATCTGCTTGGAAAAATGAGGACAATCACCACCCACTACAGCAGAAAAGGCAGGCAGCTGTTAACCCTTTTTGTCCCACCCTGTCCACTGCTCTGGGAAGGCACTGCAGCTACAGCTGCTCCTCCAGCTGCATTGAAGTCTGAAGCAGCTCCCGCACTCCATCAATCAGTGGTGCCAAAGAATCACCTGCTTGGCCTCCCAGCCTTGCAAGCTCCCTCTTTGTAAAGGCAGCTCAGTGAGATCTGCTTCTGCCTTCACTTACCACACCACGGTTGGAATTCGCATGTGGCAACCTGTCTGGCATTTTTTGCATACGGTCCTACAGGAGGCGAGACAGTAGCAGGTGGGAAGCTCAGCTGGCACAGAGCAGGCATGAGGCAGATTCACAGCAGGGGGCGGGGGGCACTAAAAGGAATTTGCTTGGGGTCACCAGTTGCTTAGGACCAGCCCTCATAGGCAGGATGGGGGATAGGAGTTAACAGATAGAAGAGGAAATGATCATATCTGAAGTGGAAGAAGAAAATATAAAGAGCTTAATGAACTCAAATTGGGGAATGCAGTGGGGAGACTGGATAATTTCCATCCCAGAATACAAAAAACATAAAACAAAACAAAATGAAACAAAAAAACCCCTTGGCATGTGACATTGTCAATCTGGTATTGA
The DNA here is from genome assembly GCF_033958435.1 of Carettochelys insculpta. NCBI lineage: Eukaryota > Metazoa > Chordata > Testudines > Carettochelyidae > Carettochelys > Carettochelys insculpta. Next base: position 102,256,553 of record NC_134137.1, on the reverse strand, counting down.
TGGAATTTCATAAATCTCTCTAGTTAGTTATGGTAGCAATGCATATAATGGCTAATGTAACACCTATATTTAAGCGAGTGTAAAAAAGAGATCCCCACATTTGCAGACCTGTTAGCTAGATCTCAGTATTTTGCACGTATTTAGAACAAATTTTTGAAGGAAAAATGTGTATATTCATAGAGCCACAGGAATACAACAGGAAGATCAGGCCAGTCTAGCTGATATCTTTCTGTCATGGATCCTAGTAAAGGCCACTTCTTGGCCACTCATTAGAACTTGTGGGATCAGAATCCAGAACTCTACTCTCCAGATCTCATGGCTATTTTGATCCCTTGGAACCTAAATAGTATCTAATCTGTACCCCTTTGGCACAACCTCTGGCGCAGATCACCTGTATCACAATCCTGCAACATCTGGAGCCCACTCCCAAGCCATTTAGCCCTTCAGAACAGCACCGACTCCTCAGACTCCCACACTGCTACCTGATTCAGTTGCACTGGTTGTAGCAAAGGTGAAATGCTAGTGTAGCTGTATGGGCAGACACAAGTGTTCAAGTACTGTGCCACACAGAGATCTTTGAGCTAGTTTGGGTTGTATGCTTAAAGCCCAGTGACTTCCTGAAGTCCTCTTCCCACTCTTGTTGCTACCATTGGTGGTAGAGACAGTGAGGGTCATGCTCATTGCCTGGTATGAACGGCATGGTTCATGTGAATACACACTGCTGTGTTACAGTAATAATGATAACAACAACAACAACGGCTGTGATGGACTGCGACAAAAATGGCTCCCAGAGGAAAATGGCTGGCTTTACTTATTTAATTTTGTCCTTACTGCAGTTTATGTGAGTTCATGCCTGGGAGAAGTATGGAACTGGAAAGAGAATCCAGCAGTGCCAACTGGAAATGAGAACATCACCCTCAGCAGTGAACAGTCTTGTCTTAAACGTACGTAGGGACAGCAGAATTTACCAACTCCAGTGTTTGAATTATCAGAGACTTTTTTAAAACATTTGATGGCATAAATATTAATTTTCAAGTTATACAGAAAAGAAACAAAACTGTAAATTTCCCAAGATGATAGCATGGATTTGGACTCTAATTCACTGCTAGGTTACTCCAATTTTACACTGATGTAGACAGGGTAACAGTGATAAATCAAATGATACATCTCGTTTAATAATGTGTGGATTGAAGATAAAACTACAGAAAGAAGGTGCTGGCAAAACCAAGCATTTTTATTTTAGATTTCCATGGTATTGCTAGCCAGTCCTTTAAATTCGACTTAAGCTGCTGAAACTGATAGGCACTCAATTTGCAAAATGCTGCACACATATTTTGCTCCCTACTGTTTCTGAATCTGTAACAACTGAAGTTTACACCTATATCCACTAGGTGGCAACGAAAGATGCTGTAACACTAGGAAACTACTTTGCAAGAGAAATGCTAAAAGACCCTTCACATTTAATGACTACATAAAGTTTTGCTTATGTTTGTACTGTCACAGGCAACCTGGTGAATATGTGAAAAAAGAATTTAAAACAGGTCTAAAAAGATGAAGGATCATGGTCTAATCAGAATGGATGTGATTCAAACAAATATTACCATAGTCAGCTCTGGAAAAATAATCCCGTTATGTTGTCTAACTGCTTCTCTTTGATCTATCTCAATAGGATCATGCAATGTCAAAATTAATGCCATAATGATACATTTCTGTCCCTACATTCATTGTGATAAATGCCCTGCCTCTTCTGTGAGTGAATGATTATTTGAAATCATATTTAACAGGATAATGAGAACTGTAGTGAAAAAGAAAAAAAAACTGTGCACGTTTCCAATTTGGTGTCCAAATGTGAAATTACTTCCTAGGAGGGAGTACTATGAAGAGGTTTCTGGGGGTTGTAGTGGACCATAAGTTAATTATGTGTCAGTGAAATACTGTTGTGCAAAAAAAATTAAAAAAAACATAATTCTGGGATTTATTAGCAGGAGCATTTTAAGCAAGACACAAGAAGCACTTCTGTCAGTCTACTTTGCACTGATTAGGCCTCATGTCGGATATTGTGTCCAGTTCTGGATGCCAGATTTCAGGAAAGATGTGCAAATTGGAGAAAGTCCAGAGAAAAGCAACAAAAAATGATTAAAGGACTAGAAAACATAACCTGTAATGCAAGATTGAAAAAAATGGGTTTGTTTAGTTTGGAAAAGAGAAGGCTGAAAAGGGACATTTTAACAGTTTACAAGTACAAAAGAGGTTGTTATGAGGTGGAGGGAGAAAAATTGTTCTTCTAGTGACAGGACAAGAAGCAATGGATTTAAATTGTGCAAGTGAGGTTTAGGCTGGACATTAGGAAAACCTTCCTAACTCTCAAAGGGATTAAACAGTGGAATTACTTGCTTAGGGAGGTTGTGGAATCTCCTTCATTGTCTAGCCTGCTTTTAAAAATCTCCAATCACCTGTCAGGAATTATTTAGATAATACTGAGTCCTGCCATGACTGCAAGGGGCCGGAGTAGATGTGCTTTGGGGTTCCTTCCAGTCCTATAATTCTATACTTTCTTCACCTTCTGAAACAAAGAAGTGGCACCTGACAGAGTCTAAGAACCTTTTTTACAAACTTTCCTTTTTGCTATATTATTTTTCCACAAGTTGTAGGCTGTACTTACATGAAGGTAGACTATCATGGGAAACAGTTGACTTTAAAAAAAAGATTTGGGGGTCTTGGTGAACAATCATAAGAACTACTGTGGCCAAAAGAGCTCATGCAATTTTGGGGTGCATGAGCATGGGAATCTCAAATTCAGGTAGAGTGGTTATTTTCCCATATGTAGCTGATACTGCTATGACTGCTGCTGGAATACTATGTCCAACTTTGGTGTCTACAACACAAGAATGATGTTAATAAACTGAAGAGAGTCCAAAAACAGCCATGGGGATGATTAAAGTATTAAAAAACATGTCTTTTATGATAAATTCAAACAGCTCCATCTATATAACTTAAAGGGAAAGCTAACAGGTGACTTAATGACAGTCTACTGGTACCTACACTATCAATGAATATTTGATAGTATATTCTTCAGTCTATCAGGGAATGGTATAACACAGTCCAATGACTGGTAGCTGAAGCCAGAAAAACCCAGACTGAAAAGAAGGTGTCCATTTTTTAACAGTGAGTGTAATTAATCATTACAACAACTCACCGATGTTCCTGGTGGATTCCTCATCACAGAATCATAGAATACTAGAACTGGAAGGGACCTAAAGAGGCCATCAAGTCCAGTCCTCTGCATTCATGGCAGGACCAAGTACCATCGAGATCATCCCTGACAGATGTTTATCTAATCTGCTCTTAAATATCTCCAGTGATGGAGATTCCACAACCTCGATAGACAACAGGCAATCTCTTACATAAAGATTGGATAATTTTCTAAATGAAATACTCTTAGAATTGTTTTGGGAAAGTTCTATGCCTCAGGTAATATAGGAAGTCAGACCAGATGACCACAATAATCCCTTCTGGCCTCAGAATCTGTGTGTCTAACCTTGCCTGTCAACTAAACCAACCCGTATGCTTCTTATGAAAAATGAGAGAAAAAAATACCTCTAGTTGGAATGCTCCCCTGGGATGTGGAAGAACTGTTTTAACATTCCTGTTTTGGAGCAAACACTTGAACATTGGACTCTCATATTACAGGTATGACCTCATCTCTATCCCACAGAATAAGGATCTCTCTGGCCCACTGAATATTTAATTATTTAAACACAAAATGGAATAGCTCCACTCTCCAGAACACCAAACACCCTGATGAGATGGGCACCCATGAGGGCAACGGGAGGCTTGTTGTCAAGTTCTTGCTCCAAATCAGGACGACTGGGGATTCAAAACATGGTCCCACACATTCCAGGGGTGTCCTCATCACTGGTCTATTTATTGTCATTCATACACATTTGCCAGCCAGCTTCTCAGTCTGGTCACCCTACATTCTTTGAAATGCAATCCATGAGAACTGCTCTGAGAACACCTGCTATCTTAGGCCCAGCTGAAGAGCCAGGCAAGAGAATGCCTACTCTGAAAATCCTCCTGGGGCTTAAGTGTAAAGCAAGCTGGGAAGCAGGCCAGCAGCATCGGGACTTTGTGTATGTTCACCTATGGCAACATTGCATCTAAGGAACTTGGGCATTTCTTCTGGTAAGCACCAGCTGAAAGGGTTTTGGAGGGGCTCACTGGTACCTTGTTGTCAGATTTCAGTACTTAAGTCCCTTTGTGGAATTAGCCATCAAACACTATTTAAAATAAAATAGACTCGTAAATCAGTTTGAAAAATTTCCTCTGCTCTGTCACGTATCATTCCTGCCCATCAGAACCCAGACTGGATTTTTGCAAAAGCTCATCAAAAGTTAAATGTTTCTGCTGACCATTTCGGTTTTAAGGTTTCAGCATTTTTCCATAAATACACATTTCATCAGAAAATCCCCAGCCAACTGTTGTGAAAACTTATCTGAGGGAGTTAAAAGGAAGCCATACAACTACTCCACCTCATCTGTCATTATGGAGGCTTGTCCTACGTTTGTAAGTTATATTGCCATAGCTAGGTCAGTCAGGGATGTGGGAAAAACCCACCCCCTGACAGGCATAGGTATACTTTGGCATAGAGGCAGCTGTGGTGTGATGAAGAAATGCTGCCACTGGCATAACCAATGCTGTTCACAGAGGTGGTGTTCCTATACTGACAAATGCTGTTGCTGCAGTGCATGGTTCCACAGCACAGACAAACTCAGGGGATGTTAACTGTGGTTTAATTTAATTAATTGAATTAAACTAAAATTAACTAAGGCCTCTTTAATTCTGAATGAGAGCTATGCCTGGGGCCTAAAGCTTTAACTAATCTAGTCTAAATTCAGACTTCAGTTAATTTGGATTAATTTTCCTGAGTATCCTTGCATAAGAAAGCTCCATGAAAGACTGGGTACTGTCTGCAGTTGCAGTGTGAGAATAGATTTTGGAATGCATTGATCACTACAATTGCAATAAAGTCACCAGTCATCCTTGATTTCTCAATGAACTTCAGAAGGAGGTAGCTGAGCTGCTAACAAAAATAAGAAACCTCTTAGTAAAATAAAATGATACTGAAGGAATGTAAGCAATGTTGTGCTTTTAAATAGGAGCTAGAAGAAGAGCAAAATAAAGCCAATGGATCTGAAGGCAGAGTCTAGCAAACTCAGGTAGGTAAGATCCCATGAGAAGCAAATAGAAGAGGAAAAACAGTTCAAGAGTTGGTAGTTTTATAAGGAGATATTACTAAGGGCACAAGAACAAACTACCCCACTGGCTAGGAAAGACGTGAAGCACGGAAGCTGTATGTATTAAAGAGCAGTCTACACGGCTCTTTAGCTTCTGGAAGGGGTTCTTCCAGAAGTAAAATCTCGTGAGACTATGCAAATAAGGCATAATATATTTAAATCCATGCCTCATTTGAATATTCCCCTTTCCTCATTACCATGCCTCTTCTGGAAGAGAGGGGGCTGTGTAGACATGGCCTTTGTGTATAAATGTGCTATTTCAGAACAAGCTATTCCAGAAAAATCTCTTCCAGAATATCTTATTCCAAAATAACGCCCTGTGTAGACATACACTAAGGCTGTGGCTACACTACATTCCATTTTAGAAGGGGAATATAAATGTGGCCAATCGGGCATGCAAACAAGGTGCTGCTTTACAAACCATGCACTCATTTGCAAGATGGCAGCCACTTGTTATTCCAGAAGTGCTGTTTTCGGGGGGAAAAAAAACAAGCCGTGCAAATGGGTTTGTTGAAAAGGAAACCCTGCTTTCAAAAGCACCCTTCTTCCTCACATTTTTCAGGAAGAAGGGTTCTTTCAAAAATGGGGATTGTTTTCAAATGAACCCCATCTACATGGCTTGTTCTTTTTCCAAAAACAGCACCACCAGAACATTCTGAAAGGGGAATGCAGTGTAGCTGGAGCCTAAGAGAACAGCAGTGCTCAATCAGGAGATTTTAAAAGATCTGAAACTCAGGAACAAGTTCTCCAAAACTGGAAATAGGTCACATTATAAAGGTGAATATATACAAACAACATGCACATGCAGCAACAAAATTAGAAAGGCCAAGGCACAAGCCAAGCTTAAACTCAATAAAGCCATAAAGGGAAACAAAAAAATTCAATAGATACATTAAAAACAAGACGACAACCAAGGACAGGGGAGACTCATTACTCAGTGAAGTGGAGGGAAGACAGCAAAATATGTGGACATATCTGACAACAATAACAATAAAGAAAGGTGTCAAAAACATGACCTATCAGGACAGATTGAAAAAAGCAGCATTTGTTTAGTCCAGGAAAGAGAAGTCTGCAAGGGGACATGATAACAGTTTTGAAGTACATAAAAGACTTACAAGGAAGACAGCAGAAAAACTGACCTCCTTAACCTCTGAGGATAGGATAAGAGACAAAGAGCTTAAGTTGTGGCAAGGGTGGCTGAGACTGGACATTAAGAAAAACTTCCAAACCGTCAGGTTAGTTAAGCACTAAAACAAATTGCCTAAGGTCTTTGTGAAATATGTTATTGGAGGTTTTGAAGAGCAGGCTAGATAAACACCTCTCAGGGACGCTCTAGATAATACTTAATGTTGCTATGAGTGCAGGGGACTGGACTAGATAATCTTTCAAGTCACTTTCAGTTAGAGTGACCAAATGTCACAGTATCTGGAACTTTTTCTTAAAAATGCTCTTGTTACTCTCTAGCCCCTGTCTATATTTTTCTATCTGGTTATCCTACTTTCAGTCCTACACTTTTTCAATTCTAGGGGAGATCTTTGGAATTACAGACTAACAAAGTATCAGGATAATTGATTGAAAAAGTAATTAATGATAGAATTCTAAAGACATCTACAGCAAGTTGATATATTGGACATATCTGTACAGCTTCTGTTAAAGAGAATCACACACGCATCTTCAGAAAAGGATAATATTTTGAGTTTGGTAATAAGATACCTGCTTCTCCTTTATCTGTTATATGCTTTGACCAATTGCTTTTTCTAAATGACTTATTTGTAATATATAAAAGCACTGTTGTAACCAGTGTTGCATAAAGCCTCAGCTCAGTCCAGTATGATGCAGATGTAAGTTCTGTAACTTTCACCATTGCTAGTTTTAAGTCTTGTACCTTTGCTTTGTAGCAGCTGATAGGTCTATATTAAGTATTATAACTTAGTAAAAAATTTACTATAGATACCGTAAGTCTTGTAAGAAATCCTGACTGTCCCTTTATATAGCAAATTACTTTCTATGAAGTGAGCTTTCCTTTGTGTGAGTGAGGAAAGTGTGAATATGGGTGCGCAATGGAATCAGTCCCCTAAGCCAGTCTGTCTGGACAACCAGCCACCAGCAGCATCTTGATGGTCAGCAAATAATGGGAACTAAGACCCGGAAAAGATCCACCCAAAAAGCGAGAAAGGCCCCATCAAGAGAAGATCAAATTCCCATCTGCTGTTAGCTGATGGCACATGGTCATACAGAATCCTGGGGCACTGGTGACAACTCATGGACATACAGTGTCTTGGGGCAATGGGAAAGGACGAGAGCTATTGACTGAAACATATAAAAAGATGGGTGCAAAGTTATAGGGGAGTTCTTTTTGACATTACCACTCTGCAGGAGTTATTCACTGGTGGCTGGGGAGGCTGGAGGAGGCCCAGGACCCTGGTCCCCTCCCCCGACTCTCCAAAATGTATGGCACTGACGGCTGTTGAGTACCATTGCTATCAAGGGAGCAAGTTGACAAGAGGTCATAGGATCAGCTCTCTCCCTTGGATTTGTTACAGCAGGCAAATTCACTGTGCCTTGGCTTCCTCCACTGTTCCTATACAATATAATCTTCACCTGTGTGAGTTCACCTGTGTAAGTGTATGAGTGCAGGAAGATATGAGGAGGGTGTGCGGGTGTGTGCTTGAAACTCAGCTCTCCTTTTTCCTTTAAACCAACAGTGGCATTTAATAAAATATATATGAGTGTAATCCTGGGGTGGTCTCTTTGTGGAAATAAGGTAACAACCATGGACCCAAGAGAGACAACTGACGAAGCAGGTCTTTGCCCATGAAAGATTATGTTCCGAAAGATCAGACACATTACTTCCCAGCAATATTTCAACTGTTACCCAAATATACACTGAAAGCCAATGTTTATTAACTAAACTAACATTTAATTAATTAATTTAAAAGGGAGAGTAATGATTTAAGGGTCTATGCACAGACATACAGTACAGTTCTGAAATGAGATTCATAGTAGAGACTGCAAGCTTTGTAGTTCCAGAGACTTCTTTTCAAATTTACTCTGCAAGTTATAGTCCAAAGTCCAACATCATATTACAGGTGATCCATCATTAGAGCCCTGCAAATCCATGGATGTCTGCATAATATCCACAAGTAACCACATCCACAGCTCATTTTTGAGGATACAGATGCAGATACAAATTCTGTAACTAAATAAAAATTTGCAGAAACCCACTCTGTATGTGAATACGGATATCCACAGCTCATTTTTGTGGATATAGATGTGGACACAGATACAAATTTTGTATCTGTGCAGGGCTCCATCCATTTTTGGACCAGTATCTCAATCATTATTACTTGGATTTCTCCTGCATGAGGCCTTAAACATATCTGGGATTTTTTTTTTGTTTTTTAAAGGGAATCAGGTCTCAAGGTTCTTCATACAATTTCAGACTTCCCTTCAGAGCTCAGAGTCTTTAGGCAAACAATAAGCAATCCTGAAAATTTCCAGATAGACCTATTTCCCAAGGATCCTTGGCAATTATTTATACAGATTAACATAAGGCAATTGCTTTCTACCATTCACAGATTATTTGTTATACACTTCAAAGAGAGATGAATACATTATAGACGGGAACTGTCTGGTTACACTGTTAATCTTTAGCAATATATATTTAAACACATATAAACAAACACTATCTACCAGTCAAAACAAAAAAGCAGTCAAGTAGCACTTTAAAGACTAACAAATTAATTAATTAATTAACTAATTAATTGACTGCTTTTTTGTTTTGATAGTATATAGACTAGCACAGCTTTCTGTCTGTTATTATCTACCAATATGTCCCTAAAGGTTGAATTTGGGTCCTTTGTCCTGCAGAATGCTTAACCCTTGCTTGGCCATGTGTCACAACTACTATACTGCACATGTAATATTTTCCAGAATAATTTCTATCAACAGCTGAATTGTACAACAAACAAGCAAAGTGGTTCCTTATAAAATGACCAATTTCTTATAATGTGTCACAGGCTGAGTTCATGTAGAAAATAAATATGACTTTCACGTAAGACTACAGCCGCCTTTCATTTAAAATTCATGCTGTAGTTTGTAGTGGAATTGTAGAAACAAAACATGCCAGGCCACATTCTGTTGTAAATTATACCACAGTAACTCAGTGTAAATTTGGAGTAACTCCACTGAAGTCAATCAGAATCTCAAGTTAAGAATATGGTACACAATTTGGATTAAAGGAAAGCCTCCAGAATCTGTACTGTAAGAATACTGAGGTACCAAAATACTCACATATAAGCCCTACAGTTGTTAAACTTTTGTGCAATCATTTCTACTCAAAAGCTGCCTGTCAGGACTGGTAAGCGGTAAACATTTATATAAGACTGCCGTGAATATTCCAATGACAAAGGCCCCCTGAGACGGACTACTATAGCCCTAAATATTACCTAAATAATTCATTTAGTACTGTTATAGCAGCAGTTGGATGTGATAAATGCTTGTCTTTCAGAAATGTTTAATGTTTCTGAAACTAGCTGTGCAAAGGTCTCATCATAGTAAAATATAACATTCATTACTTGAATGGTACCTATATATCAAAACACAATGCAACTTCTTTTATGAGAATTTCACTCAAGCAAGAATACACCAGTCATCTACATAGTATATAATCCACTGTGCTTCATGATCATTTGTTTTATGATGGGGTTGGTTTTGAAGTATGCTACAGAGTTGAAAAAATGAGATCTGCTTGATTTGCTTGCCATAAATGTAAAAACTCACTATGGCTATGGCCACACAGCAAAGTTATTTCAAGACTTCAGCCGTTATTTTGAAATAACTTTGCTAGCATCTACACTATGCGCACACTATTGCAAAATTAATCTGAAATATAGTATAGACAGAAACTGTTTGGTTACATTGTTAACCTTTAACAATATATAACACACACACACACACACACACACACACACACACACACACACACACACACACACACACACACACACACACTCCCAAACATTATCTACCAATATGTCCCTAAAGTTTGAATCTGGGCCATTTATCCTGCATAATGCTTAACCCTTTCTTGGCCCTGTGTGACAACTACTATATATGGTGGGTGCTTTATTTTGAATTTCCTAAGCCTCATTGCAGGAGAAATAATGCCTGTTTCAAAATAGGTGCTGTTAAGACATGGAATAGCGCTATGTTGAAATAAGCCATACTGGCATCCAATGACACTATTTCAAAATAGGCGCTGTATGTCCAGACATACTATTTCAAAATAGTTGTGCACTATTTTGAAATACATTCTTGTGCGTAGCTATGATATTTCCAAATAAGGTATTTTGGAAGAGCTCTTCTAGAATGGATTATTTTAGAATAACAATGCTGTGTAGACAAAGCTAGCCTGTATGATAAGGAGGAAAAAGATTTTCTGTCCTGAGTACTTTGACTCTAGTAGCTCCAAATGCCCCAACGAGAGCTCCTGGTTTCATCTGGCTACATAATTCTAAATTCTGGGGCATATTTCCCTTTCTATAGCTGTGCAGAGAACAGGAGGAAAACTCTCCACAAATAAATGATCTAACTAAAACAAGGAGTTAAATGATACACAAATTTACAAAATAAGGCTGTCAATCACAATAAAATCAAATGACGAGCTCAAACCATATTAGCTCAATTAAAACTCACAATTCACTGCACCTTTAATCACATTATTAAGAATACTGATTCAAATTTGTGGATTTGTTTTTTATATTTTCAAATATATTGATTTAAATTACAACACAGAATACAGTTTGTAGTGTTCACTTTACTTTGTTATTTTTTATTATAAATATTTGCACTGCAAAGAAGATAGTGTTTTCCAGTTCATCTTAGACAACTGCTGTAGTACAATCTCTCTTAATCAGAAAGTGCAACTTAAAAATGTAGATTTGTTTTTGCTAACTAAATGCACCCAAAATGTGCAAAACTTCACAGCCTGCATGGCCACTCAGTTAAACTTCTTGTTTAGCCAATTGTGAATACAAAGAAATTTGTTCACATTTATCAGCAATAATATTGCTTGCTTCGTATTTGCAAAGTGAGAACAGGTGTTTCCATGGCAATGTTGTAAAAAAAAAATTGTAAGGTGCATACATATTAGATATGCTAAACATTTATATACCCCTTCACACTTAAAAAATGTGCAATCTCCAAGTTGATTGTTTGCAACATAAATATTTGTAATTAAGAATAATAAAATACGGTGAGCTTGCTGCACTTTGTATTTTGCCTTGTAACTGAAATCAATATATCTGAAAACATAGAAAAACATGCAAAATATTTATAATAGATTTAAGTTGGTATTCTATAGTTGTTTAACAGTGTGATTACAACTGTGATTAATTGTGATTCATTATTTTAATCTTGTGATTATTTTATTTGAATTGTTTGACAGACCTGGAAACGGGCATGATCCCAGAATGTGTTCCATCATAGAAGGAAAAGGTTAAAAATCCCAGAATTCATTGGTCTTCTTCTCTTTCTTGTACTCCTTACCATGCTCAGGAATTGCTATTAACTGCCCTTTGTTATGATTTAATAAGGAAAATCCTTCATTTTCAATACTTTAGCTCACCATGTTTTGTTTTCTTGTTCACAGATATTCAGGGTTTTATTTATTTATTTATTAAATCTAACCAAGCTTTAACACTCTTCCTTGTTCTATGTGAACATTCAAGAACAATTTTCACTAGTGCCACCACACTGAAAAGAGATTTCTGTGTTAGTATTCACCAATAATGCTTGTATATTTTAGTATAAAAACACATGCTTATTAATACTATTACACAATAGGTTCTCTACAAAGAATTACGGATGTGTGCTGGAAATATGTTCTTAAAAGATGTTTCGCAAGCAGGGAATCCAGCCTGTCCTGGACAAAGCAATGTTGTCTCACCTGCTTTCCTGCGTCTCCAATGTAAACTGAGGCAGGTAACACCTCAGGGAATAATAAGTTACATCTACATGTAAGGTAAATGAAGTCACCAACGTAAACAAAAATGTGTGAAGGCTGTTTAGCAGTCATAGCAGAAGATGGAACTGACAGACCCCCCGGAGCCTTACTGGCTCTTAAGACAGACTTTGGGAAATATAAGTTGGAAGAAAAGGCCATTTGGCATCTATCATCTTGGGACAAAGATGGGAGGCAGTGCCTTTGAGCTCATAAAAAGTGGACCCTTTTGCCCTGAAAATGTAGAACAGATGCAACTGGCTGTAGGTGAGAAACCTGCTTAGAAAAGGTTGTATCTTGTTGAAGTTATATTTTAGTTACTAGAAAGTATGTTTTAAAAAATGGTCAACTCATATGTCTTCTGTCCTTACTCAGTATTCCTTACATACTTGTTCTTTGTTAATAAAGAGATGTCTCTTTTATTTCAAAACATCTCAGTGCTGTGTATTAAACTGAAGGATGGTGTCTGCTCCTGGGCTACAGTCATGGAGTGCTCTGTCTCTTTGCAGGCAGAGAACTTAGTAATGTCTGTGAGCTTTCAGGGAGAGGCCTGGACACTGCAGAAAGGGGTCTGTGGGGAACACAGCATTGGGGCTCATTGACCGTTACTTTTTAGGCAAGGTGGGGGCTGGCAGAGACCTGGCGAGTTTGGTGGCGAGATGGACAGGTCCACGTGCCAGGATGCTGACACACAGCTTAGCAGCAGCAAACCCAATTCTTACAAAACAGATGAGGTAACACCAATCCTGGGTGATTAGAACAAGACACAACATATAGGCCAGGTCCACACTACAGCCATCTTTTCAAAGACGATGTTCCAGAAGGTCACGTCTACACACAAAAAAGCAGAACAGAAGAGCAATCTGCTCTTTCAAAAGGGACTCTCCACACAGCCCCCACACCTTCAAAAGAACAGGCCAAGGACTGAAAAATCCAGTGCCATGAGAACTGTTCTTTTGAGACTAGAGCATCTATACATGTTTTTTTTCTGAAATAATCTTTTGGAAAAAGGCGCTTTTCTTGATCTGGGAGCAGAAGGTGGCTTCGGGAAAAAGAACCGTGTTCTTTCAACTTCTGATTGAAAGAGCGCATTTTGTGCGTAGATGCTCCATGTGTTCTTTCGGAAGTAGGCCTAATTTTCCGAAAGGACTTGCTAATGTAGATGCGGCCACAGACTTGGGAAAGAAAGGCTAATTTCATTCTACTTTGTGTGAGCTGAGCTTGGTGCTAAAAGCAGGATATATTGGCAAACACTAGTTACAATGAATTAGCTAGTGCTATAGCCTGAATCTTCTCCAAGGATTGCCATTTAAAATCATGCCTGTTTTGGGAAAAGAAAGAACAGAGGACAAGGAATTAATGATAGCTTCCTCAAAACCTTCTTGTCATTCAGAATGATTTTGTTTTGTGAACTGTGAAATATACTGGTTCCAAAGATTTACTTCCAGGAGCTTGATTGTTTGCTAAAATCAGTTCTGTAACACTGCTAGTGAATGACTGCTCCCAAGTCACTGTTTAATAATGTATTGGTTTCTTCTTCAGAACAATTTATCTCAGTACCTTCACTTTTAGCGTTCTCATGAGAAGCCACGTTCACTAAGGATTACTTTATTCCTTACAATCAAAAAAAGTTTTAAATGAATGGCTGAAATTTGTTGCATGCTGTTAATGCCAAAGGGAGTGTTTAAGCCCACCAGTTTTGAATTTTCACATCATCAAACAAAAACATGTTCCTCTGCCTCTAACTTAATGTTTCAAATATTAAACCTACCTTTTTTGCCATAGTCAACACTAGTACTGCCAGATTGTGCTTCAGAAATGGGTAACTCAAAATGTTAGAGCACTAGGCTTCATATTCTCTCAACAGAAAAATATGGACAGCTTTTAGTATTTTAAGCTTGATAGAAAAGATTTTCTTAATGCAATGGTTCTTAACCAAAATAACAATATTCAATGTAACTCCATCAGGAAAGAATTTGGGAGAAAAATAAAGATGAAAGAAAATATAAAAGCACTCTTATACATCACAGAATGAAAACGTACCTTTTTATGTCTTCACCATTCCAACAGGCTAGCCCATCAGCAGCTGCTAACTCATTTATACACAGCTGATCTGCCAGGCCTCCATAGAATGTCTTGTAAAGCCTCAGACTTTTCATAAATTCTCTACAAAAAAAACAAAAACACAAATAAAATAATTACCATAATCAATTAGCAATAAAGAACATTTAAACTGCTATACTTTGTTAAAATAAATCAAAGAATGTGCCCATTTTTTCACTCTGTTGGCTCTTATTTATTAACCAATTTGTTAGTATGCTTTCTCAATACATAAGATGTCCAGAAGGAAATACTATTCAGTAACTTACAAATGTAGTATTAGCCTTAGTGAACATCAAAACAAATAATAGAAGCATGCTTGGGTACAAAATTTGTAACTGACACTTCATTTGCAAAAATGATCCCTGGACAGCTATACGTGCAGATGTGGATTTGCAGGGGTCTAGATACAAAAGTTGTGCTCATATCCACATCTGCAAAAATGAAACATGGATATCTGCGTCCTCATCAAGTGGATAAGATCCTCATCAGGAATCTACAATTCACAAAATGATGGTCTATAAAATCACTTTCTTGATTTTTCAATCTGCTTTGTTTCCAAACCCTTCCTTACTTTTACTCTGGTAAGCAACACTGTGGCTATGTCTACACTGGCACAAAACTTTGAAATGGCCAAATCGAAGATTACTAATGAGGCTCTGAAATGCATACTCAGGACCTCATTAGCATGCCACTGGCCACAGCTCTTCGAAATCGCTGTTTTTCGCTCCTGCACGGCTCATCCAGACGTGGTCCTTTTCGAAAGGACCCTGCCAACTTCAAAATCCCCTTGTTCCTTTCAGCTGATAGGAATAAGGGGATTTCGAAGTTGCGGGATCTTTTCAAAAAGGACTCCCGACTGGACAAGCCACACATGTAGCCAGACAAAATCCCCCCACTACAGACCAGCTTTTGCCTCCCTTCTAAGGTGCCTCAGAGCACAAAGGGCACTGAACAGCAGTTAAACAGCACAGTCTTTGATGCCTTCCTAAAGGAGCCCAAATGTGCTGGCTCATCGTGACCCTGAGGAACTGAAAACACAGATAGAAGGCGAGCAGGCTAACCGTTAACGGGGGGGCCTCAGGAAATTACCCCAGCTGGCATTGATGGATTTGATGCGCCCACATAGCCATCCCAGAAGAGAAATCTCCGCCCTTGTAAAAAAAATGTCCTGTACTCCCAAATTGCTTATCTCCTGTGTTACAACTGCAAATTAAGTAAGAATTGCCCTTGTAAAAACTGGCATCACAAAAGACAGACCAGTACGATCTGGCACCATAGATAAGAAAGAGAATACGTGACCCAGGGGGTATAAAGATGGGCCCAGCAGCACTCTGACTCTGAGTGCATTCCCACCAACTACCTGCTGGTCAGGTCAGGTGATTGCCTCCCGAGGTCTGCAACTGGGGACGCCCAACCTCGTATTCGTCTTTCCGCGGAATTGAGTGACCGATCCTGGCTTGGCTACGCTGGTATTGAGAGACGCAAGGAGGGTAAGATATACCCATATTAAGGAGGGTAAGATGTACCCATATTAAGGTCTCCTTTTGGTGTGCACAGTTAAAGAATTAGAGCTCTATAGATAGATGCTGTTGCATTAAGATGTCATGGTATTGAATTGTAACGTAACCTGTTAATACCTGTACTCTGCTAACATAAAGTAGTAGACAATAGCCTTTTGTAACCGCACGCTTATAACTGTAGCTTAATAAACTTGTAACTAGTTAAGATCTAAGCCTGACTGCTGTTACTCTCTGTCACTGCAACACAGCCAGCACAATAAAAGAACTTTAACCGTTTGGTTACCACAGCCTGGCCATGGGTGGGAGTGCTAGGAGCTCCCTGCTCTAGCAGTAAAAAACTGGGGTGTTTAGGACCCAGGGGCATCCGTCAGCCTGGCCCAGGCTGCCCGCTGCACAGAGCTCCGCGCTCCAGCAGTTAAAGACTTGAATGGTAACAAGGGCATAGTTGGTACCTCACCGCACATTACCCGGCCACCGGCTAACAACGCGGGAGTGAAAAGCGGCAATTTTGAAGAGCTACGGCTGGCACCAATCTAATGAGGTGCTGAATATGCATTTCAGCGCCTTATTAGTAATCTTCAATTTGGTCATTTGCATGGCCATTTTGAAGGTTTGTGCCAGTGTAGACATGGCCTGTGTGTTTGCCAATAAGCCAATAGATCCAAAAATGCATGTCTAAAGGTAGACTCTACTTTAAACTCTGAGCCACCTACATTAAGTGATCTGATTTTCAAGGGCATTGAATATTCAGTAGCTGTTTACTGACTTCAAACTATTATACAAAGACTATCTATTAACTAAGGTTTATTGGGCAGATGACATTTTGGGTAAGACCAGTTTAGGCTGGAGATGGTATTTTTTTAGATGTTTAAATTACTGTTTGGATAATTTATTCCAATTTTTGTGGCATCTTATGCTATTGGAGTATTATGTATGTATTTATTTGAAATAATTGTCAAGGTGCCTAGATCTGGTAAACTTCCTCTAGTTAAATCAAATAAACAAGTATGTATGAAATTACTGGACTTAATAGGTAACCAGACTGTGATATTTATTGTCATGAATTATCTGCTAATATAATGAAAATCTCTGCATGGAAGATCAATACCTGCTGTGAAAACATAAATATGTATTTATTATGATTTAAAACTTCACAATATGTGGGATCATCTATAACCTACAAGTGGGAAGAAAGGTGTCAAAGCAATAGTCATGGTCTTGAAAACCCAACAGGCATCTCTATGTTAATTTCTTCCCAGTGGTTGGAGACAGACTAATTTATGCTACATAATAATCTGTACTTGGACTATATGATGTTTAAAAGGAGCATGAGGAATAAGTTCTATTAAGTTCTATTCACAGGCTGGGCTGGTGGATGCAGTGCTCCAGAGGCGGAGCTGATCAGGGCTTCAGGAAGCAGAGTGCTGCTGTACTGCAGACCTCCGATGGTGAAGGGATCCTCTCAGTTATCCACAGTATTTGACTATCCAGCAACCTCCCAGTCCCAAGATGGCCTGCTATGGAAGAGCTTACTGTATTAAATTTTCATGCAGACAAATGTTGTAATTGTCACAGGAATATTACATTCTCATGATTAGGATAGGTGGTAGTCCACATGTTAGTGCATCAGAGGGAAGGTGGTCTTCATAACAATCTCTGCTAACTTGTGATGCATTCTGTGAAATGATTCAGAGTTTGTATTCTAATTAGAGGTAGAAATAGGGTAACGGTTCCCATACAGAGAGAAAATCCTGATGTGTTATTAACATTTTAAAAACAAGAAAACAAATGGTAAATAACAGACTTATATCAAGCAATAGTGGTGGCTCTTATATGAAAGGTTACTACAGTTATATTTCGCTTGATTACAGCATTTCCCAAACTGTGTTCCTCAGAATATTCATGTTCCACATGATGTGAATAGGTGTTCTGTGAAAAAAAATTGATTCTAGCAATATTTTTCTTTCTAAAATACTAAATATGAAATCGTATGTATGAAAAACTAAGGTATTTGAATAGTATTTAGCTTGTGGGTATATTAATATAAACACATTCATAATAGTAGAGTTGTTATTATGCGACTTGTGCCAAACAATCCCAGTAGATTCAGATTGTTTTGGCATGAGTCATGTTCATCCACTGGGAGGGAGGGTACCCTGAGCACAGAGGGGGGATCACATGACACTGCCATAGGCTGTCAGGCCAACAACATTACCATGCTAATGGGGTTTGTGTTGTAAACTTGTGAATTTTTCACTGTTTGTCTTATAATATCAATATTTTTGTGAGACAAATCAGTTTCCAAATATTGATACTGAACTCATCCTCCATGGATCTGGGGCTGAAAGAAGGAACTTTGAAATGAAAAGCAGGTTCTTCTGTGACTGAAAAAAAAGGAACAAAATATCAGGACACTTCAACGTGCAGATGGAAAATCGCAGCCTTTAGTTCCTGGAAAATCATGAAGTGAGCTATCCATGATGAAACCATTCCCACCAAACCCCAACAAATTAGCAGCAGGCAGTAAGATACCAAAGCAAAAGTATGGTTAAAGTTATTCGTCTTTCAGATTTACATGTGTTGGAAATAAAGATGCCCCGGAGGCACAGTGCGTGATGTGCAACAAAACTATATCCAACAGTTCTCTGTATCCTGCTAAACTTCAAAGGCATTTGGAAACCATATATGCTGAATACAAAGACAAAGATGTACGTTTTTCAAGCGATGTCTTGATTCACTTGAAAATCATAAATTCTCGATGTTTCAGATTGCTAAAACAGACAATGAAAGCACAAAGTAAGCTACTGTATAGCACTTGCAAGAGAAATGCATGCAGTTGTAGAAATACTCATCAAACCTTGTGTGAAGATATTACAATTGTGCATGTTTAATGAGAAGTATAGTAAAAAAAAAAAATGACACACAACAGCTGTCAAACAGTATTGTTTCACATCATGTTAAAGATCTTCCTGTTGACATAAAAAAGAGAGAGACTGCCAAATGAAAATCTGCAATGGGCATTCATTGCAGCTAGATGAGTGCACTGACATAACAGGGCTTGCTCTGCCGCTACTATTTGTCCACTGTAGATTTGATAAATCTATTGAAGAGGACTTGCTCTTATGTAAATCTTTAAAAAGCAACACAACTGGTGAAGAAATATTCAACTGTATTAACAGCTTTATGAAAAAAACATTAACTTAAGTTGGGAAAATTGTGTTGATGTGTGTAGCGATAATGGTCAGGAGAATGGTGGGAGCTGCAATGCAAATCAAAAGTATGGCACCAGAAAGCATCAGCAGTCGCGTTCTATACAGAGAAGCACTTGCAGTTAAAAAAAATTCCTACATCTCTGAAAAACGTACTGGACTGTTTCACAAGTTTCTTGGGGCTCCTGAGACCTGAGTGCCATGCAAATATTTTTACAAAATTAAATGCGTGAATCTGTCATTGCAAGGAAAGAATGTGATCATTTTTACTACAATGGAGAAAATTTTGTTACTGTCAAGGACACTGGAATTTTGGACCTCAAAAGAAGAAAAGAACTTTGACTGCTTTCCTACTCTAAGGCTGTCTAACACCAGAAGCATCGTCGACAGAAGTTACTGTCAACAGGGAAATCTTGACAGAACTTCTGTCAACAGATCGCATCTACACACAACTTGCTCTGTCGACAGAGAACTACCAGACTGCACTGCCCTCTGGTGCCAGGAAGAGAAATGGCAGCTCTGCAAAGAGGGCTGCCAGGCAACCAGAAGCCCTCTGTTGATAAGTGTCTACGCTGCACTTTTGTCAACAGTACTCTGCCCAGAGATTGTTATGCCTCAAATTTTTGAGGGATAATATTATCCAGGAAAATGCAGAATTCTGTCGAGATGCTGTCGACAGAATGCTTTGAGTGTGTAGACGCTCCCTGAGTTATGTCAATAGAAGACCCTTTCTGTCGATAAAACTCTCTAGTGTAGGCCCAGCCTAAGTGACTTTCTTACTGAAATGTAAAAACAGCCAATAAGGATATTTGCAGTGATTGCATGACTTGCACTTTACTGTCTTAGAATATTTCCCTCTGACAAATGATGATAACGCTTGGGTTCTATATCCATTTGCAATTATAGTCAAGCCAGTCGCCTTAGTAGCACAAGATTATGAGAGTCTGACTTGATTTCAGACTCTCAGCTGAAACAAAAGTTTAATGAACTTCCTCTAAGTAATTTTTAGAACAATCTAACTGCAGAGTAACCAAATGTGGCAAAACATGCAGTTCACATGCTCCTTCCCTGTGTTACAATATACCTATGTGAAACTGGATTTTCACATTACACTGCGTTGAAAAGAAAATACAGAACAGACTTGATGTTGCGCCTCATATGAGGATCCAACTCTCAAAAACAGTGTTCCTAATATTAACCAGATTTGTGATCACATGATGCAAAAACACTCTTCCCATTAAAAAAGCTGTCAAACGTTACTTATTTTTATTTCCCCGTAGTTTTCTGTAAAAGTAACAAATATATAAAAACACAAAATTTAAAAATATTTTTCCATACCTAATTTGTTTTGCATTTCTTTTTCATGAAAATGTTTTTAAATTTTAGGAAAGTCCTTATTCAAACATTATTGTCCTTTCTATTTTTGCACAAAAGAACAACACTAACCAACCCTCTTTCAGCTGTTATACTGATGTTTTGTTTGGGGTTTGTATTTATTTTTTATACTTAATTATAGGGTTGCCAACCATTTTCCTATCAGAAGGATATTAGCTGTTCGTTCAGATGATTTTCTCTTGTTATTTTGTAAATGAAAGGTATCTAAAAACCTAACTCTTTTAGATCAACGTTTGCGCATTATGGGCTTGTCCACACTACCACCCTCCTTCGAAGGAATTTTTGGAGTAAAGGGAGTAAGGGGACTTCAAAGTTGCCCCGGCACTTCGAAGTACCAGTGGGTGAGCCACAGCTAGACGTGTGCCGGTACTTCAAAGTCTAAAACTTCAAAGTTGCCGGGGAGGGGGGTGGGAATTTGCTTAATGAAGTGCTGCATAGCACAGCACTTCATTAGTAAACTCCCAGCACCCTCCTTACCATCCTTCCTTCGAAGGAGGTTGGTAGTGTAGACACAGCCTTTGCGTGGCAATTTTTCTATATAAAGCCCTCCTCCCATGCATTCCCATGGACCAGCATGTATATGTTCCGTCAATATATTCCAAGCCCAAAAGTGTTCTGTGGCTGAATTAGTTTGGGAAACTGTTCTATTCAGTTCAGGTTCTTCAACTGTGCCTAACATTGTGCTATCTCAGCACATGGAAGGATGCACAGATTCTCCACATCATCAGCTTGAGTTGACAAATGCATCAAAATTTAATTACATTTCCTACCTGTCTATAACACATTTATTGTTGTGCGAACCAGTAAAGTGTTACTCAGTTAACTGGCACTTTGCTTAAATGAGATTCTAGGGAATATACTGTCATATCCCCTAAGATTACTGTTATGAGAAACAGCCAGGAATTTTGTAGCTTGCCAGAGACACAAAATGAGAGAGAGCAGACTGCAAGTAACATCCTAACCCATGTCCTGCGAAAAGCAGCAGATGGTGCCAGAGAGGATCCAATGCTTGCTGAAGCAGCTATTTGCTCTGCATATCTTTCTCTCCACACAAAATAAAATACCGGCAAGGTATTCTCCTTAAAGCTCTGCTTTCTCTCACAAGTACACAAAATGCTTTGTGACTGGTACCAGCTTGACCTGAGAGCTAAGACAGTAGATATCTTCTACTCTCCAGCTATGTCCACACTTAGAGAAAACTTCAAAATGGCCATGCTAACAGCCATTTAGAAGAATACTAATGAGGCGCTGAAATGCATATTCGACACCTCATTGGTATGCTGCTGGCTACGGCGCTTCGAAATTGCCACTTTTTGCTCCCGTGTGTTTCGTCCACACAGGGCCCTTTTCGAAAGGACCCCCATCTGGACGAGCTGCACGGGAGCAAAAAGCAGCAATTTCAAAGTGCTGCAGCCGGCGGCATGCTAATTATGTGTGGAATATGCATTTCAACACCTCATTAGTATTCTTCCAAATGGCCATTAGCATGGCCATTTTGAAGTTTTCCTTAAGTGTAGACAGAGCCTCCATGAATCAGAAATGAAAATGAACCCTGCTATTATCCCCACAATCTTCCTCAGGGCAACAGCAGTGAAAGGGAAAAGAAGGCAAAGTAAAAGATTCACCTTAGTTTCAGCAGGCACTTACAAAGAAATAAAATGTCTGATTTTAATACATATATATTTATGCATGTTAATATTAGGAGTATACACTGTCCCTTTATGAAATCAGCATGTGCGAGTGAGAACTGGTAGGAAGCTGTCTAAAGTCAGCTTCACAGGTAGGACCATAGGGCTCCTCTTCGTGTTAGTCCTATTAAAGCAGGGGTTCTCAAACTCCCAGCCTGCAGGCCAGCTCCAGCAAGAGCATTTTCACAGTCCAGCTGTGTTGTAGGGCGTGCTTGTACCCTTCCCCCAAACCCCAATAACACACCCAGTAGAAGGGTCTACTATTTATCTAAAACTGTATATCTACCTGCCTATGTTTGACATGGCATGGTCTTTAGGGCAGGAGATGTGGGAGTTTGTGTGTTAGTGTAGTACCACACACAGTGAGGCCCCTCCTATGATATCCTGACTGTGGTCACTAGGTGCTGTTGCAAAAACGTGGTGCTGGAACAAATTTTAGGCAAGGGGGGCTGAGCTGTGACCTGCCACCTTACTCCATCCACACCCCTCACCATCTCAGGCTGGGCCCACAGATGTGGGGTGGCTGAGGAGCCCTGGACTGGTGGCCAGGACTTCTGGGCCAGCAACAGTACCCCCAGGTATGGGCTGGCTACTGGGATTCTGGTGTGGAGCACAAAATCTGGGGGTGCTGCAGCATCCCTGACTCCTTTTCTTCTTTTGCCCATGCTGCAATATTAGTGCTGCTCCCTGCTGGAGGAACAGGAGTAATAATTTGTTATTAGTCATAATTAAGGGTCACATCCTGAAACCTGGGTAAAGGCCCCATCATCATAAATAGGGTTGAGTAAGGACTTCCCAATTTGGCTCTAAATGCTCAGTTAATGTATTTGACACTCTAGAAAGGAGAGTTTTAAAAAACAGAGCCATTTGTTTTCTTGTTTCTGATCAATTCAGCACTAGCCTCACCATGCAAACAGGCTACTGATAGCCTATTTGAATCACTATCCTGACACATTTGGTAATCCGTATGGCTATGCCTGCTAAGTATATTATGGAGGCTCTCACACACGCGTGCCTGCTTGCATGCACAAAGATATAGCTGATGGGTTAGTAGCACTGTTGATTGTTCTAAATGGTAGAAACCACAGGAAATGTCCCTGCTTATTCATCCAGTATTTCAGGAAACAAAAATCTAGGTCTTGTAAAATAAGTGCATTTTACAAATCTAATAGAGCATGTAGCACCACTGAAATGTGAAGATGCATTCTTTTCAGTCCCTTATTCTCTACTAATGCGTTTCATTGTACTGAGTATAATCTATGCTGCTGTAAAATTAATGGCTTACTTCCTTCTTTCTTTCTGGCTGTAAAACTAATGTCTTACTTTCTTCTCTTGGCCAGTGTCTCCTCACTGTCTCTTGCAGGCATCTTTATCTCTTGATTATCTTTGTTCTGATCAGGAGACCAGTCTGGGGACAGTGTTGGTTTTCTCATAGGAAGACCACATATCTTGTTTACCTAAAGAGAAGAAAGGCATGGGAGTGAGGGAAATAAATAATGTCACCAACTTAGAATAGTAAAATGCCCTACCTCTTACTTTAAATTTTGATTTAAAATCTGATTGTATTAAAAAGGCAGTACACTATGGCCGTATAAGGAAGATTAGTCAGAGCTCCAGTGAGTATGGGAATGGTCAAATTCAGCAAACACAGGTATTAGCTGCTTCCAATATAAATACAAATGAGGAGGCACAAAGAAGGAATGAGATACCAGAGTGTCCTCAGGAAGGCAGTACTCACCAATATGTAATTGACTGCAGTTTTCCAGAAAGACATTCATGTTTGTCACGCCTTGGTATTACACAGATAGTTAAAATAATTAAGGAATCTGCTGAACGCTGGAGACAACAACTTAATTTTTTTTTTTACATTGTGTACACCAAATAAAAATCTGAAATGTGTAAATACTATGATTCCTTTATGAATATTGGCTCAATATGGCATGTTTTAATTATTATATCACAAAGCAGTTACTATGACGAAGACTTGCATTGCTGTCATGCAAAATGTAAGTGTAATTACATCTATTTCAGATAACATTCTATTTAACACCAAGGAACTTCTATAGCTCTCTGACAAATAGATACAAATACATATGCTTAGACAACTGCCTATCAGGCTCAACATTGTCTCATTCGCCTTGATCATCTATCTTTATTCACCTGTTGTCTCTTGTCTTACAGTTAGATTGTAAACTTCTTGGGAAAAAGACCCTCTTTTTGTTGTTGCTTGTTCTGTGCTGTTCAGCGCCTACTGCAATGAAGTCCTTACCTAGGGTTCCCAGGTTCTATAACAATACATATGTAATAAATAGTCATAACATGAACCAACATTTTCTTTTAGTAATATCTGGCACTATTTTATAACTTTAATGCTGAAGAGGCTATCAGTTCACCATTATCTTTCATATTCCTGTTAGTCACTGAGGTACAGATTATGACAATTATTTATTGAATAAAACTTGCTCCACAGTAAGGCCATTTCTACATGTGCCACTTTTTCTGAAAGTGGCATGGTAATAAATGACCCAAAAATGCTAATGAGGTATGGATGTAAATTTCTGGTGCCTCATTAGCATACAGTCACATGATTTGGGCTGCGTTTACACTAAAAAATAACTTCGAAGTAAAGCATCTACACACCCCTCATTTCGAAGTTAAACTTCCAAGTAGGGCACTACTCCATTCCCAGGAATGGAGTAAGGACTTTGAAGTTGGGCTCTCTGCTTCCAACTTAACTTCGAAGTAAGAGAAAATGTGTGTAGACTCTCTGCTGGCTACTTCAATGTAATGCCTAACTTCGAATCATAGACTCATAGAATACTAGGACTGGATGGGACCTCGAGTGTCCAGCCCCCTGCCCTCATGGCAGGACCAAGTACTGTCCAGACCATCCCTGACAGACATTTATCTAACCTGTTCTTAAATATCTCCAGAGATGGCGTTAACTTTGAAGTTAGTTCCTAGTGTAGACACACCCTTAGAGTCCAGAAGCAGATCTTCCAGACTCCAAAAGAGCGTGTAGAGGTGTGGCCTGGGGAGGCCTCCGGAGGGGCTTCCAGAAGGAGGATTTCCTTCTGGGAGATCCCCTAGGGGCTGCACCCCTACACGCTGTTTTGGAGTCCAGAAGAGCTTCTTCCGGACTCCAAATCATGTGACTGTATGCTAATGAGGAACCAGAAATTTACCTCCGTGCCTCATTAGCATTTGTCAGGCCATTTATTAGCATGTCACTTTCGGAAAAAGTGGCATGTGTAGAAACAGCTTAAGTGTCACACTCTAGACCAGGTATCAGTTGGACTCATTCATGTACGCTGTAGGCACCAATGTCTTACTAAAAGACTAATATCATTGTGGATTATTTTAGAATGTTGTTTCTCAGTTTCATAAAATAAGGATGGAAAGGATGGGGGACAGGAAGCCCCACTTTTCACAATCCACACACATCCAAATCTCCTCACTCCTCACCAAAACACTACTATAGCGAGCAATAAAATATTAAAAGCGGAAACAGGTCCTTAAATTAAGACAAATGTTGTGGGCCGGTTTTCCTCTCCTGCCACATAAGAGAGCTGCCACTGGCTGTCAGCTACTATTCCTCTCACTGAGGAGAAAGTATCAGAGGGGTAGCCATGTTGGTCTGGATCTGTAGCAGCAACGAAGGGTCCTGTGGCACCTTACAGTTAACTCACGAAAGCTCATGCTCTAAACTTTTCTGTTAGTCTATAAGGTGCCACAGGACCCTTCGTTGCTGAGGAGAAAGGTAAAGCTCTTGATGAGTCAAGGATTTCCTTACTAAAAAGGCGCACATTTTTTGCTAACATATTAGAATTCAGATAAGAATATTAGATTAAATATTAATACATCAGGATCAAATAGACATCTTTTTGCACACACCATAATGACAACGTAAGACTTCTATAAATTGTACTAGCTCATTAAAAAAAACAAGAATCAGAAAAAAAGCCTTCACTGCAATGAATAGTATTTTGGAGTAAATCTGGAAAAATAAGGAGTAAGATATAATTTCAGAAAGTGGAAGAAATGTTTTATATTTAGGTGGCAAATACATGAATAAATATCTACTAAATGTATTTATGAAAGCAGATAAAGTATTAGTGCCTAATGCCATGCCAACTTTTTGAAATAGCAACAGAGCTTCAACATACACTCTAGATGAGGGTGAACAAAGTGGGGGGCTGCCCGCCCTCGGGGAGGGATGTTATTTCATAAAGGGGGTGCAGCATGATCAGCTGCTGGGTCTCAATCTCATCCACCTCCTTAAAAATGGTTTAATATGTTACTCCTTTATGCATGTGTATTCACATTTATATACTGATTAATAAAGTTTTTTCATTCTACGTATGTATTTCCTTATACATACAGAATGTTTTTTGGGTTTTCTTTCATATGGACATAATCAACATTTCCATGTATTTTGATTACATTGGTCAGGTTGGCGGGCCCTGCTAATTGCAGAGGTGAAATGTGGGGCTCAATGTAAAAAATTTGCTCACCCCTGTCCTAGACAGAAGAGTCAGACCTATAGTTAAGAAAAATATCCCCTAATTTACACAGACAGGTTTGTATGATAATTAATATGCATTAGAGAGATTATATAAAATGTAGTGCCTGGAACCCTAGTTGGAAGTTTCTGACTTGGTGATTGACTTTTTTAGGCAGAAGGACAAAAGGAAGTGTGGGCATAATATTTCAATCTATTAAATACTTTAATGGAAAAATTTATCCATGCTGGAACAAATTTTGGGCTTCGATAATTCCTTCTAAAAAATAAATACACCTCAACAGCCCATGTCACAGGCAAATAGAATAAAAAGGTACCATATGAACTAACTATTTCAGAATCATCTTTATTTTGGAACCATGAAACATTTTTTATAGATTAAAAAAAGGAAAACTGAAAACAAACAAACTATAAAAATGTTTGTATAGCACATGACAATCAACAATCCATAATAATAAAATAAATAATGACAATAAAGGTGAACTCTGTTTGGTTACTGATATCACACAGCTGAAAGAGTAAGCACATAGACATTTATCAACATTTCTTAGGTCAAAATTTTATTTAGGCATCACTTTGCGCAAGGTTGCAATGTCTAACTCACCTGGGAGCCTAATCCCCAGTGATTTCCAACACTGAGCAGACCCACACCTAAACACTTGCTAATTGGTACATTGCTGTGATGGGATGAGCTACAATGGTATGCAACAAGAATCACATTTGATGACATTCTTAGCTATTGGTAGCCTCCTGAAGTCTCTGATGTTCAAGGTCCCACTACCAGAGTCTGTCTACAATGTTAATTCTTCTCATTAGCTTGGTATATCAGACTTGGATACTTGCATCATTCAGTCCACTACCTCTAATCTGTCTTTTCTAAACGTTCGTCAATAGCTGTTGTTTTTGTAACACCAACTGCATATATCTGCTGAACTTATTACTGCCTTTCCTCATTAGCTCATTCCTTGTTCACTTTGTTTCTTCAGTGAACTAGTGTGCACAAGAAAAGACTATGTCTCCAGAGGCCTATTCTGCATATAAGTAACATGATTTTAAAACCAAAAGGCCTGCATTCCACTTTCATTAAACATATGATGGCAAGATAAGAACTAAGGTAGGGAGGTGAGGTGAAATATTTTCTTCCAGCCCAAAACTTCTTCAAGGGGCCCCACATTACCACCAGAAAGTCCAAAGTACGTACAAAGTAATGCATTGTTAGCAGACTAGGGAGTTTTCATTTCGTTTCTCATAAGTGTTACATCGCAGCAAAATATTGACACAGTAGCTACCTTTAAAAAATATCTTACAGTCCAATATTTTCCAGAAGTTTAACTAGCCCCTCGATTTTTTTTTAATTTAAATAGCAACACGCAGAAGTCACAAAACACCCATACCTCCCTCCCCTTGCCAATAATAAATGGCAGCTATGGGAAGTTTGGCTAAGCAAGCTTTAAAACTTAAGGGTTTTCATGCATCTGAATGAGATTTGCATGAAAAAATACAACAGAATACTTAAGAATACAACTGAGGTCACTACAGTCTAAAAACAAAGCAAGAAAGGAAACAGGAGCACTGGATAAATATGTCTATTTATTTAAAAGTTTGGGGTTTCATTTGGCTTTCTAGGAGTGCACAGACTATTTATTTCTTATGAAACGTCTATTTCCCTTCCATTGTTCACAATTCTTTGCTGTTACAAAAAAAATTCCAGGGCACAATCAATCTTATGCTTCATGGATTTATGAAGATATATACATAATATTATCAGGTACATACAGGTAAGACAAAGAAGAGCAAACAACATGCACATTCCTTCCACAACATGATTAACACAGTTGTAGAAAATAGCATTATCTAGCATCTTTCCCCCATTACCAACCATATACATTCTGGGTCCTTTTTGATCACATCTCTGAAAACATCTTCTGACAACAAGATTTACTGTCTCTTTTCACTTGCAATAATCTCCAGCTTAGACTACTTCTACACTATGAAATAAAAGACTTTTAATAAATTTAACTTTGTTACCTTAATGTTATGAATACGAATTTAATTGTCCTCAAACATTCTGGAAATTCGACCTACCGTTTCTCCATGTCGATTTACTGCAACTCCAATGCCTTATCCAAGTTCAACTGTCTGAGCAATGCATTGTGGGTTCCTATCTCGCAGTGCCTCAGCCGCATTGCATTCAGTGGAGTTTGTGCAACTGAGTTGTACAGAAAAAAATTTCCACAGTTGCTGGTGGGTTTTTGATGTCACTATCCCAGAATGCAAAGCACTCTCACAGAATTCAGAGCACCCACTATCTGCATGAAAATGAACAGGAGATCACATCATTTTCTCCAGCACAGTGCTAGTGCAAGAATGGATCCTCAAATGCTTCACATCATTGCACAGTCAGTTACAGCAACTTCATGCACTTTTTCTCTTGACTATGAAGGGAGTGGGATGAGATGATGGTTGAGGGTGATGATGAAGATTTTGAAGAGGAAATCACTCAACTGCAGTCCAAGAATTTAGAAACACTGGCTGCCTTGGATGCATTGCTGACAGTGGAGAGGGGATTTTGGACTTGTGAAACCAACACACACTGGTGGCACCACATCATTTTGGATTCCTGGCATGACCAGCAGTGCGTGCAGAACTTTCACATGCGCAAGTTCACTTTTATGGAACGTTGTGATTTGCTGGCCTCCAACCTGAAGCACAGCAACACAAGAACAAGGCCAGCTTTAATGGTTCAGAAGTGAGTGGCAATCGCTCTGTGGAAGTTTGCAACACCCAACAGTTACTTGTCAGTAGCAAAACAATTTGGGGTGGGTAGATCTACAGTGGGGTCTGTGGTGATGCAGGTGGCCAAAGCAATCTGTCCGCTTCTCCTGAGAAAGACCATGACCCTGGGAGATATACAGGCTACAGTGGATAGCTTTTCTGCCATGGGGTTTCCCAAGTGCGGTGGGGCCATAGATGGCACGCACATCCCCATCATGGCTCCGGACCACCTGGTCTCGGAGTACATAAACAGAAAGGTATACTTCTCAATGGTGTTGCAGGTGTGGGTAGATCACAAAGATTGTTTCACCGACGATGTGGGATGGTAGGGGAAAGTTCACCATGCACATCTGCAGAATTCTTTTCTGTACAGAAAGCTGCTGGATGGGACATTTTTCCCAGACTGGAAAATCAAGAATGGTGACATGGAGAGGCCTATAGTAATACTGAGTGACACTGCTTACCCTCTGCTCCCTTGGCTTATGAAGCCACACACAGGCGCCCTGGACTACAGCAAGGATACTGTCAATCAAAGAATCAGCAAGCGCAGAAAGGCAGTGGAATGCACATTTGTCCGTTTAAAAGTCAGGTTCAAGTGCTTACTGACTCATTTTGACCTTTGTGAAACTAACGTTCCCACTGTGATTACAGTGTGCTGTATTTTGCATAACATTTGTGAATCCAGGTTGGAGAATTTCATGAGCGCCTGGAGTGCAGCAGCTGATGCTATGAGCAGCGCTTGCTCACAGCCACCAACAAAGCCATTCTCCAAAAACCATGCAGAGGCAGCGGCAATCAGAGAGGCTTTGAAACATAGCTGCATAAATGATTTGCCTAACCCATGGTTGCACTGTTTTTCATTGTTATAATATCATCCCCAACACCCCAAAATGATTTGTGCCCCTGACCAAACGTAAACCAATAAATCAGACCATGGCTTTCACAGAACGAATGCTTGTATCTGGGGTGAGGGGGTTAAAATTGAAGGAAGAGGAATGGATGCAAAGGAAGGGTTATTTTCACTAAAAGATGGGCAGCTGTGCTATCAGCCCTCTCCACCTCCACCTGGGTCCCTCTGCCACAAGTTCTCTGTGGATCTTGGCACAGCAGTGGGCAGCTGTGCTATCGGTCCTCTCCACCCCCACGAGTCCCTGCAAAGATTTGTGCACCCCACCACACATGGGTACCCAAAAATCACACCGTGGTTGTCATGAAAGCAATAGATTATTTGTGGGGGGGAGAGTTAAGTGATGGGGAAAAGAAAGATGTCAAGGATGGTGGAATAGCCTTTTGCAGTGGCTTTTGGGGATAGACCAGCAGACTGTTCTTGTCCTCCCTCCCTGCATTCAGGGACAGGGACACCAGTGGGTGGGCAACCTTTATTCAGGGGAGTCCTGTCAGCAGGGAGCACAGCCCATGGTGCTGTGTAGGGAGACCCTCTGCAGCTCCAGCATGGAGCATAGGACCTCAGTTTGGTCACTCATAGCTGTTATGAGCTTTGCCATGTCCTTCCTCAGGCGTGCCAGTTGCCTTCTCCTAAACTCAAGCACAGTCTGTGGCCACTGTGCTGTGTCCCTTTTGCTGTCAGCAGTTTGTGCTTGAGTTCACTGCACAAGCTACAGGATAAGGTCCTGCCTGGACCACTTTTTCACTTCCTCACACTGTCTTGCACACTGAGAATGCCTGCTGGAAAGTGAAGGTCGAAACTGAGATACAATTCACGTAAATTACTTACCCATGGAATGAATGGGTTTCTGACCTTACCATTAGTAAACTTTCTTTTTTGCAGGAATGCTTAAGGCTTCTTAAGGATGACAAGGATTCAAACTATGCATTGCACAAGTCATCACTTATCCACACCATTTCGTTGTGGATATGGTAAGCTATTGTCCGCTTTAGTAGTTGGAGGTGGAAGGTGCAAAGCAGGTAAAGCAGGCTGGTGCCCTGGAGCAGGGTAATAGTTTTCTCAACTGTTCCCTGGAGCAATCCTCTGCAAGGAAAACCTGCCTGTGCTGGACATGCCAGTGTTCAGGACCAGGGTCCACAGAGCCTGGCAGCCTTGGGGCAAGGTGGAAGGGTTTCGCTCCACCTGCATGAACGGCTGGGTGGGGAGGGATCCCTGTAAAATGAAAAGAATGCTGGGGGGGTGGGGAAGTTTTCCAGCCATGTGCCAGGGAGAAAAGATTTCTTGGCCATCTCTGGAGCAGCCCCCATGAAGGAAAAGGCCATGTAAAGCAGGGAAAACCAGCACTGGACATGCCAGTAAGCAGGACAAGGGTCTGAAGTGCCTAGCAGATGTGTGGCGAGGGGGAAGTGTTTGATTCCAGCCACATGGACAGCTGGGTGGGAACAGATCCCTGTAAAGTGAAAATAAATGTGGTGGGGGAAAAGAAATGGGAGGGTAGAAGGCCCAGAGAGCCTGTCAGCCACGCGGGGGGGATGATTGAGCACCCACTAGCCATGTGGTGTGGCAATGCACTCCAGGGAAACGTAAAAGTGGTGGGAACATTGCAAAGAAATCCAATCCAAATTCCCATGCTTCTTTAGGTTGCCAAAGAAGACATTACCCTCCTAAAAATAACAGCTAGAGGAAAAGAAGACATGCTCATTCTGTGTGAGCACAAGCCTGGAAAATTTACCAGAATGTTGTGTGGCACCATGATACCAGATCTAGTTGCCTGATGTGGCAAGGGTTCTACCATGGAAGCTGCACTAAGTCAGGCCTGCCCAAAAACCTCACAAAAAATATAAGAGCACCTGGATGAGGCCTTCCTGGAGATCTCCAAAAAGGGTAAGTGTTCCACACACAAAAATATTAATGTGCTGTTCTGAGGGCATAGATCCACAGAAAATCTATACCTATACTAAGCCACAACCCATCTGTAGCATTCAGAAAAAATACTCACCACAACAGCTGGGCCCCTGAGGTGTGGGGACCAGCGTAGAGGGGACCAGCTGCAGGTCATTTGGTGAAGAGCTCTGAGCTGTTGGGGGATAAATTCAAATTTGCAGACTTCCTTTGACCTACTTCCTCTGCACCTGTAGAGCAGCAGAGATGGAAGCAGCCATACGTAGCAGGTAACCGTGTAGCTTTGTGGGATACATACCAGACACTTATGGAGACTACTAAATTCGATTTAAAGACATGGCGCTTCCACGCTAGTCTTAACTAGAACTTTCAAATTTGAACATGACTCTGTGCCAAGTACCTTTCTACGGTATTATAATATTGGTCTTAGCACTCCCTAAAGCAACCTAATGGTATTTATACTGAAGATGGTGACATTCTAAAATTGAGCTAACTGTCTTAAGTTCAACATGTAGTGTAGAAATAGGCTGCTTCTACACTACAAAATAAATTGAAATGTATTAATATTGATTTTGTAATGCTAGAGTTTATAAAATCAAGTTTGGCTATCCTCATTTCTTCATGTGCTCCTCACAAAGTTGATTTATTGCTGCCACACTCAATTGGCAAACACTGACTATTGCAGCGGTGCCTTGTGGGAACCTCTCCCACAGTTCCCTCATCCCTGTAGCATTCTGGGTATTTTCACTGCTATCTGACATCATCCCATATTGCAATGACCTCAGTCCCCTCCCATGGTAGGCAAATGTCCATTTTTACAGGCATAAGGAGGGAAAAGTAGGGCATCAAGAAAGTGCCAAATTAACAGAAATCTCTTTCTTCCATAACTGAATTGTTTTTTTAAAACTGTAGCTGTAACTGAATGATCAAGGATTTTATCAAAATCAGCAGGTGTCCCTTGTCAACTGGCCCTCCCGCCTCCTTTGATTGCACCTGATCCCTGAAAATAGGACAGGGACAATGAAAAGCATGAAGAAAGAGTTGACAGTAAATATTTTGAAAAATGAGAGTTGCTGAGGGGAGGGTATTTGGCTTCCCAGTCCATTATACAGCTTCTGTGCACAGTCTGTATGCTCAACTGGCCCTCTACCCACTCTTCTCTGCATGAAGGGATCTAAAGTTAGAAGAAAGATAGAAAATGTTAGGAAAAAAAGATTTTTGGCTTCTCTTTTCACTACACACACGCATTGTCAGAATGGGGGATGGGGCTCGTCAAATTTCATTGCCATTGGGGGGAAGTTTGGCATTTGGGAGGTTGAATGGCCAGTTGACATGGTCCCTGAATGTCTTTCTAGGCTGTGGAGTGCAGGGTCAATGGCTCGAGGGACACTTGAACTGTTCCCCCCGGGCAGCTGCAAGCCCCCCGCAATTTGTAGCCGCTGTGGGAGACTTCCCTCTGGTGGCAGCAATGCCCTGAAAATATTTTTGGTGAGGGGCCAGTTGAAGCAGTCCCCCTGGATGGCTGCAAGCCCCCCACAATCTTAGCCACTGGAGGAGACTTCCCCCAGCAGCTGCAAGCCCCCAGAATTCTTTCTTGCCCTTGGCGCCCTAACCGCGTGCAAGCCAGGACGTGGTGCTGCCTGGCAGCATGGTCAGCACCAAACTGCAGGCATGTCCTTTTATTGGGTCAGGGGCTAGCCATGTGATGTGCTTGAGCACAGGAATGATCCCAACTGTGTGGCACCTCTGGTGGTGGGGGGCGTGCAAAAATGTGAACCACTGAGAAGTTTCTCGGCACCTTATGCAAGCACAACCCCCACAAAAGCCTTGTTGACACGTGGTGTGGTGGGGCCGTGGCTGCTACCAGGCAGTGCAGAAAAAAATACCAAGTGTTCAGCTTGCAGAGTTAGAGATAGGACCACAGACTCCGTGCAGGGGCTCTCTGTAATGGGTGGGTGTGCTCACAGTGCTAATAGCAAAGAAAGAAGATATTTCTCAGTCTCTCATACACTTATGATCCCACAGCCACAGGCTTCCTGGTCACAAATTG
Source organism: Carettochelys insculpta (assembly GCF_033958435.1). Lineage (NCBI taxonomy): Eukaryota > Metazoa > Chordata > Testudines > Carettochelyidae > Carettochelys > Carettochelys insculpta. The sequence continues at coordinate 102,222,182 of NC_134137.1, read as the reverse complement.
AAATTCACAGTTTTCCTGTCACCTAATTCCTACGCCGCTGGAGAGGAGAGTGCTCAGAGCACAGTGCTATGGGGTTACTTACAGGACACCTCTGGAGGCTAATAAATTTGATTTTAAGATGTGGCGCTTCCACATTGGCCTTTATTCGAAGTTTTAAATTTGATCTTGATGCTCCACTCAGCAGGTTCCGATGATATTGTGATATCAATCTTAGAGCTCCATAAATCAAACTAATGCTATTTACAGTGAAGACAGTCATGCAGTAATATCAAGCTAACTGCCTTAAATTCAAATTTATCTCATAGTGTAGATGTAGCCGTAGCCTAAGGCTGCTTCTGCAGACTCGTCCCCTCCAGTCGAAGGTGCCATGGTAATCAGGCAATTCGAAGCAGGGTAATGAGGTGCTAACGTGCATAATCAGTGCCTCATTAGCATAATGATAGCCACGTGAATTTCAAACTGCAGACTTCGAATTGCAGATTGACGGTGTAAATGGGCGCAGCTTCAAATAAGTGCACCATTTCGACATTCAACAAACTAGATCAGAGTAAGGAGATGTCAAAGTGGGGCACTTACTTCAAAGCTACCCCAATCTACACTGCCAATCTGCAATTTGAAGTCTGCATTTTGCAATTGGTGCAGCTGCCATGTTGCTAATGAGGTGCTGAATATGCACACTAGTGCCTCATTAGCATACTTCAAATTGCCTTATTACCATGCCACCCCCAACACGAGAGGTTGAGTGTAAAGGCAGCCTCAGTTGGGGTGAGCAACCCTAGGCCGCTTCTACACATGCCACTTTCTCTGAAAGCGGAATGCTACTAAATGGCCCAAAATATGCTAATGAGGCATGGGTGCAAATTTCCCGCACCTCATTAGCATTAGGTCACATGATTTGGAGTCTGGAAGATGCTCTTCCGGACTCCAAAACAACATGTAGAAGCATGGCCCCCAGGGGGTCTTCCGGAAGGAAGTCCTCCTGCCAGAGACCCCTTCTTCCCACAGATTTTCAGGAAGAAGGGGCCTCCAGAAAGAGGACATCCTTCCGGAAGACTCCCCAGGGGCGGCACTTCTGCACGTTTTGGAGTCCGAAGAGCATCTTTCGGATTCCAAATCATGAGAGCTTATGCTAATGAGGTGCAAGAAATTTGCATCTGCACCTCATTAGCATACTTTGGGCCATTTACTAGCATGCCACTTCGGAGAAAGTGGCATGTATAAAAACGGCCCAAGTGTTTGGCTCTTAACATCTCTTCTTAGTTGAACCACAAGAGGGAGCACCAGGATTTAAATAATATTTGCAACCACTGACCAGGCTTTTACAGTGTGTTGACAAAAAAAGTATTTGACATTAAATTTCTATTTTCCAGCCCAACTCTAGAACAGGGGGGCGAGTTGAGCTTGTGGTGTTATGAGAGAAAGGTAAGGGAGAGAGACATAGTAGAGATACACTATGTAGGTGTATTGGTGTGTAAATGAAAAAAGAGACAAACATTATAAAAAACAGAGAAACAATAAATATAAATTAAATTCAAAAATTACCCAGCTTGAACAGTACAAAATGCATTGTCAATAGCATTTCTGAATAAAATGATCCATAACTGCTTACAATAGCAGAATAAATGACCTGCAAATGAAGGCATAAAGCCACTAAAATCTGGGGAAAACTAACTCCCAATGAATGCCTGCAATCCCAATACCTAGCAATTTATAGTAATTTCCCACTTTTTCCTGTTCCAGGTTGCAGGTGTTATTTGTTTTACATCAGGGTATTTTTGGGTTATTGTCCTTTGATTCACCCTCCCCGCTCCCCTGTATTTTTACTGTTAAGTACACATTCCCAAACAGATCCGCGCTCGGCCTGGCAAACTTTTTTCTGGGTCAGGCAATGATGGCCATTTTTAAAAACAACAGACAGCCTCCTTTGTGTCATGAAAAGGACAACACAGAAACCTCCAGAATCAAATGATGCACAAACATTTGCAGAGATCACCTCATGAAGAATTTTCCACTGGAGAGCACACATTCTCTTCTCAGCTGAATGCTTGTGCAGTTTGCCCAGCTGGATGACAGACATCCATCATCAGAAGCTGGCTTCCCTACCTTATTGGGATAATCAACCACTGAACAAAAATGACACCTTTCCCACATGCATATACAAAAACTTCTGGCCTGAGGTAGTGAAAGCAAAGCTGATCCACTAAAGACAGGCAAGCTGACAGGCTTGTCAACACCCCAGTCCTCAGCAGGGACAGGTAAGTCAGGGGCAGCTTGCTTCCAACGGATTGCAACCCCATTAGGCTCATGGGAAAGGGCTAGGAGGATTTGCAAGGAGGTCTAGCATTAGGAGGTAGGAAGAAGGGCAGTTGCCTAGGGGCCCACTCTGCATGGGGCTTCAAGAAGCTAATTTTAATGTTTCAGCCCCAAGCCTGGAGCCTCAGGCAGGGCTTAAGCCTGTGCCCCATGCCCTGAGGGGGACTGATGCACTGAGCCTAGCTGATGATCATTTGGCATGAGCAAATAGGACAAATGCCCAGGTTTGCTCAACGGGGATTGACAGGATAACTATGGGGCAAGCAGTGGGGTCTGGCACAGCTCTGCCCGAGGGGGAGGGGTTTGGGCTAGCTCTGAGGAGGGGAGGTTCCTCAGGGGGCTCAGGTCAGCTCTGTGACAGCCTCACGTGGGGGACTCAAGGAGGCTTGAGCCAGCTGTGTGCAGGGGGTGGAGTAATTAAATCTTCAGAAAACTAGAACGTCAGCCAGAGTGGGCACTAACATGCTCTCCTGCCCAGTCAGTGCTGCCTACACCAAACTCTAGGTCAGCATAACTTACTGCCTGGGGTCCAGGAATATTCTGGGCCTGGTCTCTCCCCCGGCCCTGCCTCCTGCCCTCGCATGCCTCTCCTACCATGGGTAGTGCCAGGGGCAGTGGGCAGCTGCCCCCCTGCTGCTCCCCACTGTGCTCCCTCATTGGCCACAGCCACAGCTGGCGACAAGGGAGCAGCACCAAGGACAGGCTGGCATAGCTATCACACCTTTGGAAGGAGGGGAGGAGGTGTACGGCAACCCCCTGACCCTTGCACGTGGGGGAGGGGACTTATGCTGACTGGAGCTCCAGAGAAGCAGCCGAGGGGGCTTAGGTCAGTTTTGTGCTGGGGTGGCGCAGTAGGAGATGAAGACGCCTCCCCTGCAGCTTGCTGCTGCCCATGAGGAAAGGGCTGGGGAAGTCTTCTTCCCTGGCATCCTGCCCCAGCCCTGGGGCAACATACTTGTTGAACATAAAACTCTTCACACACACACACACACACACCCCTGACACAGCCCCGTGTCCCAAACCTTCTCTGGCACCCTAATCCCTGCTCCAGCCCAGAAACCATAGCCCAACGCTCATCCCACACCTAAACTCCTAGAGCCTGCAACCCCTGCCCCACCCCAGACCCCACACCCCACATTCCCTCCCAGAGCCTCAGACTAGGGAGGTGGGGCAGGACTTGAACCTATTCTGGGCACCACAAATATTTGTACAAACCTGCTGCCCTGCTCAGAGGTGCAGGTCACTCTACCTCTGAATGAAGTCAATTATACTAAAGTAACCTGCAGAGGAGACAAAGTCAATGATGCTCTAAGAACCTTTCCCAGACCTGAAGAAAAGCTCTGGGTAGCACAGACTTTCACAATTTTTTATGGGACCCCCTTTGAAAACATTTCAGGTTGTGATGACTTCTCTTTCTGCCATGCCATTCTTACTTCTGCATGGCTGCTGGTGGTGGTACTGCCTTCAGAGCTGGGCATCCCAGCAGCCTCTACTCTCAGAACTGACCCCAAGAAGTCTTGCAACCCCCTCTTTGGGGTCAGAATCCTTAGTTTAAGAAATGCTGGCTGTATCAAAAAGTTTGTCTTTCTTACCAATAAAAGAGAGTGCAATGCAATAAAAGATATTTCTTTGTCTCTTCAATTACAAAATCATCAATGTTTCACTTTGTCTCACACAATGGGAGGTTATTTTTATAGGAAAAATTACATAGCACTGATCTTGACCTATTCCTAGTAATTTCTTTGTTCCACATCCTTGAATAGTTGTTTTCTTTTCTCCAATATTTCTGTATGTGAAAGAACCTTAAATGTAAGTTCTAGAATTCCAGGACAATACATTTTTATAGGATTTCACAGACTAATTTTCTTTAGTTTTATAGTAATTTCCTACACTTCACTTCTATAATGCTAATGAGAGCAATTTGTACGGCTTGACTAAGAACTGTAATTGTATACCAACCTACTGTAACTGTAAACTGAAAGCTTCTGTACACAAAATGCACATATTCTACATTGCATGGTGCCTATGAGAAGTGATAGAGGCAAAATGTTCTCACATTTTGCTTCTCTTTTAATCAGCTCTGATTTCCCTAATAAAATAGCCCATTACATATGAATTATATATATAATTTGTGTCTTTGTCTCTTTAGTTACAAAATCATCAGTATTTCAGTGTTGAATCTTCACATTTGTTTTGTTACCGTTTCTATAGTTTTGTCTGGTTCAGGAATCTCATTGGTATGCTGAAAACTCAGCTGTGTTCCGAGTAGAAAAATAGTTTCATGTTCTGAATGTGCTATTCCCAAATGGAGGAGGAGGAGGACTTTCTTTTTCCTCACAGCTTAAAAGTTAGGCAAAATCCTTATGTACTATGCCAAGTTTCCCTGCTGCCAGAATACAGCACTGCCAGTTCAAACTGTTCAAAGGCTATACAACAAAAGTGCTTCTTGAGAAATGTGCCAACTCTCCTACTCAGAGGCTGCTTCAATATATGCCAAGGGTTTCAATTATGCACAGTGTAACATTAGTGAGGTCCTACTCTGAAAAGTAATTATAAAAAACACCTTCCTGACTCCAAACATCAGCTCCTTGTGTATATTGAGACAGTCATATCGTCTCGCTTCAGTGGCTAACATACATTTTACTGCTTCTTGTTTCTGTTAGCACTGCACATTCAATACAGTCATTTGGAAGTGAGCTCATTCTGTTTTCTTGTCCATAATAATTACAATTGTACACTGAATTCCAAATACATGTCCAATCAGGCACAACTGTGCAAATCCAATGACATTCCATGAGTTCTATGGGTGAAACTAAATGCAGCACCTATAAAATTTTTATCAGTGCTATCACCCTCTTAAAACATTAACCTCAGATACAGTAACTTAGCTTAGTTTAATCATTTGCTGAAACAAAACGACCTGTTTCAGTACATCTGTACGATTTGTGTATACACTTCCCAGCAACCTGCAAATAACATTCCAAAAACCGCAGAGAAAGCAATGTTGTAAGTAAAGCATACATGTCAGTGAAATCATGTTCACTTAAAACAACAGTTATGATTCATTATTTCACTTATCCTACCACACTGTGACCAACTGCTTAAACAACCTGAGCTTCACCTTTTCCTGTTAATAAAGAAATAAAAACCCCTAGAAGAAGTGGCAATGGGAACGAGGATACCATATCAACAGTCTCACACTTGGGAGAAACCGTGATTTTGTTCAAAGCTTTTAATCTTAAATTTAGATGAGGATGCACTGCAGGTACTTGCAATAACGCCCACAATATGGTGCTATGATTTTTTGTGTTCCTCCAGTTTTCCGCCTTCTTATTCACTAAAACAGTGAATCATACATGATACACTTGAGCTCTTCTAAGGAGAGAGCTTTATACTTGAAACAAATTTCAGCAAAAATAACAAGGAGTCCTGTGGCACTTTAAAAACTAGCAAAATTTATTAGCGCATATGGTTTTGTGGGTTGGATCTCACTTTGTCAGATGTATGAACTGGAAACTTCAGTTTGGCAGACGTATATACACATGCAAAGATGCGTATGTTACATTACTATACATAGGATCAGTACTAACGAGGTCAATTCCATCAGGATGGATGTGGCCCATTCCAAACAACTGATGAGAGAGCGTTAATACCGAGAGAGAAAACTACCGTTTTGCAGAGAGCTAGCCACTTCCAGTCTCCATTCAGACCCAGTTTGATAGTGTCAAGCTTATGTATAAATTCTATCTCTGCAGCTGCACACTGAAGTCTGCTCGTAAAGGCTTTTTTGGTTGTTTTTGTTTGTTTGTTTTTGGCTTTTTTTTTTGGCTGAAACACTTGAAACATTTTTCAAGAGTCAAAAAAAAAAAACCCAAAACCTACTACTTCCTTCACACAGAGCAACTATACCACCCACGTAAAATTCTCCTTCCTGTTGTACTCATGGTGGCCAACATTCACTTCTGTGCTGAGAACCATCATGAGAGATGAACGCTACTGAAGGCCCTTGTAAGCACTATCTTGGAAGTGTAAGTGACTGGGGAAACAGATTTGCCAGGCCTCTGGGCAAGGTGGGGGACAGGGCAACTCTGGGCTCCCAGAAGGGGCAGAGCCTTGAGTGGAGCTGAGGCAATCAGCCCTCAGTGCTGCCTAGATCATGTCACACTGGCCCCCAACCCACTCCTTTTGGCTCTGAAAGCCAGTCGGAACGCAGCACTCTGGTGGCAATTTAAAGTGCCCAGGGCTCTGGCCGCTGCCAGTCCTACAGTCATGGTGGCTGGGAGCCTGAGCCCTTTTTGAATCACCAGGCTGTGAGGCAACTTTATCCCTCATCCCCCATTGGCAGACCTGGTATTTAAGTGATTGTAAAGCTGTGTGCTAAGATTAAGAGTAAACTTCACCTTTGACTTCCATCCTTCGAACTGTTGGCAATGTCTTGGATCTGCTTTTCATTTCATTTCCCCTCTCTTCAAAATACCATAATTAGTTGACTTTGTCCCCCCACCTGCTACTGGAGTCTATAAATTGACCAAACTATAGGAGTTTCCAGTTGCTCTGGGAAACTTCCTGTGTGGACAAGAAGTCAGCTAAGTTCTCTGGACACAGTAGGCACAAAATAATAAAGCTGCCTTTCTGGGTCAAAAAGTAGAGAGGGCAGCTCCTCTCATAGGCTGGGTATACACGTGCCCCTTCCTTTTGAAAGGGGCATGTTAATGAGCAGGTTCAAAATATGCTAATGAGGTGCTGCAATGAATATGCAGTGCCTCATTAGCATAATGGCGGCCGCAGCGATTCGAAAGTGACGCTTTTTGAATCGCGCGCCGCCCATGGGGACGGGACCTTCCGAAAGGACCCCCGCCCAGTTTTCGAAAGCTCTTCTTCTGATCACCAGATAGGAAGAAGGGCTTTCGAAAACTGGGGGGGGTCCTTTAGGAAGGTCCTGTCCCCACGGGCAGCACACGATTCAAAAAGCCTCACTTTCGAATCGCCGCGGCTGCCATTATGCTAATGAGGTGCTGCATATTCATTGCAGCGCCTCATTAGCATACTTTGAACGTGCTCATTAGCATGCCCCTTTCAAAAGGAAGGGTCACGTGTAGACCCAGCCACACACATGTTGAAAAAAAGATAAATGTGAGGTTGTACTCCTGTTGCACTTAGGCTACGTCTACACTAGCACAAGTCTTTGAAATGGCCATGCAAATGGCCATTTCGAAGATTACTAATGAGGCGCTGAAATGCATATTCAGCACCTCATTAACATGCAGCTAGCCACAACTCTTTGAAATTGCCACGTTTCGCTGCTGCGCGGCTCATCCAGACAGGAGTCTTTTTCAAAAGGACCCTGGGAACTTTGAAATCCCCTTAATCTCCTTATTCCTATCAACAGATAGGAATGAGGGGATTTCCAAGTTGGCGGGGTCCTTTCAAAAAGGACTCCTGTATGAACAAGCCACGTGGCAGCGAAATGCAGCAATTTTGAAGAGCTGCAGCTGGCAGCATGCTAGCGAGGTGCTGAATATGCATTTCAGCACCTCATAAGTAATTTACATGGCCATTTCGAAGATTTGTGCTAGTGTAGACACAGCCTTTGTGTTTCTGTTAACAAGCATCTTGGTGCATGCTGCATCTCTTTACTCTATAAATAACTAATAAGACCATGAATTTAACTGAACCATTTTTTGAAGAATTATCAGAAAAAACAAAAATGTAGGGCTGACAGGGCAGAAATTTAGGGCTAGAAGGGACCTCTAAAAGTTCTCTCATTTAGCACTGTGCTATGAGGTAGGATTATGTACATTTTCTAGCCTGTCCCAACAGGCATTTGCCTAACACATTTCTAAAGCCCTTCAATAACTGGATTTCTAAAAACTCCCTTGGAAACTTGTTTGAGGGTATAACTAGTCTTATGGTTTGAATATTTTAGCTAATATACAATAAGTTTTCCTCCCTACATATTAAGCCTATTAATTTTATTCTACTCTCACAGGACAAGCAAAACAACTCATTCTCATATTTTATAACATTCCTTAACATATTTGAAGATTGTCCTAAGCTCTTCCCTCAGTCTTCTTTTTTCAGAACTGAGCATGACCAGTTTTAGTGTTCTATTTGGGGGTTTTTTTGCGGGGGGGGTTGTTTTTTGTTTTTTCAAACTTTCTTTGTAGCTCAGTTTTTCTAAACCTCTCATTTTCATTGTTTTCCTCTGCACTCCCTCCAATTTCACCACAGCTTTCCCAAATGCCATATCTGGACAAAGGCAGAGGTAATAATAAACCAGGGCAGGTTAAGCTTCCCCTGGTGAAACAGCAGCCACTGAATGCCGTTTGTAGAGTTTGCAAAGGAAGTTTTTGCTTATTATGTCCCATGGGGCTGCAGAGGAGGTGGTATGAGCTACTTAGCTTCCAATGGTCATCAGTAAACTCTCTGGACCCTTCCAGATGCAACACATCTCCCATCCTGAGTCATCACACAGGAAAAGCTCATCTCTTCTCTAAGAACCTGAGCTTTTAATATGTACCATACATACAGGCATTTGTTGCAGCACTGGGAAGAGTACAGAACTAACTGAAGCCAATTATACAATTTCTATTGGGAGATTAGGAGCACCTGAGTGGTAATTATTGGGCTAATGCAGTAACTAGGAGGGTATTAGCTAGAGAAACAGGAAACAAGGCATAGCTCAGAAGGAAAACTCAGATAGGGAGCCTGGATACAGGAAAGAAGCTGGCATGGAAGCAGTCCCTTGTTGTAAGCCTGCATTATACAATTAATTTGCAAGAAAAGAATAAATGCATGCTTTGGTGTATGTTTGTGACCATGAGACCACAGGAACTGGCCAAGCAATGGAACACACAAGCTAGTGAGAGACACCCTGTAGGATATCCTCCTCTCTTTCTGTGGCTAGTACAGGATCTCAGTTCTTGAACTGGTGGACAGGGTACTGATGGGAGGGATAAGCACTATTAACTTCCCAAGATGGCCAGCATCCATTCTCTTCCCCACAGAGAAGGGAATTATCCATTCTTCTCTGTTGCCACAGTAATCCACAGTACATGTTATGTACATCTTCTACAATTTCTTTCAAGACGAAACAAAAAAGTAGTAAAGTAGCACTTTAAGACTAATAAACTAATACATTAGGTGAGCTTTCGTAGGACAGACCCTTCACAGGACAGACCCTCGTGGGTCTGTCCCACGAAAGCTCACCTAATAAATTAGTTTGTTAGTCTTTAAAGTGCTACTTTACTACTTTTTTGTTTTGATAGTATATAGACTAGCACAGCTTTCTCTCTGTTTCTAGACAACATGGAACATGATTTCCACAGTGTGCTAGATGGTGAACGTTGGACATGTGGATGGTTCCTAATTAAAAGCACTAAACTTGGGATTAAAAAAAATGTCAGTCACAGGTTTTTCTGATGTACCCTGAAGTTTGTCAGAGATTTATTTGCAAAAATGTTGTAGTAAGGGAAGTCAGCTGTCCTACTGAATATAACATTAAATATTATGGAATACATGATGAAGCTCTTTTATTTTACATTTCCTTAATCAATATTTCTAAGCTGATTTTGCATATTGAATGTACTCTTAATACATCATAAAATAATCATTATTGCATGTTTAACTCTGACACAAAAATATTATTTTAAATTAGTTATAGAGGTTTAGTGAATTCTAACAATGTTCACTGCTTTTAGAAAAAAGGGAACACTGTGATCGTCATTACAATACACATTTTTTATGAAATTTCACCAATTTAAAAAAATTCTAAACATTTTAGGATTTTATATTTTACTAAGGTACTGATTCTGCTGGAGGGTTTTCTTAAAACTAGTTAATCAGTTAGTCTTAAGTAAAGAAAACTATCTGGAAGAAAAGGAGTGTTGTCCCTTTAAGGGCTTTCTTCAACAGCAGGTGAAAGATTACAGGAATGGAAAGAAATGACAGGAGGACTCCAGAAACAAGCTTTTGTACTCCAATAATTACATTTAAAATGTGTATTTTAGATAAGGATGGTCTTTGAAGGATTTATTAAACAAAACAAAACAAAAATTTGCCTCTCTCTGAAAATCCAAGTATTTAAGGCTAAAGATGAATACTTAGATTGTGCACCTAAACATCTACGCAAAATATTTTAGAGATATTTTATAATCTTCAGCAACAAAGTAATTCATTATTTTAAAGTACATGTTAAACTATGGCCCTCTGAATAAATGTTCTGAATAATTATTACAGTAACGCACTACTATTTTTGACAGTAAATTCAGAAGCTGGCTGTATATAACTCTATCAGAGAGGTAGCTGTGTTAGTCTGCATCTTCAAAATCAACAAGTCCTGTGGCACCTTATAGACGAAGCGGGTCTTTGCCCATGAAAGCTTATGCTTCAAAATATCTGTTAGTCTATAAAGTGCCACAGGATTTCTTGTTTTAGTATATCCCTGGGTTTTGCAAATGCCTGTTAAATGAATGATTATCACTTCATTATTGGAGGGGTAGCCGTGTTAGTCTGGATCTGTGACAGCAACGAAGGGTCCTGTGGCACCTTATAGACTAACAGAAAACTTCTGAGCATGAGCTTTCGTGAGCACAGACTCTGAAGAAGTGAATCTGTGCCCATGAAAGCTCATGCTCAAAACTTTTCTGTTAGTCTATAAGATGCCAAGAGGACCCTTCGTTGCTATCACTTCAATGGCTCTTTAACCATTTCAAAGTTGTGCTAATAGGTCTGGCTGGCTGGAAGGGTGCATCACTTTAAAGTTACTAGATTCCCTCCAGAGGAGGGCTCACCAGGCTCCAACAGCCTGTGGTAGGAGCCTGCAAGAAAGATCAGAATAGCAACAGAAAGAGGTGAGAGATTGGGCAGTAAGACTTAGGAGAGGTAGCGCCTTCCCTTGCTGTGTACACCCATTGCCATTTGTATGTGTATCTGCTAGCCATTTCACCAGGGGACGGAGTCATCATCATCATCATCAACAACCACCATGGGCTCTGGGCCCATTGGTGTCTGATACCTCTCTCACTATTTCCTTCCATCTTTGCCTGTCCAGTGCAGAGTGGCTTAGTTTCTGTAGGCTCGCTCCACATCTCTACTGTATCACCTACCCATTCTCTGTAGGGTCTGCCTCTCCTATTCAAACCGTCTATTATGCCAAATAACAGGGTCTTGATTTTCCGTTCATTGTTCATTCTGCAAATATGCCCCAATAGCTGTAACTTCCATTGTATAACCTCCTGCAGTAGCTTCTTTTTCGGCTTCTCTATCTTCTTATATAATTCCTCGTTGGTGACCTTCTGCACCCATCCTATTCTCAGTGGCTACGTCTACACGTGCCCCAAACTTCGAAATGGCCATGCAAATGGCCATTTCGAAGTTTACTAATGAAGCGCTGAAATGCATATTCAGCGCTTCATTAGCATGCGGGCGGCAGCGGCGCTTCGAAATTGACGAGCCTTGCCGCCGCGCGGCGCGTCCAGACGGGGCTCCTTTTCGAAAGCACGCCACCTACTTCGAAGTCCCCTTATTCCCGTGAGCTCATGGGAATAAGGGGACTTCGAAGTAGGTGGCGTGCTTTCGAAAAGGAGCCCCGTCTGGACGCGCCGCGCGGCGGCAAGGCTCATCAATTTCGAAGCGCCGCTGCCGCCCGCATGCTAATGAACGCTGAATATGCATTTCAGCGCTTCATTAGTAAACTTCAAAATGGCCATACGTGTAGACACAGCCAGTATCTTTCTACAACAACTCCTCTCAAATTCCAATATTCTTCTCTTCAAATCTTTGATTTTATCACCCAAGTCTCACATCCACACAGCATGCTGCTGAATACATGTTTTCAAGATGCTCAGCTTTGCTCCTAAGCTAATTGCTCTGCTTATCCAAATCTTATCCATCACTTTCAAACTTGCTCTTGCTTTCACTATTCCAGTTGCTATCTCGCTGCCATTATTCTTGCATTCACCAGTTTGTATCCTAATAATGCTCCTCTAGTTCTTCTGCTAAGAAGGAATCCAACTCCTGCTTCATGCTTCATTTCGTTCCCTAACCAAATGACTTCGCAACTGCACATCTTTCCCGATGCCATCCAACACATCTCTGCCAGTCCAAGTATATAGCATCAGTATGTCTCCATCTCCTTCCGAAGCAGCTCTAATTTTCCAGTCACCCACAGTGTTCGAACTTTCCATGTTCCAATTGACAGCATATGTGTTAGCTGCAATTTTCTTTTGGTAGCCAACTTATCGACCCAACCCCCATCGCTTGATTGGTGTCACGAACCTTGTTTATCAGGGCGATGTCCAAGCCAGCATATTTTATCATTTAGTTGTACTGGCATCAGATTTCATCTGTATTGTTTTGTGGTCAGCACATTGTCACTCCTTTATCCAAGCCTGGGACCGGCATGGAACCTTCAGAGGCTTCATGGCAGAGTTAGGGGAGGGAGTAGGGACGAGTAAGCAGGGGAGTGGGGTCTTGCAGGGGACAGGCAACGTCAGGGCAGGCACTGGAGGAAAGGGGAATCACATCACATGCTGCTCCTATGGGGATTCTGAGCAATGGCAGGAGTGCGTGTTGTATCCCAGTAGGGTGGAGGGTTGGAGTGACTGGGGGGCAGGCCCAGCTGCCCAGGAGCCAGCAGGGCAGGAGGAAGCTGAATACTACTGGGCTGGACCATGGTGGTGATGCTGGTGCTCCCCAAACAGGTGGGAAGTGTCATGGCAAGCGAGTGTTGGACAGCCCAGAGTCCAGCCTGCCACCTGGCCACTGACTGCTGGCCCTGAACGCACCGTGTCCCCAAGGCTACCTGAGCCAGATACTGCTTGTGAGTAGAGCCCAGCACAGCTGTATGCACATCCGATCCACCGTCCACAAAAATGGTCCATGGATATCCACAGATTTGCAGGGTTCTGTTCATTGTCTCAGGCTGATCAAGTCCCCCTTCCGCATTAAACAGGCAGAGCAGAGAACAGACAGACTACACAAAGGGATTTCAACTGTTGGGAGCGTGAGAGGTCTTAAAAGACCATTAGCCCTTCCTGGAAGTGCACCTGGGCATGGAACCAAGCTGACTGCAGTACCTTTTGGCTTTCTGGATCTCCCTCCTTACCCTCAGAGAAGTTCTCAGTGGTCTCTCTACAGACCTGAAGAGGAGCTACTGTTTTCACATGGGCTGCACAACATGTACACATGTACAAAGTCAGTGTTTAAGGACATCCACTGTGTCCTGCCTCCACAATGTGTTTGTAAGCAGGGCATAACTGCTCAGCAGGGTGTGCTCAGCTGGTTTCTGTAGCAGTATGGCGTGACACTGGAAAATTCTGCAGCAGATTAAAGACATTTCAAAACATAATGGATTTATAAGATGAAATCATGCATACAATACCATATTCTTCTGTTATTTGTATTGCAGTTGCATACAAATTACTTGGCCTGTCCTTCAGCATGCAGTGTCCTGCAACTTTGTATATTAACCACTTTGCAGGACTTGTTTGGAGGGAGCTGGAGGATTTAATAACTACGCAGTAGAATATAGAGGACTGAGAACCAGAAAAGGTGTGGAAGTTGGATTGGATTTTTGTCATTCACTAGACATGAGGCTTTTTTCATGAGGTTGTTCACTAGACATGAGACTGTTTGCATTCCACATGCAGGTGGAATCAGAAGCAAAAGGGGCAGGTGGGGATGAAAAAAGGAAAAAAAAAGAAAAATAAATTATGTTCCCATGGGGACATGAGCATAATATAATTATTTTATAATTAAATATGTGAGTACTATAAGCTTGTTATTTATTTAGGTAACTATGGCAGATGGAAAGAAGAAATCAAACCATATAAGTACATTTTACCTAATAAAATCTAACTGTAAGAAGACAAGGTTACAGTGGAACTTGGCAGTGGAGAGTGAGGAAGGGCGGGAAGAATTCACCCTAGGCATAAGATTCACATGACAAAAAAAGAAAAACACATGAGAAGACAAAGGGAGTTTGAAGGAGAGATGAAGAGTTGCCAGAGTGAAGAACAACTCAACATGTTTCCTCATGTAACTCTCTATATCAATTTTACAATAAACAATGGTCCTCACTAAGAGGTGATAGCTGGTCACTAATCTTTTTTGTGAAATTACTGAAAAAACTTCAGCAATATATCATTAATTATGCCCATGTTGACTGATGAATGCCCAGCACTGGAGCTAGGAGATATTCACTCACTTTTCCTTTTAGGACATTTGGACCCAGAAGAAGTTACTTACCGTACGCAGTAATGTTGGTTCTTAGAAATTTGCACCCCTGTGGGTATTCCACTGTAGGTGTGTGTGCATCCTTGTGCTGCTGATCAAAGAACATTAATAGGAGAGTCCATTAGCCCTACACACCCTCTGTTTCTCCTCATGCCCTGTCATGAAGCTAACTAGTGTGTACAGGCAGGTCCTTCCCTACGTGTATGCAAAACATGCAGCCATGTGGGACACCATAAATTTGGGGCATCAAGCTTCATTGTGCCCTACGCAGCTGTTTCCTGTATATCAGCTCCTAGTCCCATACACGCACACACCTCCATGGGTTTAATGCTGGGGCTCTGGTAGACCCAAGTCCAGGCACAAGCCTGAGGACTCAGGGAGAGCAGGGGGCAGCCAGGCAGCCAGTGGCTGGAGAAAAACAGCCATTTTCCCTTTTAAAGCACTGCTTCTCTCCAACCAGCTGTGTGGCCACTCTCTGCTCCTCCTGACTTCCTCATCTTGCCACTGCCAGCTGCCCTGAGGATGTAGGCAAGCCTCCCTGCCCTACTCCATGGCCTGTCTGACACTCACAGCTTCTGCCCCCTACTTGCCTGCCCTCCATGGACCAGCTGCATAGGGTGTGCATGCATGCACAGATGCAGAACTGTGTAGAACTGTGGTGGGGGGGTTGAGCCACGGCCGAATGCGGGGGATTGAGTTGGAGCAACGTGAGTGGAGGCAAGCTGAAACTGGAGCCAGTGCCAGGCACGGGGGTGGGTGGTGAGCAGGGCTGGGGAGTTTTGAACCCCAGCTGAGGTTTTGAGCCAGAGCCCAGGCCGGGGAGATTTTGAGTTGCGCTTAACTTGCATTAATGCGCATTTTGAGGGTTTACCGTATTAGGGTTTATAAGACCTCTACTAAGAACACATACAGTAGCTCTACCCATTTTTTTAACCCACAGTGGATTGCTATGCCTCCCCCAACAGGCTCAATTCATGGCGAGGGTTTGGGCAGGATTAAAAATGCACCTCTCTCGTTGGAGAATCTGGACGGATAGCCTCCGCACTGTGCAGCAAACCAACAGTCTTCGTCCTCAAGGTCTTGAGATCTTATTTTGAACTGTACGTGGTTTTGGTTCACTAAACAGTATGTTCGTAAAAAGAGATTCACCTGTTTGACCTCAACTTTAATTACCTCAACTTTGCCCATAAACACTCTGCATAACCAGATACAAATAAGAGTCTTGCATTTGGGGGTTCGTTTCCGGGACTCCATAGCCATGTCTACACGTGCACGCTACTTCGAAGTAGCGGCACTAACTTCGAAATAGCGCCCGTCACGGCTACACGTGTTGGGCGCTATTTTGACGTTAACATCGACGTTAGGCGGCGAGACGTCGAAGCCGCTAACCCCATGAGGGGATGGGAATAGCGCCCTACTTCAAAGTTGAACATCGAAGTAGGGCACATGTAGACGATCCGCTTCCCGCAACATCGAAATAGGCGGGTCCGCCATGGTGGCCATCAGCTGAGGGTTGAGAGACATGCTCTCTCCAGCCCCGGCAGGGCTCTATGGTCACCGTGTGCAGCAGCCCTTAGCCCAGGGCTTCTGGCTGCTGCTGCTGCAGCTGGGGATCCATGCTGCATGCACAGGGTCTGCAACCAGTTGTCGGCTCTGTGGATCTTGTGTTGTTTAGTGCAACTGTGTCTGGGAGGGGCCCTTTAAGGGAGCGGCTTGCTGTTGAGTCCGCCCTGTGACCCTGTCTGCAGCTGTGCCTGGCACCCTTATTTCGATGTGTGCTACTTTGGCATGTAGACGTTCCCTCGCAGCGCCTATTTCGATGTGGTGCTGCGCAACGTCGATGCTGAACGTCGATGTTGCCAGCCCTGGAGGAAGTGTAGACATTATTCATCGAAATAACCTATTTCGATGTCTCCACATCGAAATAGGCTACTTCGAAGTAGGCTTCACGTGTAGACGTAGCTCATAATGCTACATTGAGACAATACAGCTAACTGGTAAAGGCCATGTCAGTCTTAACTCTGACTTGCTTTCTGTGATTTTGTTTCACAGTCTTATGGCAGGTCTACACTACACCTTAAAGTCAGTCATATATATGCATTTCCAGCTGTGACAACTGCATAGCTGAAATAAAAGTAACTATGATCAACTTATCTGGCTATGCCCAGTGAGGGAGGTAGACATGAGAAACTCTCCCACTGATGTCCCTTACTCCTCACAAAAATGAGGAAAGGGGTCAACTGTGGACTACTGATAGTTTGAGTTCCCACATCCACACTAGGAAATCCAAATCCAGCCTGGAAGATTGACCCTGACCAGGTCAATCTCCCAGTAAGCATAGATATATCCTTGGTAGTATCTCAATAGACCATATGTTTATGCCTTAGTATAATTAAAATAGTGCGTTCATTTTTTCAAGCTACTTTTATTTTATCAAAAATTTAATTAACAATGAAAGACAGACATCATTTGGAAATTGTGTATTCAAGGCTCTCCTTTTGTAAAGTAATGTGTAAACAATATTAGTCTAATATTCTTTTCATGTAGCACAGACCAGAAAGTGGAGCCCTGGTAAGAAGAACAAAAGCTGCACACATTAAAAGAATGAATCATTTGACATAAGTTAAGATCCTCAATTTCTTCTGAATATGCTAGGAAAAAATCCGCAATTATTGTACATGACTAATCATTTATAGTTTGGAAAAGTAAGTGTCTGACACCATCATAAACCTGGTGCTTGCTCATGTATGATAATAAGCTAACCTTTTAAATATTTTCTATAATTCTTCTCCATAATAAAGCTTCCTCTTTCACATAATTCAGTGTGAAAGGTTTCCTTACAGTTCATGGGTATGGGGATTCTGCTAAGAACATCTTATATGTGAGAGCTGTGATTCTTTCCCTCTACCCCATTGATTTAGACTCCTTTCAGTAATGCACTTAAGTACGTGCCGAACTTTCCATGTGTCAGTGGAATTTGTACAATACATCCCTCTCACAAGGTTCCACTCACGTTCCTATCTTTTCAAAGAATCAGAAATAAAAGTGTAGGCTGGGGGAGGCACAGCTTTGAAATGTATAATTCTTGATTCCAAAAAGATATTACAAGTTTGACTGAATTCTTTGTATATGCCTACCATCATTAATTTGTTAGTGCATACAAACCCTACCATATGCATAAGAAATCAACAGGGTTGCTTAATAAGGCATGTATTCAGGTGTCATTTTCAACTGCTTTTGAATGTCGCATGGAACAAGCTAAATTCAGGTATTATTTTAATTCTTATCTCTCTGCTCCTATAGTCTGTTTTTCCAGTGTTACAAAATGGAAATTTTATTCTACTCTATCAAAAGTCCACCTCCCCAGCCCCCAACCCCTAGACTAATATAAGTCACCACCACCAGGAAAAGCAGACTATATTGAAAATGAAATGTATTAACACAAGGGATTGTGACTTCTGAGAAAGCTTTTTTTTTTTTTGCCTTTTTTTTTTAAATTTACTTTGATGACTCATAGGTTTTGTTCACTGGCTGTAATCACTACTCAAACCACCAAGCCCTTTGACTCCCTCCTTTCACACTTCTTCTAATCTGATCAATTACTGCTGTATTGGGGGCACTGGAAGATGAAGCTCTTACTAGGTAAAGCATCTGGCCAGGATCCAAAACAAGGGTCACTCTTCTCAAGAGCAACACTAGAATCTGTAGGGAACCTAGCTTGGATTCTATGGAGATGCATGCCAGTACAAACTGGTAAAAAAGCAGCCATCCCTCTAGATGCATGGTAATGAAATTGTTTGCCCCTCATTGAATCTCAGCAATGATCAATTTCTTCTACTGACCAACTCAGAGGCTTTCACTACCCAGTATTAGATATTATAGGTATATTTGTGGGATTACAATTCTGAATTTCCCCCATAGGAAAAAAAATACTTTACAGTGCACTATTCTGTATTTTTGGTAACATTTGCTAACATTATCACTGAATCTGCCCCTAACTTCTCCTGCTATGTAAGTGATTATCTTACATTCAGTATTACATCTGCATTCTAGACAGCAAGGAATGATGGCCATTTGGTGGGACAGAAGAAGATGACGTAAGCCAAGGTCATCCAGAACATAACTAATCATTTCAGCTTATTCCGTGTGGGGGTGCTCAGTTTCAGACCTTTTAACAGAGCCTGAATTCCAGAGGGATGATGTGCAATATTTTGACAAATAAGATCCCTTCAAGATGTGTGAGGTTGGGCATCTGAAATCAGTAGGGTTTGGGGTTTTGTTTTTTTGGTATTTTTTTTTTTTTATTTTAAATATCTTACCTGAAAAGACTAGTCTATACAAGTTTCACATGGATGACAACAACCCATTCAAACAATCTGCTAAATACCACACATACAATCAGATATGTATGGATCTACAAAAACTAATGTTAATGTTGACCTTTCCTTGACATTCAAATCTGCTCCTTTCCAAGAGCAGAGGCTGCAATTCCATCTTCGCTTGCTGACACAAATAATATTTGGACATAAACAAATTAGTCCTTTCCACCTCTTGAAGCATCTTCCCAAATCTGAATATATTGACATATTATATTATCCCCTGGCTCACTGTATTTGTCCTATATTTGCCTTCTGTGGTGTGTACGGCCCAAAAGGCTGTACGACTTCAGGCTACAGAGAACCTGATAAAAATAGCCACATAAAACAGACAAGTGACAGAGCAAACCAAGAACGCAAATCTTCTATGCAAAAAAGGGGTGGGCACCAATTTTTGATGCAGGGGATAACTCCAAGGACTTAATAAGTGATCAAGGGCCACACTTGTGTGATGTACATAGAGGGGGTGCAAGGTCTGGGATGGAGGCTGTATCAAGATGAGTGCTTAGACAGGGCTTTGGTGCACAAGATGGGGTGTGCCATTTGGGTGAAGGAAAGAGTTGTGACCTCGGTAGGGCTGCAGACGGTTTGGGTTGAGACCTGGGACAGGAGAGGGGTTATGGTGCAGAATACATGCCAGGGGCTTACGGTTGTGACCAGGGGCTGAGACTTGTGTTGCGGGAACAGTGCATCCCTACACACTGCTCAAAGCAGCCAGCTGCTGGGACCGGCATGGGCATCTCTGCATGATGCACATCATAGGGGGAGAGGGCCCTGTGCTCTACCTGCATCTGCAAGCACAGTCCAGTCAGCTCCCACTGGCTAGTTTCAAACCAGTGGGAGTGCCAAGATTTGTGATGGGGTTGGGGGCAATGCATGCAGACTCCCCTCCTCCCTGGAGAGCATGTCACTGAGAGACGTACATGGCCCCAACAGCTGGCTGCTCTGAGCAGTGTGTAGGGATGCAGCACGCAGTGAGCCTGAGGGTCTCACTGGGCCATGGGACACCGGAAGCCCAGAGGATCATGGCAAGTCAGATCTGAAGGTTTGGCAGGCCAGATCCAGCCCACGGGCCACATTTCGCCAACCCCGCTGTATAACCTAACTTGCATGTGAACATGCTATATTGTTTTGGCTCATCAGTGAAATACTAAATTTTATGCATGAATACCAACATGAACTTTGTGTTTCACAGCTAGTCATGTTGGGTAATAGTGATGAATATAGATGTAATATTCTTATATTGCCCATTAACTCATCCTGTCTGCTAACACTTAATGACAGAAGGAAGATTTTTGTTATCAATGAACAAATATTCAAATAATTGTATTTAAGACAGGGGTTGGGAACTTTTTTTGGGTCGGGGCCACTGACTCACAGAAAAATCAGTCGAGGGCCACATAAAAGTGAGATGCAAAAAAAGAGCCTCACAAAACCATCACTGATGAGGCCCCTGACTCAATTACCTCACTCCCCTCATGCTCCAGCACCATGGGCAGGAGTGCAGAGAAGAGGGAACTGAGTCTGAGGCTTTCCCCAGACAGATGATCTCTTCTGGGGGGCCCAAGGTGACACCAAAAAAGGGAGGTTCAGGGTACAGTGTGTAGGAAGGAACTGCTGGAGAAAAGGTGTGGGGTCTGGGTGGGAAGGAGAATGTTTGGAGTCTGTGTGGGAGGTAGGGTGCATAAATGGGCTGGAGCAACCGTGGGGTGGTTTCAGGAGTGGGCTGGAGGTGAGGAGTCTGGGCAGGAGAGAGTGTGCAGGAACAGGTCGGAGGCCTGGAAGGGAGAGGTGCAAGAGAAGGATGGAGTGTCTGGGCAGTAGGAGAGGTAGAAGTGGGTGGGGGGGGCACTTACCTCCGCATGAGCCACATTTCAGTATTTTTTTTTACCCTAATCATTCAATTTGTGGGCCCACATATTAGGTACTTACTGCACACCATCCAAACCCTGCTCTGAAGACAGAATCATGAATTTCCTCTTGCACTTTAATACAGCACTGTCATCATAATACCTTAATTGCATTCTGTCCCTACCTCTGCCACAGACTTCCTATGAGATTCTGGGCAAGTTAAATACACCGAAATTTCCATAGATGGCAACAACGTATTCCTTATTTTCTGGTTACTCAACTGGAGACTCTGAAGTCTGATTTGCAGAAAAGTTGAACTCTCATAACTGCAGCAGAGCTCATGGAAACTGTGTTTTGAACATATAAAGGTCTACACAGTAAACTCTGTTTTTACAGGCAGTCTATCGTCTGGAATTCTCAAATAACCGGCATTTTAACCATAAGTAAATTTTAGTTACATTTTCCCTAAGCACAGTACAGTGAAAGTAAATACAAATAAATACAGCAAATACAGTATAAGTTTACAGTGTACATATGATACTGTTGCTGGTAAATAAACTACTCTGCTTACATTTTTTGTTTGTTTCTTAATATCTAATCTTATTTCTCTTTAGTGTTACGCATTGCTAAGTCTACCTCTCTATTATCCAGAATATTTGAGTATCTGGCAACCTCCCAGGCAGGAAAGAGTTTACTGAACACTACTACATATTGAACCTCTCTCGTCTGGCACTCTTGGGACCTGACCAGTGCTGGAGGGGAGAATTTGCCAAACCTCGGGAGGTCAATACCCTCTGGCACATTACAAACACTTCCACTGATTACTGGGCGCTTAGAAGACCTTTGGGGTAAATTACAACTAAGTAACAGCACACAAAACTGAGAGCCAAGGCTTGTAGCTGGAAACAAACTTTATGGGGCAATGGAAAACTGGCCACAGTCATGATAAGACGTCATCCAGCTAACAGAAGTCATGCTGGATTATGGATGTTGCTGGACAAGAGAGTCCTGGATTAGAGAGGTTCAATGTGTATTTGTTACACAGCTCAGACTGTTAATACTCATGAATACTATTTTCAATCCCAGGTTCTGAAAGGAAATACACTCTAGTAGTAATGGCTTCTTCCTCCTACACACTGTTCTTGTTCATTCCCTTGCTACCGTCCCCCAATCTCCACCTCATGCCTTACCTCCTACCCTGTCCCTGACAGCTCTTTCCCTCTAGCTTCTGCATTCCCTTGTCACTTCTCTCCTCCAGATTTCATTCCATTTTCCACCCTTGGTTCCTGTCTCTCTCTTCCCTAGTCTTTCCCCCTACCCTTCTGATCTCCTCTGATTCTGCCAGTCCTGTACCCTAGTACTGGCAGCTCCTGCTCCCAGACCCTCTCCTAGTACACTGCATCATTTCTTAACCCTTTGCATCTGACTCAAGTTTTTCACCACTTCTCCTCCAGGCTCTGGAGATGCCAGCAGGGAAAATTTAACGAGACAATCTTCCCACTCTCTGTGTTGGTTTGCAGTGGCACAGCAGGCCTGGGCAGCTAATAGTAGCCATCACAGGGAAAATCCTAGTCAGCTCCTGCACCTCTGTGTTGGGGCATATTCAGTAAGGACGTTGCACGTCTTGTCTAGTCTAGTCATATACAGGAACTTTGTGGAACAATGAAGGCTCGGTGCAGACGGAATCTTCAAAGTATACAGCTGCCAAACCCTATCAATCCTCTAAGTATGTACAAACTGAGATTCTTCAGAGGTTTATAAGCTGGCTAAGGTAGGATAAGTTTTCACAGGGGCACAGCCCTGTCACCAAAGCAATCCTCCTCACAAATTACACAGCAATGGTACAAAGCATGAAAGCATTAGAGTTTTCTCAGCAAAATGGTTTGAGGGGTTGGGTTTTTTTTCTTTTAGTAATGGGGAAAAAAAAGAAAAAAACATTTTCCCCTTAGCTTATTCCTGGAAATGGCTGAACTGTTTTAGATTATCTTTCAAAAAATAGTTTGCCAGAGGTAGGCACTCAGCATGGAAAATTTCAGCCCAACTGACTGCAATTTGGCCAAGTTGTATGCAACTGAAAACAAGGTCTTATGATGGAGAATCTTAACTGGAGGCATCACAACATGTACCACATACAATATGTTAGTGTGTGAATATACATTCATATATGTTTATAAAAACACATATGAACTGTAGTGGGGTGGCTGGCCAGAGTCAGGTGGAAAGGGTTAAAGCACGCTGGAGGGAATCTCCACAGAGCCCCGGACAATTAGGAGAGGACTTATAAGGAGTCCAATAAAAGGCAGTTTTAGAGGGTGGAGACAATGGAGTGGCAACAGGCAAGACACCAGCCAGACAAGGATGCCCTGCTGAGTGTCACAGCTACTTCTCAGCGCAACCAGCAGGCGGCATCATGGCAGTGAGTGAGCAAACGCTTACATGAGCAGTCAAAAATGATGTTTACATGTACACATATGTGAGTGTGCACACACAGGTATTTACCATTATACTCAGAGCACATAGCAGAATCTGTTATGATTTGTGTACAACATATATAAATATTTCCAAATTTCACCTTTCAACATTTTCACCATATTTCTTATAAAATCACTTACTGCAGAAAAGACTCTTATCTAACATTGCAGACATTAATGTGAGTGCATAAGAAAGTTATTATTTTCTGACTCTGATCATTTATCCTGAATTTGCTAGAACCACTGATGCATAAACTGCTTATCAACGTTTGATAAACAGTTCATGAGTCACTCTGATAAATGAATATTAATGAGTCAATTTCCAAAGGATTAAGGGCCACTTCTCTCTAAAAACAATGCATTATTTTACATAGAGAAACATTTACTGCCTATCTGAATTAACTATTTCTATTCAAAAATTGGCAGGCCCATTTGAGCCACACACTTAAATCATATTTCAAAAACCTGCTCTGATTTACTAGACCATTATATCTCACAGTGTCATAGACTCTTGTGTTAAAGACCAATAAGCCCTATGACTATATCCTTGAGAGATCATTTGTGACAGGTTATTCTGTCACTGACCTGCATTACAGTTCAGGCATGATCTAAATCCTGATGAAGAGTATGGAAAGACTCAGTGATTTTTAGGCTTTGGAAGAGGTCCTGTCCAAGAAGGCTCCAATACAGGAGCAGTACCGCCAATATCAGACATTCAAAAACTGAACTCTGGGACTAAAAAGTTATAAAATGTTAAAAGAGAAAAACCAGTTGCAATATATAGGTTTTATTTTTGAGACTTCAGCATTACACTCCCTATGACATGCAAGTTTTTCTTCATAACATTGAAAGACAGAATCTTAGGGCAGGTCTACACTTAAAACACTAGATTGCACAGCTACTTCGTTGTAACGCTTAAGTGAAGATGCTCCTGTACTGAGAAAGCTCCCATCGACTTAGTTAATCCACCAACATGAAAGGTGGTAATGACGTCAAGGCGAGAAGCTCTCATGCTTGTATAGCACTGTTTACACCAGAGATTAGGTCTACCTACCTCTGTTGCTAAGGGGTGTAGATTTTCCATTTCCTATCATTTCCATCTACTGGCTGAGTGAGGTAGTTATATCAGCATAAATCTATTATATATTCTTGTATACTCACTTGTATCAAAGAACCAGGGTTTTAACAAGAATACTAAATACAGTGAGGCATGATAAAAGTGTGAGAGTTGGCAATACGGCAAGAGATAGTTATGACTCTTCTTTAGAGGTGTTAGGCACTATTGAATGAATTAAGGAGTCATCGGGGAAAAAAGTGAGCAAATTTAACAGTATATTGTTTGCCACAAGGGAACAGTGTCATCACTCTATCTTAGAACACTCACGCAACAACTGAAATCTGAATAAGAAAATTAACCCATAGTTATTTGAAAATATTTTTTGTACAAGTTAAAAGGACCAAATATCTGCAACAATGAGTAACTCCATCAGCTTGCAGTTCGGGGTTAAAACAAATCCTAGGAATCACTAACAGCAGGGGAATGTCCCACCTGCTGAAGTTCTCTCAAACAGACAAGTTCCACAGTGAGCTTAATTCAACTGTAGTTTCCTAAATAACAGATTATATTAAATAAAACAATGAGAAAAAAGCATGCCTTAGTGCTGTACATTCATTCCCCACAATAAAATAAACCCAAATATTTGGACGTGCATTTCTAGCCCTATTCTTGAATTCATATTTATCTTCAATGTGAGCCAGATTTCTGTAACTTATTCAGTAAAGCACAAATATCTTATCCTAACCTGTGCTCAAGTCCATTATAACAGATCTGCACAACCATGAAAAGCAGGACTTAAGTATGGACATCCAAAATCTTATTTTTGTGCTGAAGAATACTTTTGGCTGCTCAGAAGTGTCTCTTTGATCTTTCTGGAAACCACAGACTACACTGAAGCCAATGAGCTAAAAAGGATAAAATAAGCTCCTTTGTGGTGTAAGATAGCTGATACTACAGAAGCCCAGGCCCAAGGCATTGGATCACATTGGAAAGCCCGAACAAGAACTCACCCAGAGGAAAAAAAGAGGAGTTCCCTGAGACTGATTGAAACAGCATAAAGAATAGATAAGCAACAGCATCAGAAAAGACAATAGAAAGCTATATAAGTAATGTGAGTGCCCCAGAAAGGAAGTCACTTAGGAATAGAAAAGACTTCTGCCAAAATAATGGCACTTGCTAAAGATCAAACAATCAATATGTAGAACTTGGTGAATTTGCATTCGGATGGCCATGTAGCTACCTAGCTGATCTCACTGCATGCCTTCTCTGCCCTCAGAGGCTATGGTTCTAAGGATAGGAGTTTGATGTTAACAGAATGAAAAGTACCCCATTAATTTATTTTTGGGATGAATGTGATGACAGCTGTGATGGCTACTTGTCTGACTTAATCAGTAAAACCTACCAAAATTAAAAAAAAAAAAAAAATCCACCCGACAAGACATGATAGACATAAGGAAGTCTGCTTTAATGGATAGGAAAAATATTCCTACCTCCTGCAGTGGTTCAATCTGGCTAATGTCTCAAGGTACAGAATGAGTTTTCAAGGTTGTACTCTGTGAGCTTGTCTTGATGGAAAAACGGTCGTTTCTCTGAGAAAACATTTCATGCTGGAATTTATTTAAAACTTATTTTTGACCCTGCTGATATTATAATATTACAGAGACTTTGTTATTTTGCTTGAACTCTTTTCTGTATACACATTGAGATTCCCATGGAGGAACTTAAAGTTGTTGTTTAACTTGGAGTTATTCTGCAGGCTGGTGCAAAGACTGTAGTGTATTTGTTCATTTTTTAATGTCCCAGAGAATGGTAATTACTTCCTCCAAATGTCCATTTTCAAGCAATCTGGTGCTGGATAGAAAATTGACTTTTTGCAATTACAGATTGACTCAGAGACAGACACAACAAAGGTGCAGTGGTAGGTTAGAACCAGAGACTTGTCAGCCAAAATAGAATCAGCATTGTGGTCTCTCTTGTCTTCCTATCTTTTGTATGGTCAGTACAGCAGTAGAAAGTCACCAAATTAATGTAGGTAAATGAGGACAGGGCTGGCCAACGTTAATGACTGAAGGTGGGTGGAGGGGGTAAGCCATCATCCACAAGAAAAATAGAGGAATTGTCTGTGGGATAATATAATGGGAATGTGAAGATATTCTTATTTCAAAAATAAAATTCTGCTCAGTCTGCTCCCAGTTCTCTGAGGCTAGAAATAGGATGGGGAATAGATTATATTACTAAGGTATGAAGTTATTTATGTCTTGTCATTTCCCTTGGCTGCTGGAGGTTAGAAATGGGATAAATTTGTTCCCGAAGCTCAATAGAGAGCCCCTTTTCGACGATGTCATAGAACCATAAACTATGAGAACTGAAAGGGGCCTCGAGGGGTCATCAAGTTCAGTCTCCTGCAATCACAGCAGGATCAAGCACCTTCTAAGATCAGGGGTGGCCAACACATGGCCCGTGGGCCAGAATCCCGCTTGGCTCCTTTATTTCAGCATGGCAGGGCAGGAAGCTGCCATGCTGCAAGTCAGGCAAGTGAGCAGAAGAGGTGTGGGGAGGGGCAGTTGAATCTTCCTCTTCTGGAGCCACAAAGCAACACTGAGAAGTGGGGGGAGGCAGTGGCCATGGAGGAGCTGGGGCAGCACATGGAGCTCATCACCTGAGGCAGGTTAATCCTGGGGATGCAGGGGGGATAGGTTTGGGGTGAAAGGAGTTAAGCCTGGGGCTAGGGGTTGGGTCTGGGGCTGAGAGAGGTTAACCCTGGGGATGGGGGTGCAGGTTGAGGCTATTTTGTGTTTGGCCCCCAGAACACATATAAAATTGCCATGTGGACCCCGATGCGAAAAAAGGTTTCCCACCCCTGATCTAGAGCCTCCCTGACAGATGCTTTTTCTAGCCTTCTCTTAAATATGTGCTCCAATGGGGATTCCACAACCACTCTAGGCAAGGTGTTCCAGTGCTTAATCACCTTACAGTTGGGAAATTTCTCCCTAATGTCCAACCTAAACCTCATCTGCTGCAAGCTATCCCTATTGCTTCTTGTCCTGTCAATAGAAGACAAGATCCCTTTTTGCATTACTTCTGGACAGTTACTTATGTCCAGTGACTTCTTTTGACCACAGTGTAGAGAGACATTTGTCCCACAACAAAGGGTTCAACTTCAAAGAGAGTCAGAGGGGAACCATGAAGATAGCTCTAAGATAATAGTGGGCAGCCATTGACTTCATCTCAGCTCGTCTTGTGTTCTAGTTACCACTTTCAAAGTAGTATTTCCTTCAGTTGTACTTCAGGGACTAGTTAAACTTGCCATATTACCTGAGTTACTTCTGTAGAACTTGGTAACACTAAGTCTACACCAGTACAGAAGATCGGCCTGCTCAGGTTTGATCTTTCAGGGTTCAATTTCACAACATACTAGGAAATGTGTATGACCAGTGTTTTTTGTTTGTTTGTTTGTGCAGTATTTACTAGTACTGAGTAGTAGCACCTCAGCATCCCCAGCCAGGTGTTGGCTGGGGCACAGAGCCCTGCCGGCAAACCCAGCCAAAGGAATCCTGGCTGAGGGAGGGACGAGACAGGGAACCAGCTGAGTACCAGCTCTTCCTTTTTTTTTTTTTTTAAAACAAAAAAGTACCGTGTATAATGGAGGAAGAGCTAACTTTTCTTTTCTTGCCTCATACATTTGCAGCTACAATAGCTTTAACTAATGCCCTTGGATATAAAAACAATCTTCACTTCTCATGTGGTCACACAAGTTACTCTTTGCCTGAAATGTCCTCGAGAAAGGGTGTGCTGCTCATTGCAAATGAAAAACACTCACTGCTAACAGAAATATTCAGATAAATCCGCTTGTGACTACATGTACTGAACCAAACCACTGACATCTAAACGGAATCTATGTTTATTACCTGTGACCTGGATAAATTGGAGGATTTAGCCAAAACAAACCTGATGAGGTTCAACAAGGGGAAATGTAGAGTCCTGAACCTGGGATGGAAGAATCCCAAGCATTTTTATAGGCTGGGGACCAACTGGCTAAGCTGCAGTATAGCGGAAAGGGACCTAGGGATTAGGGTGAATGAAAGGCTGCATATGAGTAAACAGTGTGCCCTTGTAGCCTAGATGACCACCAGCATATTGGTGTGTATTAGGAGGAGCATTTCGAGTAGATCTAGAGAGGTTGTTGTTCCCCTCTGTTTGGCACTGGTGAGGCCACATCTGGAGTATTGTATCCAGTTTTGAGCCTGACAGTAAAGAAAGAATATGGATGTGCTGGAGCAGGTTCAGCGAAGGGCAACAAAAATGATTAAGAGGCTGGCGCACATGACCTGTGAGGAGAGGCTGAGGGATTTGGGCTTATTTAGTTTGCAAAAAATAAGACTGAAGGGTGATTTAATTGCAGCCTTCAGCTTCCTGAAGCGGTGCTCTAAAGAAGATAGAGAGAAATTGTTCTCAGTGGTGACAGATGGCAGAGCAAGGAGTAAGTCTTAAGTTACAGAAGGAGAGGTGTAGGTTGGATATTAGAAAAGCTATTTCACCAGGTGGATGGTGAAGCACTGGACTGTGTTGCCTAGAGGTGGTGAAATCTCCATCCCTAGAGGTTTTGAAGTCCTGGCTCAAGATAGTCATGGCTGGGATGACTTAGTTGGGGTTGATCCTGCTTGAAGCAGGAGGCTGGACTTGATGACCTCTTGAGGTCCCTTCTAGCCCTGTGATTCTATGATTACTTGCCATCTTTATAGTTAGATATAAATTATACATGAGACCTTGTATTTCTAATTCATGAGAATAAAGGGCTTCAGTTACGATATAATGTTGATGAGATTTCCAAACCTGTTGCAATTTATCTGGTAGAGTAATAAACATCTTCACCAGCCCAGCAATTTGTTCAATATTGTGTACGAAACCTGGCACCCATATGTCTAACTCCCACCCTTTCTTTAAGAAACAAATGTCTCTGGAATTAGCTTTCACCATATAATATAGTGTGTGCTTCTTAGTATTTTAAGACACCACAAATTAATTACCCTTCTGAGTACACACACTGACTCAGAAGAACTCTTGACATTTCCTGTTTATTCAACAGTTGTAGAATTCTCCATAAAGGTTGTTCAGTGAGCACACTGAAAATTTTAAGAGGTAACTGGACAAAGGTCGGGGGTGACCCTAGAAGTCTGATAGCGTTTTCTAATGGGTTGAGTAAAGAAATTTTTACACAATGGATTGAAAATCTCAGGTTGTGATTCTGAGAGTGTGAAACATTTTTCATTATCACTTCAACTGTTCACAAATTCATCCCATAAGTGAAAAACAGTTTTTTCACCCTAACAATATCCAAATGCTAAAACTGTGACTCTACTCCATCATTCTATTACAGTATTTGAGAAAATACCAAGCCTTTTGAATAATTAAAGAAAAACAGAAATTTTGTACAATTCTTTTGCTCTGTGAAATCCTTCTTAGTCACAAAAATATTATGTTCATTAGTGTAATAATGATCAAATATCTATGCATTAATTTTCTAAGGTAGTTTCCATGTGCTGTGTTTTCAATAAGCATGGGTGATAGAAAATAGGTAGGTGCTTACCTGTTGAGTTATTTTTGGTCCATAGATACTAGCTTGTTTCAGAGCACCATTAACTAGTGAACGAAAGTTCAGAAGCACATACTCAATGTCATATGCCCCATGCATTGCACTGGAAAACTCCTCCAAAGACTGAACATATCCCCGCCAGTGAAGGTCAATTTCGGCCATGTAAGCCAAGCAGCCTCTAATTACATTCAGGCAGTA
The DNA here is from genome assembly GCF_033958435.1 of Carettochelys insculpta. NCBI lineage: Eukaryota > Metazoa > Chordata > Testudines > Carettochelyidae > Carettochelys > Carettochelys insculpta. The sequence goes on along the minus strand of NC_134137.1, from coordinate 102,192,086 downwards.
TCCCATACATGGCTTACTTAAAGTAATTCCTTGGCAGTGGGGGCAATATTGCATACGTAATAAGGCTCTACTGCAATCTTGAGAGAAGTGTACATGATCTGTTGTATTGATCACTTCAACCCCTAAATTGAGGGACTGCAAGAAAGTACGGCTAGATAACAATGATCTCCCCATTTGTCCCATGACCATTTTTGGAACATTTCCAAAAGGACTGATCTCTCTTCTTGACATCCGAATACATTCTGAATATTCCAGTGAAATGTCTGTCAAACCAGGATTAATCAGATGCTTATATACCAGTGGGAATAAGGTGTCAAAAAATCTGTTCACCAGTTCTTCTGTACTAATATCTATGCCAAATACAAAGAGTCCCACATCTGTAAAAAACTCTTGAACAGCCGTAGCAGCCTCAACAGCCATGTTCTTGTATTCGTTCCAGAAAAGCGTGCTGGTGTAATTCTCAGCCTGTCTCATAAGCATTTCAAAGGTTTCTGTAATAAAAAGGTCAATATTTTAGAGTAATAAAGGAGTAGACATTTCAGCAAAAACTACAAAATCTAACAAGAATTACATTTTAATTTGTGTTCCACTTATCTGACTGATCTTTGCATTGCAACAATTGATAGCTAGAGTTTAAGACAATCCATGCTAAACAACATATCGACCCTTTCTTTTGTTGACAGTAGCTAGCACACTGTGGGTCCTACTAGAATATACAAGAATGAACACCAACATTTCTGATATATTGTATTTTATAAAGACATGTAAAAGACTGATGAACAGTTATTAACTGGCAGAATACACCAGATACCAAGAGTCTCAATGCTTTAGATCATCAACTTTGTTAATTCAAGAGACCTTCCACCACTTGTAAGTGAAATATTATTACCCATTCCACTTCAGATAATGAAATAAAGTCTCTACCATTTAGAATGGGTTGTTAAAAATGGAAATGAACACTTTAATACAGAAGAGCGGTTTCATTTATCAATATGTAGCTTTTATAGAGCAAACAGATTTAGCTTCTTTTTGAAAGTGAGCAGGTGCAGCACGAAGAGTTTAAAGGTATGTTTCAGATTGTGATGATAAATCCAACAATATCTAGGGTCAATAGGAACCCAAAACTTTGGAGAATCTGGCTCAAGACCCCCAATAAAATATGACATATGGCAAGAAGTGCTAATGTTGTGCATATTGTACCTTATTGGTGTATAAGCACCCTGGATAAAGTGAGTTAAAATACTCATACCACACAGTACCTAATTTTTGTAGTAGGTAAGAAAATTGTAGAGGTTTAATTATTTTTGTCTGATTGGGAAGTCAAACCCTGTCTGAGGTTCAGAGTGTTCACAAGGAGGTTAATGCCTGCAGCACCTTTCAAACCACTTGAACCTAGATGAGGAGTTTTGGACTAGGAGTTTCCCAAGTGAAAACCGATGAGCTGACACTGGAATTAAAATCAGTGTATTTGAACAGTTAGATGCAGAGAGTTCCTTCTTGGTGACTGGGTGCAGTGCCTTAACATTTCTGCAAGGAAACAGCATGTGCACAGTTTGTAAACCCTTCTGTTTAATGGCACAAAATGGAATGCATTTTGTAAATGAGCAAATTTCACTACATACTCTGGATCTGCATCACTACTGTCTATTGGTTTACACAGAGTAGAGTTTGCATTGGTATACACCTTCCCTCTCTTTCCTGATCTTTCTCAAAAGTTTCAAGTTTTGCTGAATGTGATGTTTGCAAGGGCACAAGGAAACCACGAGGCAATCTTAACTCCTCATTAATGACAGGTCTGGGTTTTTCCTTCATCGCTGAATGCAGCTTGTGATAAATTTGGAACACCAAAACATGCCCTCGTACTCACAAACCTCAGCTGGCGAATTCTCTTTTCATGAGCACTTTGTGGTGCCACTCAATCATTTGCAACTTGTTCAGAATACAGTAGCACAATTGCTCACTGTCTTGAGCCACACTGGCTGCCTAGAAACTGACAGATTAACTTTCAAATTGACAGGCTTGCTTTTAAAAGCCCCTCGCAATTGGCTTTCCAAATTCTGGGTGCTGCTACTCAAACCTTTTAATGATGGATTTCTGTGTTCACACACTACCCAGTGCTGACACTGACAGGTGATGAAGGTTTTTACTGCAGTGGGGCCTAAAACATGTAATTTCCTGCCCCTTCCCACACACAATCCATCTCATTTTCGTTCCAGTTTATAAAGGATCTTAATGTTTTATTTTTCCCTATGGGTATTTAGAATAGCCACCCTTGGCCTTTTATTTATCATATTCCTATTCAACCGCCACCTTTCTATTTCTAAAATTTGACCCACTCAATTTTTAATTACAGGTTAAACCTCTCTCATCCGGCACCATCAGGACCTGACAGGTCCTGGATGAGAGAATTTACCAGATGACAGGAGGTTAGTATTTTTGCAATTATTAATTTGATCTGCATGTTTCCTTTTCTTTATTTTTAGGGAGCACCAGTTTAGAAAATTAATATAATAAATTAATATAATAAAACAAAAATGTACAGGTTTTCTCCTCTTTTGATACATACTACTGATAATGGGCCATTTCCATTATTCTACCCATTGCTGAATAGACCTTTTCAGCTCTGGCCCTCCCTTTTACTGGGACCCCACTCTTTAAATACCCCTCTGGCACAGCCCACCCCCACTCATGCATCTGATGAAGCAAGTCTTTGCCCGTGAAAGCTTATGCTCCAAATTATCTGTTAGTCTATAAGGTGCCACAGAACTTCTTGTTGTTCTCGAAAATACAGACTAACACGGCTCTCTCTCTCTGATACTTGGCCTTTCAGATAAAATTCTTGATCTGAGCATCTTCTTTGCCAGCAGGTCTAAATCCAGATCTGAGCTTTTCCCCTAGGCCTGCAGTGGCTTTTGGCCCTGCTGATGTTAGGAGTCTTCTCAGTTTATGCGACCCTTCCTCCCCATTTTACATCAAGCATGTGCTCCAGTGCTTTTGCATCCCATTTTGAAAACCTGTCTGTTGGAAAGCCTGAAATCTTTTTTCTAATCTTTAACCACTTTACTACCCCTCTATTCCCCTCACTCATAAAAAGTACATCTCTTAAACAGGCAAGCCAGATTCCACCTGGAAAAAGGGACGTTTGGTTAACACGACAGGGGAACGAGGGAAATGAAATGTAGGAAGACATCATCAGATACCCACAGCCACTTGTGGGGCACTTTTTCCCATGCTGCACCAGTGAAAATACCCCGACTGCTATGGGGCTCAGGGAACTGTGGGATAGGTTCCCACAATACACGGCTGCAACAGTTGATTTTGGCATCTTGTGTGTGGCAGCAATAAGTTGATTTTATGGGGAGCTTGTGGGAAGATGAGGATGCTCAAAATGGAATTTATAAAACCCAGCATTAAAAACTTTATTTTAACAGACGATTTTAGCTTGTAGTTTAGCCTCAGCATACATCTGATGGTCATAGTGAGAAACAGTTTGAATTTAGTCAGTAACTCACCAAGGTAAACCCACAATAACATAATAATCATCTTAAATTGGACCTAAAGTCCAAGACTGTCTGCAGCACACCACAGAATTAATTATTTGTGTATAGGAATAAAGGGAGATTGGAGTGTGGTGCAACGCCTATTAAAGCCAATGAAACAACCTGTGTTAACTTTAATTGACTTTGTATTAACTCCTTAATTTAAAAAAAAAACCCAGAGATGATGTGTTAATACATTCCACATGAACTGAACATTATTGTACAAGATGCCTTCCTTTTTCCATTAAAAATGTGTCAAGTTTCCCTTAATTTAAGATCAGATTATTGCACAGGTCTACTTTTTCTGGTCAGCTTCGCCTCTGTGGTCATTCTCCAGGAGACTGAGGAAAGATGTGTTAATTCTACCTTTTAACCTTGACCCTCCCATAAAAACTAGATACATGCCTTCGGTCTGCAACAGGCAAATTTTATCAGCTGCCTTCTGTATTCACTTTTATATGTGAACAATACCCATCTCTCTTTCTAAAAATGCATTCACCTAAGATACGGTATCTACATTCAATTAACTTTTTTATTTTAAGTGCATAACAGAGAGGGAGAAATCAAGCTGATTTCTAATTCAGACTGTTTAAATAAAACTAACCCTAAGATATACTGAAGTCTTTGGAGAAAGTGGCCATTTTCAAAAGTTTACCTTCTCATGAGTTTTTACAGAACTCTTGCTAGTATTTCAAATAAAATTGAATCAATAGATGTTAGTAAAATTATGATAACATAGTAACATCATCAGAATGACACAAACAGATTTTCAGAGGGGTAGCCGTGTTAGTCTGGATCTGTAACAGCAACGAAGGCTCCTGTGGCACCTTATAGACTGACAGAAAAGTTTTGAGCATGAGCTTTCGTGAGCACAGAAGTGAGTCTGTGCTCACGAAAGCTCATGCTCAAAACTTTTCTGTCAGTCTATAAGGTGCCACAGGAGCCTTCGTTGCTGTTACAAACAGATTTTATGACCCTTTTCCCATTATTGATTACTACTTTTTCATACATAGAAACAATAAAATTAATAATCCAAAATGTGCATTACAATTCTAACTATAGAAACACAGAACCTGTAGAAGCTCTTCTCACTACCTTTCACACATTCCTTGCTAGCTGCAACTGCAATCATGCTTTAGATCTCCTGATTAAAAACCTGCACGCTCGAGCAATATTTTTTATACTTCTCCGTTGTCACCTCTCCAAGTTTCCACTTCTTGTAAACTTCCTTTTTTATGTTTCAGTTCAACAAAGATTTCTCTGTTAAGCTACGTTTGTTAAAAGCAGAACCATTAGATGAAAGAATAAACCATGTTGTACATGGATAATCAATACATTTTATAGTGTAGTTCGAAACAATAAATTTTCAAGACTGAATTACATTTCAACTGCCCTGGCAGTCCACAAGTGAACAAATGCACAAATCTGCATGACTTATTGAACATTTGCCCTTTTCTCAACAGCTTGTGATGCTCTCTCACACTTTAATTTATGACTCTGTACCATGCGAACTAAGTGAAACACTGTAACTAAAAAGGATTTTATTCAAAACATGTTTTTACTTTGATATATTTTATTGATATTTTTAACTGTTAATCGTTACAATAATTAATTTAAATATTGCTTTTGGTAGCTTCCCCCCCCAGATATTTTGAGGAATGGAAAAGAAGACTACATCCATTTACTTGGAACAGTATCTGTGAATATTTCACAATGACAATCTGAGCTGGTCACGATACTTTCAGAGGAAAGAGGACAATTAAGTTTTTTTCCTGATCAAGTAATGGGGTTTGGCATCGTGTAAGTCTCTGCATTCTGATTTACATCAATATTTAGAAATTACTCACCCACATTAAACAACTGGTGAGTATATCATCCACCTGAATCCCAATATGTATAAAAGCCATCACTAATGCAACAAAGAGGAACATTACCAGTTGTCTTTTTTATAATTATTAAATGTAGTATTTTCAAAAGAACTTACATTGTGATTTTCATATTTGTACCTATCACAACAAGACAAAACTAGGTAATTCAGTAAATTGTTTTATTGTTTCTTATGGGCAGACCCTATTCATTTTGAATTGACTGTTCATGTTAACCCATGAAGTTACCTTCCTGTTAATAATTGCATATTTAACCCAAGCAATTAGTATAAACCCTAAAACAATTTTCAATTTCTCTTACAATGATTTGTTACCTCTCAGTTATTCTTTGTAAATTTGTTTATCTCAAGATAGCTACTTAAAATTGCAAGAATGACAAAGAAATTTTAACAGCATGTTTCTCATCTCTTCCTGGGGAAGTAATTGAAGAATAACTTTCAAAATTAATGTCTTTATTGATGTCTTAATTGATTTTAAAACTGGATACAAATCTACATACAAGAACTAAAAGCTACTGATAAGCAACAAAATCCAAATGCTTACAGAAACAAAATCCAGGACTGCTACAACATGTCACTGACTTATTTCGACATTCTTTTAACATAATGTAAGAAATAACCCTTTTAGTTTTATCATCAATAGTATACATGATAGTCTCATATGAAGCAAATTTCTTCTTTGTCTATATGTAAGAAAAAGCTACAGGTTGGACAAAAAACCATCTCTGATCCTCGTCTTGGGTGCAATCCAACGTCCATGAAAAAAATCACAAACGCACTGGAAGCTGGATTGGGCCTTAAATTCGCACTGAAAGCCTTTAAATACTGTCCCCCACCCCAATTCCCTTTAGGTAGGAAACTGTTTTCTAATTGTACATCTTGGAGTAGGACTTGAGGACAGATTTTTGGAGCAAATTTCAAATCTTTATACTTAGTAGAACAGCACATTAAAATGACGACTACATTTTTCACAATTCTTGTACCTTTTTCTTAGTTTACCCATTGTTTTGCCTAATAGATTTTACTTCACTACATGTAACTAAGTAATCTACAATCTAAATATTGGGACTTTACACTGGAAAAATAAATATTTCACAGAGGTGTCCTGTCAGATTCCAGTTCCATTATTACTAATAGGCCAGTCAGTTATCCTGTATTGCAATTTGGCAGCAATGCAACTTCTAATATTGTACACAACAAATAAATAAGCACTCAGCCAATCCCCAATGTATAAGTAATGCAAGTTACAGCCACAAAGACTGGCTCTCTCAGAAACCATTAAGATCAGCTGAATCTTTAACAAGAGACTTTACATTTTACTAAAAAAACAAACAAACAAACAAACAGACAACCCACTAGATACAAGCCAAATAGCACACCTAAAAGAAGAGTGTTAGAAATAAACTAAATTCAAATACTTAAATAATGCTATGGATGTTTTCATGCCTGAAAAGTCTCTCTGATCACACAGAACAGCCATACTCTCTTCTTTCACTAAAGACATTTCCTGTTGAGTACTCCAGTGCATTTTGCTTTTGCGTATGGACAGTGCAAATAATGTTCGGTGTCAAGCTGTCATTTAAAGAAATGGTCCAACCATGCATGTCTGGCATACACAACTCCTACTGGTCAAAGTGAATTTTGAGCATACAAATCTCAGCTTGTAATTTTTTGAAGTTTAGGAAAACAAAAGCATGTGAAAAATGTCAGATCTGTCCAAAAGAATGCATTTTATTTATTTAAATACATGTTACAGGAAAAAATACTCTTGGAAAAAGCCTAAATTTCATAAATATCTCCATCCAAGAAAAGACAGTTGCTTGTTCTCTCATAACTGGTGTTCTTTGAGATGTGTTGCCCATGTCTATGCCAATCAGGTACGTGCACATCGCATGCATGAGCTTCAGAAGTGCTTCCCCTAACAGCTCCACCGGCTCTTGGAGCCCCCTAAAATGGCACTGCTATGGCTGCCTTTATATACCAGTGCTACCCCAGGCCCTCTCTTTGTTCCTCCTTGCTGCCTGCTCTGAGAATGGGGAAGGCAGGTGGGTACTGGAATGGACATGAACAACACATCTCAAAAAACAAGAGTTACAAGAAAAAGGGCAACTGTCTTTTCTTCTTCGAGTGCTTGTTCATGTTGATTCCGATTAGCTGACTCCAAGCAGCTGCCCCCGGAGGTGGGCACAAAGTTAGGAATCACTGATTGGAGCACCACTCTACCAACTGCTAAAAGCATGGGAGAGCAGTCCTATGCTCTTGCTGAGTGGACCGTGAGGGTAGGTGGTAGGATTTTAACCAAACCATAAGAAGTGTGAATACAAATGGATATCTAGGAGGAAATGCACTGGGATGAGATCAAAAGGTCTTTGATGCAGTCTGTTAGCACTACAAAGAACTGGGTAGATTGAGCATACAAAACCACTTAGGCTGTGTAAAAAGCCAGAGTTGTGTGTGCATTGAGAGTGTGCAGATGTTGTCAGTTGTATGCGGTTTTGGGTAAAAAAAGAAAAACACCTGGGAGGACAGTATCTTACCCCAGGTGGAACCGTGAAACCACTTTAGATCAGAAAGCGGGATGTAGCCTAAGCTTTACTTTGTCTTTATGGAAAATGGGGTAAAGGAGCTCCGAAGTAAGAGCCCTTAGCTCTGAAAAACTTCGAGGAAGTAAAGGCTACCGGAAATGCCACCTTATATGACTGATGCAGAAAAGAGCATGATGCAATTGGTTCTAAGGGGAGGGCCCAGGAGCTTGAGGAGGACAAGATTAGGATCCCATGTGGGAACAGACAGGTGGGAATAAGGGAAGAGCCTGTCCATATCCCTATGAAAACAGGGCAAACAGAGTGCCCTAAGTGGCCTGGGTGAAAAGCTGAAATAGCTTCATGGTAGACCTTAATGGAAGAAGGTGCTAAACCTCGAGTTTGTGACTGAAAGGTATTTCAGAATGAGAGGAACAGGCATTTACAGTGGTGTAGTCTATCGGGCTGTTTCTACACATGACACTTTCTCCAAAAGTGGCATGCTAATAAACGGCCCAAATATGCTAATGAGGCACATATGTAAATTCCCAGGGCCTCATTAGCATGAGGTCACATGATTTGGAGTCCAGAAGATGCTCTTCTGGGCTCCAAAACAGCTTGTAGAGGCGCAGCCCCCAGGGGGTTTTCTTCCTGAAAATTTTCACTCCGAAAATTATCACTCTGAAAGCGGCATGTATAGAAACAGCCTCATTGTACCCACCAGTAAGAAAAACCTCTTCCATTTAGAGATGCAAGCAGCTCTAGTGGAAGGTTTTCTACAACCTAATACAACCTATTGAACTTGTGCTGAACATTGTGGTTCTAAAATGTTCAGCCACACACCGTAAGCTAGAGAAACTGAACATCCACATGCAGGAAACTACTATCATCTTGAGAAATCAGGTCTGGATACAGAAGCAGGGTGATTGGGCCCTCTACTGACAACTCCAATCATCCAGGTATGGGTAGACCTGCATTTATCTTTTGCACAAGAAGACTGCTACCACTGATCTGCATTTGGTGAACACACGTAAGGCCGATGCCAGTCTGAAGGGGAGAACTGTAAATTGATAATGATTGGTGTTCACTACAAATCTGAGGAATCATCTGTGCGCTGGAAAAATGGCAATATGGAAGTACGCATATTTCATGTTGAGGGTGACATGCCAGTCACCTGGATCCATGAGAGAAAGACTGTGGCTAGAGATACCGTGTGATATCTCAACCTCCTCTGGTAGAGGTTGAGAGCCCACAGATCTAAAATGGCCCTTACCCATCCCCACCCACTTGGCTTTAGGAATGAGGAAGTATCGGGAATAGAACCCTTTGCTGCTTAAATCTGTCAATCTCCTGCACTGCCACTAAAGTGAGGCGTGATGTACAAGTACAGGGAAGGGGTTTGGGAGGATAGGTAGGAGGAGAACTGAAGAGAGTATCATACTCTTACTGTGTAAAGCACCTATCAGTCTGAGGTGGTAGGGGACCATATACAGTAGAAGTGGTGTAACCAATTCAGGAAGCATGGCTATGAAGCTGGAGATTGGACCTGTACACTGTCCTCAAACACACCTTCAAAACACCTGTTTGGGACCAGAAGAGGATTTGGAGAAGCCATGACCTAGACCACCTGATTGGTTGGAAGGACTACATCTACTTTTCCTGCTTCTTCAGCAAAATGGCTCCTGCCTAGGCCTAGCAGTATACTATCACTGCTGTTACAGCTAAGGTCTAAAACACAGGATGGCAACCCCAGGAACACATGCTAAGAGTGGCATGCAAGGCCATCTCCCTTGGCATGCAGTGGGAGCTCAACCCCGCCTCTCCTTTCCCCCTACATTAGCCCCCAGCCAGCCCAGAGGGCACTCTTCCTAGGGCCTGCCAGGGTTCCCTGCCCCTGGTCACCGGGGCTGCCTGCCTGGGCTGGGGCTCTCTGCCCCTGCTTGCCAAGAGGCTTCCTACCTGGGATGGGTAGGGCTCTGCACCCCATGCTGCTGGGGGCTGTCCTCCTGGGGGCCTGCTGGGACTCTGGGCCTCTGGGTACCAGGGGCTGCCTGCCTGGAGCAACTGAGGCTCCCCGCCCCCTGCCCCCAACAGCTCAGTTCCTCTTACATGGCCATCTGTGCCCTCCTTTCTGCCTCTCGCCCAAGCTCCCAGAGGGTCTCTTTAATGTTCCCCCAGCACAGGAGTACTTGGGTCTCCTTGGTAATTTCCCTCTGCCCCAGCCCAGTCAGTGAGGAAAGAGCAAATATCTTCACCCAATAAGGTCCATAACACATCTATAGACCTGTCCCATTATGAGGAGCATTCTCCCTTGGTCTGGGCTGGAATGCAGCTCTGCCAGTCGGGCACAGGCAAGCATCTATCTACGACTTCTGTGGCAAGTTTCCCAGCATTGCCCAGAACACAGCAACACAAAATCATCCCAGGGCCAAACCACTCATCCTCTGCTCCCCAGGCACTGCTGTAGTCAAAAAGGCTGGTGTGACCCTCATCTCTCTAGACTAGATGAGGGGAATGGCACTCCTGGGCAGGCCCCCAACCACTCAGCTAACAGGGTATACTGGTGAGGGATCCCTGAAGCAAACACCTGAGGGCCATTGTGGAGATGCCATCACTGCTGTCTTCAGAGCCAGGCTGGAGCCCTACCCAGTGATACCTTGGACCTGGGGTTCTCAAATTTCATTGCATGTGACCTCCTTTAGCAGCAACAATTACTACCTGACCAAGGAGATGGGACCGAAGACTGGTCCCATCTGAGCCCTCCACCCCAGGCCAGGGACCAAAGCAAAGTTTGAGCCCACTGTCCCAAAGGGGTAAGGTGTTTGAAAACCAAAGCCCCAGGGAGTTAGCCTCAGGCAGGGAACTCTAACCTCCTTCCCTTTTGGGCTTCAGATTTGGCCCAGAGTGGTGGTTCTAGTTTTATCCAGTGCAGGCTCCTTGCCCCGGCAGAGCAGCAGCTCTGCTCCACCCAACTGCCAGGGAGCTAGGCCTGAGATTTATTCCATCTCTTTTGGTTCAGCTATAATAAATATCCTTCACAACCTTGACCCTTCAAAGGAAGCAGGTCCAGCAGCCCTGTGTGTGTGAATGGGTGCTCCTGGTTTGGCCAAAACAGATGGATCTGCAGAGCCAAGTAGTCAATAAAGAAGGGTTGGTGGTAGAGGAGGGTAATGGGGCTTGGGCTCTAAGTTCCCTAGAAGAAGCTGCCAGAGTCACCCAGGAGGGGAGGCAGTGGGAGCCTGCTGATCTACTGGGATAAGACAGATTCAGTCGTGTATTAAAATTCTAGACATTTTTAGGTATTTAAAAACTCATCTAGACAGAGATTAAAAAACTGAAATGGTAAGTCTGGGCCTCTTCCTTTATTTATTAATGAAGCTGTTGTAAGTAGGACTATTAGTGACTTTTAAAAGTGCCACCAGCACTCGTACTGTATATAGGGGTCAAAAGGTCAAATTTTGGCACTCAGCCTTGAAAAGGTGGCTGACCCCAGTCTAAAAGGTTTCCTTTGTGGCACCAGTATAACTGCCCTCAAATCTTTCACAGAGTGGACCTCAGAGTCTGTTTACTCTCACAGAATACCTTTGGCTTCAAACTGCAGGTCCTGTTGAGTCTGCTGAACATTTGGTGGGAGCTCAGCATCTGCAGCCAAGAAGAGCACCTCATGACCACCCTCCAATGATAGAATTCTTGCTGCAGAATCGGCTGAGTCAAACGAGGACTGGAGGGATGTTCTCAGTATCAACCTGCCTTCTTCAATTAGGGCTGGAAAAACTCCAACTTGGAGCACACTGGGGGGTAAATTTGGACACAGTGTCCCAAGACTTGAAAGCACATCTACTGAAGAAAGGTTGCCAATTAGCTATCCTCATCTGTAATCCAGCATAAATTTTTCTGTAAAAAGGTTTAGCTGAAGGCTATGTCTACATGACAAGTTGTTTTTTAAATAATTTATGCAACTTGTGCTACACAAAGAGCATAAATTATTTAAATATTCCTTTTTCCGAACTTGGTGCCATCCACACAGGACCTGAGTTCAGAATAAGCGGCTTTTCTGAACTTTCCATTACCCCTTGTACGATGAGGGGTACTGGAATGGGAATACAATGCTTGAAATGGCAGCACTGTTTAGAGTGCACAGAAAAGCCAGTGTTGCTATTTCACAATATATTAATATAGTTTAATATAGAAAAAAATAATAGAGGGAAGAAATATTAGGGAAAAGTCAAGAAAATTTAGTAAATAGAACTACATTTTTGCTAACACAGCTGAATTAATCAAACAGCCTTGCTAAATACCTACCTGCCATAATGCACATATTATTGCATTATTCAAATTAACTTGTAATTTCAACTTTTTGTCCATTAGAAGCTGTTTCAGAATTACTAGTTATAAATAGCAGCACATGTTTACACACTAACTCAAGGATATTAAACCATTAATGGTTGTCATATGCATAAATAGTTATGTAACTACTTGTGAAATTTGTATTGCCTCAGATCTTATTCCTGAATAGAATCATAGGGCTGAAAGCGACCTCAGGTCATCATATAGCCCAGCCCCCTGCTTCAAACAGGATCAACCTCAACTAAATCATCTCAGCCACGACTACATCAAGCTGGAACTTAAAAACCTCTAGGGATGGAGATTCCACCACCACTCACAGTAATATATTCCAGTGCTTCACCACCCTCCTGCTGAAATAGTTTCTCCTAATATCCAACCTACACCTCTCACTCTGTAACTTCAGACAATTGCTCATTGTCCTGCCATCTGTCATTATTGAGAACAGCCTCTCTCCATGCTCCTTAGAGCCCCGTTTGAGAAAGTTGTAGTCTACTATCAAATCACCCCTCAGTCTTCTCTTCTGTGAACTAAATAAGCCCAAATTTCTCAGCCTCTCCTCATAGGTCATGTGCTCCAGCCCCTAAATCATTTTCTCTGCCCTCCACTGAACCCTCTCCAATGCGTCCACATCCTTTCTATGCTGGGGGGCCCAGAACTGGACACAATAGTCCAGATGTGGTCTCACTAGTACCGAGCACAGGGGAATAACTTCTCTAGATCTGCTGCTAATCCTTTTCCTAATGCACACCAATATGCCATTTGCCTTCTTGGCTACAAGCACACACTGTTGACTCATATCCAGCCTCTCATCCACTGTAATTCCCAGATTCTTTTCAGCTGCACTGCTACTTAGCCAGACAGTCCCCAGCGTGTAACAGTGCTTGGGATTCTTCCATCCCAAGTGCAGGATTCTGCACTTCTCCTTGTTGAACCTCATCAAATATTTTTTGGCCCAATCCTTCAATTTGTCTAGTTTAAGCTAGTGGTCAGCTAGATACACTGGAGGGTAGGGATCCAGAGTAGTGTCATACGCAAATTTGCTGAGGGTGCAATCCATCTCATCATGCACATCATTCATAAAGATGCTGAACAATACTGGCTCTAGAACCAATCCTTTGGGCGTTCCATTTGAAACCAACCACCAACCAGACATTGAGCCATTGACTACGACCTGTTGGGCCCATCCAGCCAGCCAGCTTTCTATCCATCTTACAGTTCATGTATCCAATCCATACTTTCTTAACTTATGGACACGAATGTTGTGGGAGACTGTATCAAAATCTTTGCTAAAATCTAGATATATCACATCCATTGACTTCCCCATGTCCACAGAGCCTCATCATGGAAGCTAATCAGATGGGTCAGGCATGTCGTGCCCTTGGCGAATCCATGTTGACTACTCTTGATCACTTTTCCCTCTTCCAAGTGCTCCACAATAGATTCCTTGAGGATCTCCTCCATGATTTTTTCCAGGGACTGAGGTAAGGCTGACTGGTCTATAGTTCCCGGGATTGTCCTCCTTTCCTTTTTCAAACGTGGACACTACATTTACCTTTTTCCAATCATCAGGGATCTCTCTTGATCACCATGATTTTTCAAAGATAACAGCCAAAGGCTCTGCAGTGACATTTGCCAATCCCCTCAGTACCCTTGCATGCATTAAATCCAGACCCCTGGATATGTGTGTCTAGCTTTTGTAAATAGCTCTTAACTCAAATAGTAACTAAACCAACAGACATGGAACCTCTGATCTAAATGGCTATCAAATGATCTTATTATAAAAAAATACATTATACCTCCTTTGTGTTTTCTGCAAGGGAAAGACAGCTTTACATTTCAACCCACAAATTCTCCCTTGATCCTAGATAAAAGCCATTTGTACAACTGTCACAGTAAGAGTAGGGTACAGGACAAAACAGCTGTGTGAGGGCATCTTTGGAAAAGAAGTTTGGGGGGAATTAAGCAAAATGGGGAGGTGAGATAAAAGTTTTCTTAACTTGACTTATTTAAATGGGATTAATAAATACAGGGTTACTTTTAAATTCTTATTCAAAATTACATTTAAAGTTGGTAATCTATGTGAAGGGTTAAATTTATAACAATTTGTCAATAACCATTCAATTAGATACAGAAAAATCAAATTGATCACTACACATTTGCTGCCAAATTTTAAAGAAAGCCCAACCAGGGAACTGAGGAAAGTTATTAGCTAAGCACTTGTAACCGGAGTTTGAAGTGTTAAATCAGCTTTTGACACTAGCAGCTGTTCTGTAACAGAAGAACAAACAAATGTATTGTAACAGCTATATTTAGCTGCAAATCAACTTTTTAATGACTACCAAAGGGCAACTCAACCCTTCTTCAAGAAAGTAAATAAAAATAATGCAAAACAAAATAATTATTTAAATCAGTTTCCTGGCTGATGATTAAAATTGGAGATTTACATCATTTTGATTTAAATCAATACACTCTAGAATTACAGGAGACAAAACTTGTATGTGTTCAGGCTTTGGGGGTTGTTGCTAAGTGAAAGTGGCTTCATAAGTAATGTGGTGATATTTATATGGCTTAATAACCATGATCATCATATTTTTATAAAAAATTCTAGTCATTGATATAATGAGATAAATCTACATTTACACAAAGTCACTTCTGTTATGCATAAATGTGAACACAGGACATATTACTCAGTAGATTGGCTGAGCATAATGAGGTTACCATGTTAATTTGCCTATAAAGCAAGTGCCAGTGTATTTCAACAAACTCCCCTAATTTGCATATAAATTACACATAAAAATAACTAGAACCGTAGAAAGTCTTCAGTGGAGCTATCACAATTAATATCTGTTAAGATCTGCCACTCTATGCAAGGAGATTTGATAGTGAGACAAATTCTCACCACCAACTTCACACCCCACAGTTGAAACACTAATCTAAGAACCTATCTCTGCAACAAAGTTCATTGCCAACTCTGACTACACATCTACCCTAGTAACACCATACCAGGTCCTAATCACACCCATCAAAAGTTTATTCACATGTACATCTACTAATACAATATGTGTCATCATGTGCCAAAAATGACCTTCTGCCATGTACAGCTGACAAACCGGACAGTCTCTACACAAAAGAATAAATGGACACAAATCAGACATTAAGAATGGCTACATACAAAAAAACAGTAGGGGAGCACTTTAACCTTTCTGGACACACAGTTTCTGATTTGCCAGTTGCAATTCTCCAGCAAAAAAAAAACGTCAAAAACTAACTGCAAGGAGAAACTGCTGAGCTGGAACTCTCATGCAAATTTGACTCCATGAACCAAGGATTAGAAACTCAGACTGGTATTCACATTGCAATAGGTAACTTCCCATTCAGGTTTTCCCACCTTCTGGTCTCTGTTGGAGACGAGGCACTGGGACACTTTCTGATTTAATTAGCATTGATGTCACACTCCCATCTCTGTCTCTCTTTTCCTTTCTTTTCACCATCTGAGGAAGTGAGCTACACGACATGAAAGCCTATGTCTCAATACTCTAATAACTTTGTCAGTCTTTAAAGTGCCTCCATATTTAAGACAACTTTGGATCAGGGGCTTCTAAACTCTATAGTAGTCTCATGAAGGATTTTATATATACATATCTGGCTCTCAAAAAGAAAATGGAGAAGTTGCTTATTGTGCAATTCTTGTTCAGACAAAACCTCTATGGAGGCCAGAGAGCTTCATCTGAAAAGGGGGAGTTTATGATTTTTTTTTTTAAAGAAGAGACTGCCAGTCTTAACCCTGTACTCACATATGGTTACTGGACAGCAATACAGGAGTGAGTTGAAGTATCTGCCTCTCTGCAGAGCTCTAGCATAGGTCTAATTGTTACTGACATAAATGCAATATGGTGTAAGAGATGGATGATAATGAAAATCATATTGTTTTATGCCAGTTCTTGTACTATGAAATGCTAAATAGAGCAAGAAATGAATTTGAAGTGAGTACTTTCAAGATATAGACAGGTAAATATATACCCTGTTTCTAAGCTGACAAGGGAGAAGCTCTCAGGAGGTAAATAATAATGTAGACCATTACACTCTTTCCAACTACAGGAGAAAAATAGTGCCCATCAAGTGAAAAAAAAATCATTCTCAAATCAGTTATAAAAAAACAAAATACATGAACTTCAGTTTTGCTACTACGGTGATGCCATATATCACTGAAAACATGAAGCATGCTTCTACACTGAAGTAGCCTCAGGAAGGCTGCAACAATGACAAACGCTGATGATAGTTGCATAAAATAAACTGTCTTCTTTCTTTTCATCGCAATATTTTAGGGCCAGATTCTGATACCCTTAGTCAGGCTGTGTAATCCATTCTTTGGATGCTGTCCACAGAGATCAAGAGAACTTGTAGAGCAAAGTAGTACCATCAGGCCCTTAGAATCTAGAATTGAAACCAAGCATTTTAAGTGAGCCAAACTCAATAAAACATTAGCATAAGAGCACATTAAATCCTTTCACCTGTCTTCTGTTCGCTGTTGTCACAGTTTGACAGCTTTGCTAACTGCTCAAAAGGCCCAGAGCCTGCACTCCCCAACACAATCTACTGCCCACACCACCAACCCTTCCCCTCCCTCCCTTCTGGTCTGTCTAAAGCTCTGGAAGGGTTTTAGTAGTGGGAGGAGGTCTTGGGTGCAGCCTTTGGGATGGGGGTACTCCAGAGGTGCTACAATGCTGGTGGTGGTTGTGGGGGCTCCCCCGGGCCATTTTAAATCACTGCAGGTGGCAGATGTGGCTAGATGATAGATCCAGCCTTGAGCTGTAGTGGAACTGGGCCCCAGATCAGGAATTTTCCTCGGTCCAGGCACCGTGGGCCCATAGAACTTGCTGCCTATGCCCAGAAAGGAACTCCTGAAGACATGTTACCCAATTGGTCTATGGGAGAATCCTGGCTGATGGCATGCAAATCTGGCTACTTAGGTGCTGCAAGCTCTTCTCCTTGTTTCCAACTACTGATTTACTTTTTAAAAGTGCAGAAATACAGTTGAAAGTATTTCATTACTTACAAACTTTTCTAATACTATGTCTCTCAGTATAGTCTATTAACAGAGCTGCTGGGGGGACTTTATGCAAATACCAACTGGGAGAGAGGTGAACTTCACACTTGTAAGCAGTAAGGGAAATGGCATGCAAGAGAATGATACACATTTTCTGGGGGACCTGAGGAGTGTGGAAAGGGTTGGCATAGGTGGCTTTCTGCCTCTATAGGCTCAAGGGCAGCCAAGGGACAATCAGACCCTGGTGCAAGTTACAGCAATGTCCAGTATGCTATAATATATGGCAAGGAGTGGAGGTACTTCCAGTCAGTACTGTGCAAATTGCTAAGTGGCCCTTCAATGACCGTTACAGCTTGTGATTAGGTTTTACTCAACAGACCCCAACCAACAGATTTTGAATGTACAGTATGCCCATTTACCCAAATCAGTGGTCACCAATCTGTCCATTGCCATCGACCGGTAGATCCTGGTACCTTTGTCAGCCAATTGCTATCTTCAGGTAGATTGCCTCTGCCTGGCCCCAAGCTGCTCCTGAAAGCAATGGGCTGGCTGAATACAAGCATGCCTCTGCATATCCTGAGAGCGGAGAGAGGTAGCTCCATACTGACCCCAGCCCCAGCACTACCCAAGCAACTTCCTAGCCAATGAAGGTGGCACTTGCAGGCACAAGCAGCAATGTGGCACATGGAGACCCCTTTGCTCCCCTCCAGATGCTGCACACAGAGGGTGCCTACAATCAGCCAGACAGCCAGCATTTCCAAACCATCCCAGGGCCCACATTCCTCACCCCAGCCTGGATCCCCCTAGTGTGCCCATACTGTTGGCATGCAGGAGTGAGGGGTGCAAGTTCTGGGAGAGAGTCTGAGTACAGGAGGGGGCTCCAGGCTGGGGCAAAATCCCTCCCTGAGCTTGCACTTGTCGTTCCTGAACCCCAACACTGGGGTCCAGCCTGAAGCCCCCTCCTGCACTCACACTCAGTCCCAGAACCAACATCCCTCAATGCCTTCCTGCATCCCAGCACTCTGCCTCCATCTGGGGTCTCCTCCTGCCCAAACACCCTCCCAGAGCCTCATTCCCTCCAGCATCCTAACCCTTTGTCTCAGCCAGAAGAAAGTCTTACCTACGAAAGCTAATGACCTAATAAATTTGTTAGTCTCTAAGGTGCTACAGGACTGCTTGTTATTAGTGAAGACTGAAGGCAGATTACATGCTGTCTTAACCGCTTTGTGCTACTCCGGTGTTTCAAAGCATCCCCAAATACAGTGGGGAATTCTTCCCAAGTAAGGAAAACCTTCATATAGTATCCCTTCTCCTGTAACTGGCCTGTAACCAGGTATTCCCTATATTCTACCTTGCAGGTAGTGTAAATTAGCCTATGCCTCAAACTGCTGATTTACCATATGGTTAAAAGGAGGCCTAAAGAACAGAGCAAAGTTTTGCCTCACTTCTCCTGAGCTGCATGGAGCAGTGACTGTTAGCTGCTGAGCACTGGGCTTAGTATTTTTCGCTGTTATTGTTCAAAATCTAACTACTCTTCCGGTTCCATAAGTGACTTATATCACACAACAGACTTTTTATCATACTGCCTCACACAGCAGCTTCTTCGCTGTTTTGTGCGGTTCAGTAAATTAACTGTGTGTGGTACAGGCAACTTGTCACTAGACGTTTATGAGCCATGAAAGGAAATGTCTTTGAAAGAACCAGTAGGGAAAAAATAGCTGAAAAAAAATAGCAGTCACAGGAATTTCATCCACATTTAAAAAATGACAGCCCCCCCTAATTTTCCCACAAAAAAACACCGTACCATAAACCACTCCACTGAGCTGTTTAGTTCTATGTCTCTATAAACAGCATATGCAGTAGAATGTGCTGCAGGATATTGAAAATGCTCAAAAAAAATTCCAGAAAAGAATTTTTTTTTGTTTTGGGTTTTTTTGTTTGTTTGTTTTTAAAATAAAATCCTCTCCAATTGCTCAGTTTCCCTGGTGCTCTCTAAGCTAAATAAACAACAGCTAATCAGTACAATATTCCATTAACTTGTGATGCAGGATTTTGTATTTCATATATTATTAATAACTTGCTGCTATGATATTTTTAAGTACTTTTGCAGTATTTATGGTTTAGTTTAAGGTAGGCACACATGGCAAGGCCACAGAGTTAATTTCTCAATTAAAGCATTTTAAGATTAAGAAAAAACAGAGTGAAGATATTTGTTCTCATTTGTTTCACAACTCTAATGCCTAGAGTTACAATAATGAGACATGTCTACCACAATTTCAACTTTCCACAGCTTAGAGATTTCCACCAATAAGTTTGTATTTTTTTTATTTAAGATAAAACATAATGAGAATGTGTGGCCAAAATCAAGGATGATATATGTGGACACAACTTAGCTAGGATCAGTTAAGTTGTGACCACTTACACAAGGTCTGAATTCAACCATAAATAAGTGAAAATTCATTCTGTCTAGAAGCTGTAAACTTAACATTCTGATTGCAAATTTCACACCTTATCAAAGTGCACTTTAAAGCAGCAAAATAATTCCCTTTAAATTAAAATATGTGAAAAAAATAAAACAATATTTTTGTTTAAAATTCTGCACTGTCCGGGAACCTATGGGTTATAACTTAATTTCACAGGCTCCCTCAAGAGCAAGTCACTAACACAAAGATGAAATTTCAATTTGCCACACATTTTATATTGTGTTTTAGATCTCAGCAAAGCCTTACCATATTAGCCCATGGCCATAAATGAGTAATTGGCAGCAAAGTTCTCCTTTCAATATGTGCGTTGAAAACATAGAAATAACATCAATAAAACCCATTCCTTGGGGGACAGAGGGAGTGGGGGGAAATCTCTGTATTTGCTTTGTCTAGTACTGGTTCTGCATGCTACCATTTGTCATCTGTCCAGTAACAAAGACGTATTATTTATTTACTGTATAAAATAAGTACAGTTTTGGGACCAGATGTGGATATTTTGGTCCCCATCATCACCTCTGAAGCTGAATGTTGTGCACCAGTATGGTCATGTAGCATACATACATATATACATAAATCATCAACATGCAACTCAACACGGCTCTGACGATTGTCACAGGAGTACAGAAACTATTACTGACAGTCTGTCTCCCCACTCTCCCACATATTTTACCACCATCCTTCAGAAGAATAGAACCACACAAAACCAAATGCTATCTTGCCTATGAAAATTGCAACACCCCCCACCCTTGAGATGCCATCTTAACTATAGGAACTTCTGTAGCAGACAAAGCTCTCAAAATGGAACTGTTCCCAAAACTATGAAAAGAAGCGTGGGACAACAGCAATATCAAGAATCGAGATCTGATTATGTATCTTATATGTCAAACACCTGGGTTTCCCCACTACCACACAACAGCAAACTGTAGCTCATCCTTACTCCAGTGTTCCAATTACCTACCACACAAACGGAAAATGAAGGCCGGCCCAATTTGAAACAGTAGAGAGAATATCCAAACTACTGAACAACTGGGCTCAAAGAACCATCTCTGGAGGGAAAGCCTCAATTCATTCCACATTATCAGAACCCATAAAGGGGATGAGAAATTCAGATACCAATCTTTAACATGCTTTTCAAGTTGCCATAGGAAAGGAGTCTGTAGGATGGCACAGTTCTATGCCAACTAGCAATCAGCAGTCACTTTATCAAAAACAGTCACAGGACCAGACAGCCAAGTTAACTCAGGGCCAAATCTGACAGAATCTAAATGCACAGGACCTAGTGGTGGACAGTCAACAAGGAAGTTCAGTACCAGAAAGCCGCTGAAGCTTCCTCCCCACTGGGAGATTCATAGGTGGCAACTACATCACTGAAAAAGCATTTATAGGCAAAAGCATGGCCACAGCAACCAAGGGCTGTGCTAGCCCCCTTTTACACAGGCTCATCCAGGATTGCTCCAATAAAGCCCCAGAAGAAACTAAAGCTGCCCTCCCCTTGTGAATACCACAAGTGACCTGAGTCAGGACACATGAGGAAAAAGTGGATTACATGCAATTTACAACTTCCACCAGGTGTAAAACCAGTCTATAATATAACCAGTTACCACTGATGGGAAGGATCATTGTACTTTTAACATCATTCTCCAAGGGAGAAAAATAGGAGTGGAAAGGGACACCAACCTTAATTCTAGCATCTCCTAACTTGGTTTGTCTTTGCAATATATTCTTTCAACAACATTTTTTGTGTAATGTAATTTAGCTCAAAGCAGCACTCACTTAAATTTATTAATGCCATTTTTATGTAAAAATGTGAAAGTGATGTGGGAAGAAAAATGGATGTGGTAACCTTAAATTTTTAATAAGAAATTTCCATTAACTTCAATGAGGAGTCCTGACTAAAACTTGATGGCATGGTGTGGCTCAGCAAGAACTGATACCACCACTTCTGTATATGACATTGCAAAAAGAAAATTATTAGAAATTACTTCTTACAAAGTGTCACCTTCAGTGGATTGAACTCGGAATGATCAGTAGTAAAGGATGAGACTCCTGTTAGAAAAAATATCATTTATGTGCATAACATCCTGATAGTAGAGGAGAAACTGAGACAGAAGGAAATGGAATGATTTGGGCAAGACCAGGCAGCAAGTGACTGTGACATCCAGAAGTGACCAGAAGCCAAGCCTGATTCCTGAGCCTGTTCGGTCCTCCAAATTACACAGTCATTCTTTTTTTTTCCCCATGAATATTTTTCCACAATTGATAGTCTGAATGTTTAGGTAACATGTTTTTTAAACAGTTTTGATGTAGCGCTGAGCTGCTATTGCTATGTATGTAATGAAAGAACATAAAACACCCACAGTTCTCCATCACAGAAGGAATCAATGTCTACAGCAGGGATCAGCAACCTTTACAAGGCAGAGTGCCGAAATATGACCTTTTGACCTCTATGTATGGTCCTAATGCCAGTGATACTTTTTAAAGTCACTAATAGTCCTATTACAACAGCTTCTTTAGTAAATAAATTAAAATTCAGAGCTTTACTGTTTAGGTGGTGGTTGGTAGCATTAGTTGGTCTTTTTTTAATCCACAGTCATCATGGCTTTGAGCAAGCTCCTGGCTGCATGTGGGGAGAAGCTCCCGCCTTGACTGCCAATGAAAATTGGCTTCTGTGCCACTCTTGGATGCTGGGGGTTGCTGACCCCTGACTTATATGGTTGTGGACCTTGACCAAGCACAGGAGAGGAGTTAGTTAAGACACTGTCTTAGACAGAGAATACGTAGGAAAGGACAGAGGCTGCATAGAAAGGAACTGTGAAATGGACTGACAAAAGGGAAAGACATTATTCGGCACACACACACACCTTTCTATATTCCCCCACACTTTTGCCAGAGCAGAACCATCTTGGCTTCTGAGTATAAGAGACACACTAACTAGGAGTATTTTGAGAAAACTCATCCTCTGGCTATAAATAAAAACACGTCCAGTGTAAGTAGTGCAACAAGAAGATGCAGGACCTAGCTGCAAGGTTGAACATAATAAGGAAAACTGCTTATTGGGAGAAATAGATGTGGGTAAATATGGTTGAGTGGATCAACTGGTCAATAACAAATAATTCACTTTGCAGTGCATCATTCTTCAAGATTCTCTCTATGCTTTTCAGTATAAGTGTGATTTGACAAGTAAATTTCCAAGCTGTTTGCTGTGCTGGATGTTGCTAGATAGAAAAAGAAACTTTAGCTTAGCTAATCTTTATGACTTACTCAGAAAATATACTATTAATTTGGCATTCGAGCTACCACAAACGTCCCAGAGGAGGAAAAATCTCCGGCCCATAAAGAAAGAATGCCCTAAAATTATCTCCACCACACAGGTGTGAACCAGACTTGTGAGAACTAGTGTCTCGAGATGAGTTAATTCAATTGGCACCCTTTTAGATAAGGAAGAAGCATATGTGACCCAATGGGTATAAAGTAAGGGTCCGGCAGCCCCTCTAACTGAGCTCCAATTACCTCTACCTGCTGGTCAGGAGAGTCTTTGCCTCCTGAGGTCCTAGGGGACGCCCGTTTCCTCGTTATCATTGTTCCTTCTTCCCGAGGGATTGAGTGAAAACACTGGCCATGCCACATTGGTAATGCAGGGAGTGAGAATAAGTGTATTGCTTTCCTTTTGTTTTCTTTGTGCACATTCAATAATAGATCTATGAATTGTTACATGCTAGCTATTGACAACTAAAGAACAGAGTGTAAACCTTGTAATCTTTGTAACAAAGTATAAATCTTGTAAGCTTGCAACAAAGTATATATCTTGTAATCTTGTAACCATAAGAGTTAAGTCTCCTTAGTCAATAAATAAGTAACTGGTTTAGCTGTAACTTGACTCTCCCTGTTACTGTGCAAGCCGAATACAAAACAAAGAACCCAGCTGCTTTTCGGCTGCAATTAGCCTGGTCATTGGTAAGAGAGTGCTGAGAGCTGAGTGCTGAGTCTTGCAGCCTCCATGGGACAGACTCTCTGGGGCACCCATCAGCCACTGTGGCTGCCCGCTGCGAAGGGACTTTCTCGTCCTAGCAGCTAAAGACTCGGGTATGGGAAGCTCTCAGTGCAACCATTGGGGCACCCGTCAGCCTGGCCTGGCTGCCCGCTGCAAAGGGACTTTTCCTGTCCTAGCAGTTAAAGACTCGGATGAAAATAAGGGCATAGGTGGTATCTCACCCGACCATCGGCTAACAAAATGTTAAAAGTTATGCCAAAGAATAATTGTGCTTCAAAATTAAAAGAGAATTTATCTTTCTCCTCTTTGCTACCCCGTCAACTTGTTTCTCAAGTCCCCACTCTGGCTTCAAGGATAGTGCCGTGGAGTGCAACCAATCCCTGCCCTGTGCTCAAAATTCTCAAGCAAGAACAACTCATCTGGGACTCAGAGCTTTGCACTGAATCTTAATGAGTCTGAGGAACCATCAGGGAACCACTTGGGGAATGCAATAATTCTGCAGAGGAGATCCACCTGGTTTGAGCTGTTATATTTTACTCCATAAGACAATTATCAGAGAGGTAGCCATGTTAGCCTACAGCTTTGAGAACAACAAAAAGTCTTGTGGCACCTTATAGACTAGCAGATATGTTGAAGCATAAGCTTTCGTGGGCAAAGACCCGTGTCATCAGATGCTTGAGTGGTGGGGTGGTTCCAGAAGTGTATTTAAAGAGTGGGGTCCCAGTAAGAGGGAGGGCCAGAGCTGGCAAGGTCTATTCAGCAAGGTGGAAATGGCCCAGTATCAACAGTACTTATCAGAAGAGGAAAAAACAAGCCATTTCCGCCTTGCTGAATAGACCTTGTCAGCTCTGGCCCTCCCTCTCACTGGGACCCCACTCTTTAAATACCCCTTTGGAATCCCCACCCCACCCCCACTCATGCATCTGATAAAGTGGGTCTTTGCCCATGAAAGCTTATGCTCCAACATATCTGTTAGTCTATAAGGTGCCACAAGACTTTTTGTTGTTCCATAAGGCAATGTTTCTCAAACTAAGGTCTGCAGACACTGGGGCAGTGAGGTTGGTCCATGAAGGATACAATGGTTTTTTAGGACCCACTGATCAACTTCTTCTACCTCCCCTGAGGCCCCAGGACAGGGGCTAAAGCAGGTTTGCCTGCCCTGCTTATCGTGAAGGTCCCAGAAGTGGCCACCAGGTCCCCGCAGCTCCTTTGCATATGGGTGGCCAGGGAAACTCTGTCCATAGCCCCTGCTCAGCTGCTGGTTCTGAAGCTCCAATTTGCCAGGAACGACAACCAGGAATGGAGCCTGTGGGTACAAGGGCAGCATGCAACATCTCACTGGCTGCCCATATACCTAGGGGCCACAGGAACACGGTGGCCACTTCTTGGGAGCCATGGTAGGTGCTGCTGGAATCCCATACTCTCATCTGTGCCCCTAACTTCTCATCCCAGGACCCACCCCAGAGCCTGCACCACCAATCACCCCCTGCACCCCAACCCTCTTCCCTTTTCCAGTCCTCTCCTCCACCCAAATTCCCTCCTAGTCTGTCCCCGATGCCCCCCCACACAACCCAGCTCTCTGCCCCAGCCCAGAGCCTCCTCTTGTACCCCAATCCCCTCATCTGTGATTCCAGCTCAGAGTCCATACTCTCAGCCACAGCCTCACCACACACTCCACCATTCTGTCTCAGCACAGAGCCCTGACCTGCCCCCCAAACCACTCCTCCCAGGACCAACCCCCTCAAGCCTGCACCCCAGCAAGAACCATCATCCCTCCTCATACATCCAACCCCCTTGCACCAGCCCAGTGAAATTTTGAGAAGGAAGGGGGACGGTTCAGGGGTGGGACAGGAGGCGCCCAAAAATTTTAAACAAAGATGGGGTTCTTGCATTGCTAAAGTTGGAGAACAACTGCCATATGGTACAATATGATAATTACAACAAAAGTTTTCATTCTGCATCCTTTTTCCAGAACATTTATGTTTGTAATACCACCTTTGGGATGACTAAATTGCAGTTTGTTGAGTATTTGTATTCTGACTTTGCCCCAGCTTCAAAAATGAGAAAACTCTCTTCTTTTTTTCTTTTTCTCCAAGAAACTGGGTTTTACATGTTTCTGATGTTTTACACGTTTCTGGGTTTTACATGTTTCTGATGTTAAGCCACATACAGTAGCTAACCATAATGTACAAATCTTTGTTAAATTGCAATTTTTAATATGAGCACTAAAAATGTACCCTTTCCAAACTCACAAATTACTACGTGGTTTCTAGGATATTTAATTATTGCAGCTTTTTTGCAATACTTTTAAAGAAAATTTACTAGGAGTTTATTATTACTATTATTGTGTGCACCCCATTGGTTTATGATACATTATTGAACATGTACTTGATAAGCCTGGGACCCCAGAGCCCCAGTATAGCCTATGAGCAATTTCACACATAGGAAATTCGTGATAACCAAGAAAGCTTAAAAAAAAAAAGTGCTTGAAGACTTTTCAGTCATTCAGTTCTATTTATAGTAACCTAAGCAGCAAACATATCACACTGTACTTAGAGGTAATAGTAGTCTGGGAAACAGTCTATTCTATCAGCATGCATATTGCAGTTTGTTATCAGACAACCTCCCACAGCTGCCAGGACAGGAAGTGCCTATAAACTGCTAAAGAGAAAACAACCACAGATCTTTGGATAAGGAATATTGGTCCTTTTGCCATTGCTTCTGGAAACAAAAATATTAGTAATGTCCTGGGCTCAACCCTAAAGTGAATGCACTGTTATTTTAGTGATCTCTTTCCCGTGTGTGTCACGTTTGGCGTGCTACCCAGAAAACTAGCAATACATTCTTGTAAACCTCTCACCACTATAAATCCCTCTGAAGAGTACAGATAGGAAGTTGAATTTCTAAGAATGATTCACCATGTATTTAGATGCACTAAAAACATTCAAAAGTACTGAATTTTATGACATCCCTTTAGGGAAGATTATGCTGAAGAGAAGGCAAAGTTGCTTTGCCAAGTTTAATAAGATTCTTGCTAATTTCCAAATTTCTCACTGTTACAGAATGTCACAATTCATACATTAACTTTTCTAGGTCTGTCTGCCGTGTTTCTGTCCTTGGTAATATACTCCCATCCTAATGATTATTAAAGGTGATTAATAAAATTAATCTCACCATCAATTTCTCTTCCAGGAAGCTATACGTCACAGTCATTTCATATTTACATAATTTATGCTTTAAGGTCTCTTACGTGCTAAATATAACTTGATTTAAATACATTGTAAAGGCTCGCTCATGACACGTCTACACACTCCTGCACAGAGGAACAAAGAGGCATAAGTGGGAGTGGGAGGAGCATCAGCCCTACCACACTAACTTAGCCAGTGCAGCTGAAACAGCTGAGCAGGAATGAGTTATGCTCGGGTAAAAAAGCATTGGTACATGGGGTAGGAAGTAATCCAAGGAGAAACTGTGAGTCTCAGGCTATGTCTACACTATCCAAAAACTTCGAAATGGTCATGCAAATGGCCATTTCGAAGTTTACTAATGAAGCGCTGAAATACGTATTCAGTGCCTCATTAGCATGCGGGCAGCCGCGGCGCTTCGAAATTGACGCCGCACGGCTCGTCCAGACGGGGCTTCTTTTCGAAAGGACCCCAGCAACTTCGAAGTCCCCTTATTCCTATTTGCTCATAGGAATAAGGGGACTTCGAAGTAGGTGGGGTCCTTTCGGAAAGAAGCCCTGTCTGGACAAGCCGCGCAGTGGCGAGCCACATCAATTTCGAAGTGCCGCGGCCGCCCGCATGCTAATGAGGTGCTGAATATGTATTTCAGCGCTTCATTAGTAAACTTCAAAATGGCCATGTGCATGGCCATTTCGAAGTTTTTGGATAGTGTAGACACGGCCTCAGAGCTGTAATTCAGTCCTTGCTGCACAGCAGTTTCTCAATTAGGTTACTTTTGTAGGAAACATATGCAGTTCTCTGTATTATATGCGCCACATCCACAAAATATACATACTACCAGTCCAGTCTCATGATGTCACATGAGCTGTAGTTGTTGTGTTGATTGGGCTGCAGGTTTAGAGCTGCTGCTCTAGAGGTACTGGAAGCAGTGAAACTACATACTGCCCCTCCCTCTTGGTGGAGTCCAAGATGCTAATGCAACCCTAGCTGTCCATGCATCTTTCCTTCTTTCTCTGTGCAAAAACAATTGATTTTTAGAAGTGTCTCAGATGCTCAGCCATCTGAGGCATTAATCATTAATCTGACCTCTTCTCATTTATCAATAAGCTTACCATTTTGCAAATTCATTTCTCCACCATTTGTGAAAGCCTTTTTATTGACTCTAATAGTTTCAACTAGAATTTTTTTCTACTTGTTGTTTTTCTACCCTTATCTTTTTCCAACAAGCCTTAACTGACTGTACTTCCATTTATTATCCTCAGACTTTTTTGAAGTCACATTGCTCTCAACAGTCTTATTTCACAATCAATAAAACAAAAACAGCAATACAACCTTACCATCTAATTAAAGCAAAATCAACAACAGACTCTTTGAAGAGATGCCTCTTTAGCTCAAGGATATGCCGAAGCTTACAAGATCAGTACCTACTCACAAGCAAGAATGAAAACTCAGAGATTTGGGAGAAGGACAAAGAGTTATGCAATGCAATGCAAGTTCATTATGTGAGACAATGCCACCAGGGGCTGTATATGCAAGACAGTGATTTCAGTGAAACTGGTGTAATCCAAAGTCACTTGGTCAACTCCACCATTGTCACTGATGGGAGGATCTGATCTATTGTCTCTAAATGTCCCTATTTAGATCCTTCTGAACTCAAGATAGACAATGACAACAAGATTTCTTGTGCTAAGAAATAAAATTTTGTTCACTGATGGGTTAAAAAAACATTTGGTTTGAGTAAAAACAAATGTAAAGGAAAACATTAAGACATGGAAAAGGTACGTCGACAATAATATTAAATCAATGAAAAGTACTATCGGTTCTCTGATGGTGAAGTTAACAGCGCTAAAGTTTTATTGCTACTCTTATTATGGTTAATTTTCCAAGCAAACTATCTAAATAGGAGGCATCATTTAGCATACAAAATGAGAAATCATACCATGATCTTGAAAAACATTCAAATACTAAAAAATTTATAAAAACATAATATTCATTTAAACCACAATTCTGCAGATTTAAAGATATGCCCCTTCTAGGAAGTAAGTTATTATTTCCACAATATTCCTCTTTTGAAATGTAGGCCTGACAGTAGGATAGCAGAGTTTTAAAGAAAAACATTTTGTCAGGCAAAATAAAGGGAAAGAGCACAAGAATGCTTTTCTGTATTTAAATCAATTGGGTATTTCTTTGCATGTGTTAATGATACCTGTTATAGAAATAATATCCCTGTGAAGAAAATGGGATGCAATGTTACAAGACCAAAGATGCAGGGTTTTACATGGCATTTAAAAAAAAAAAAACACTGCAGTGCTGTCCCTTTCCATTTCAAACTATGACACCTATAACATAATAGCCAACATTTGCTGATGGAAACAATACACTGAAAGTTTCTGCCACTGATGCTAATGAACAGACTCCCATTGAGTTAACTGGTTTGTGGATCAAGCCTAGATGTCTTTCATAATCTACACTGCATTTGTATATACATTAACAATGTTAAAAGAATATAAACATGTGTCTGATTATTAAACTACAAGAGCAATCTGACATAATTTTGTTGAGGTGAG
This sequence comes from Carettochelys insculpta, assembly GCF_033958435.1. Lineage (NCBI taxonomy): Eukaryota > Metazoa > Chordata > Testudines > Carettochelyidae > Carettochelys > Carettochelys insculpta. Next base: position 102,162,520 of record NC_134137.1, on the reverse strand, counting down.
GGGACAGAAAAATGTTATACAACATACAGTACTTCAACTGAACACACTTTATATATTCCTGGGGAACTGAGAGACAAATAAGTGATGTAGAAATGACAGCCCAAAGGCTAAGAGGGTATAAAACCATATAACCTGAATAATTATGACAATGTACCTTGATAACTTTTTATGATTACTTAAGTAAATTCACCCACAGGAATAAGGAGTCAGGTGTCATCCCACACACATCTTATCAAAGGTAAAATTCAATTGTATTCAACACCAAACTCAGACATCAGAAAATGTAGCAAAGTAATAAAGTGACATGCCATTTCTCTTCCCGCCTCTGCCCACCCCTAACCCCCAGCCAGGTTTCCTTAATTATCTCTTTGGGTTAGATTTCCATTGCAGTGCTCCAAGCAATTAGAAAGCTAATCCCCATTAGTGATAATTGTGCATCTAACATCCTTCACTTGGAAGCGAAAATGCACCTTATAAAATGCAGAAAAAGAATTAAGCATAGCTTTGACCCATTTGCAACAAATCCAAAAGAGCTCTTAAAAGAAAAAATTTATTTAACAAACTGTATTTGCATTATTTAGAACACACTGAGAATTAACAAACTAAATCAATTATGCTACAGGCTACTTGCTTTCTAAGGCTGTCTCTACACCAGCCAAAAACTTCAAAATGGCCATGCAAATGGCCGTTTAGAAGTTTACTAATGAAGCACTGAAATACATATTCAGCGCTTCATTAGCATGCGAGCGGCCATGGCACTTCGAAATTGACACGGCTCGCTGCCGCGTGGCTCATCCCGACGGGGCTCCTTTTCGAAAGGAACCAGCCTACTTCAAAGTTCCCTTATTCCTACGAGCAGATTCCCATCTGGGGACTTCGAAGTAGACGGGGTCCTTTCGAAAAAGAGCCCCGTCGGGACAAGCCGTGCAGCAGTGGGCCGCGTCAATTTCGAAGTGCCACGGCCACCCGCATGCTAATGAGGCGCTGAATATGTATTTCAGCGCTTAATTAGTAAACTTCAAAATGGCCATTTGCATGGCAATTTCGAAGTTTTTGGCTAGTGTAGACATAGCCAAAGTGAAATTAATTTCTGTATTAATCTTAGAAATCTTTGCTCCCCAACCAACAAGTTAAGTTTCCAGATGTAATTATTTGCTATTATACTTCTTTGTAAACCTTCAAGTATACAGAAAGAACCCATCCTCGTCCCGTCTAAGTTTTTGGTTTCATTTTATGGTATCAGAGAGCAGGGAAAAGACTGACATTCAATACTCATTTAGGAAAAAAAAACAAAACAATAAAAACAATCCTCTCACAATTTCATATAGGAGTATGGATTTTTTTCCAGTGTCAGCTATTCTGGAAAATTTCTGACAGGTATTCTAAATTATTACAGACAACTAGCACATATCAATGACCAGGTTTTAATTTAAAATAAGTTATTTTCTACATTATTCATCTGCTTAATAAGGTACATCTGCACACCTGTAAATGACAATTACAGGACACCTCAAATATGAATTTTCCTTGCACATATTAAAGGAAATAGCTAAAATCCCTTGACCTGAACTGTGCAAGATGGGGCTCATAAAGAGAAGATGCATAAACAACTTCCATGACTTTTCTGGGATCAGTCACACACCAGCTTCTCCTGACTACCATTGCCTACTACCTTGAATCCTTCGTACAATTAATTCACCTACACCCTTTGGCTTTAACTCCAAAATTACCCAGCTGCTGCTAAATTTAAGTGTAGAAGTATAAAATTTTTGCAAAAACAGTGTTACTGAGCAGCAATTTACATGCTTCTTCCTCTACCAGTCCTTTTCAAGGAAAAATAAAAGTAGTCAGATAAAATAACTGTGGAGAAATTATACAAAAGAATCTAATTTATTAACAGATGATACTTCTGTCTATAATCTTAAATTACACACAAAATAAATGACTTTCAAATCACACGGTTAAGATTGTGAAGTCAAGCACTCAAAAGCTAGGAAATACCTGAATTAAGGCTCCTGGTTCAACCTCTCTTCCAGTCTCCAGAGGGGAACATGTTCCTGACAGCAAACACACTTCTGACTCTTCTCTGCCAAGCTTGACCTTTTTCTGCTTTGTCACAACGCTGTTTCCTTCCCTCTCCTGGCTTGCTGTCCCAGACCTATTCTCCTCATATAGTCAATCTCAGTCCCTTCCCTATTTCTTGTTCCCCACCTTTGTGCCCAGTCAGTCCCATTACCTGCCTTCTGGCTCCTCATCAGATACTTCTCACTTTCTATCCTGGACTCTTGTTGCCCCCTCACCCATGTCCCCAATCCCAATCTCCCTGCACAAAGATCCATGTCTAATTTCAGTTTGCATCCTGCCTCTTTGTCCCAGTTTCTCCAGCTAGTTACAATCACTCCCCCTGCCTCAGTTCCCAGTCTCTTTGCTTGGCCAGTCCTGGTCTCCTCACAGCTCAGCAGGCAATCCCTGGTTTCCACTTCACCACTTCCAATTTCTGCCCCCACCTAAGGCTCTCAGTCCCTAGCTACTTCCCCTAATTCACTCTGCTCACCTGGCTTGCCCCCTCTGCACTTGATTCTGCAGCTTCCTCCTGTCATTGCCTGGGTTATACATGGGGAACACTCAGCACACAGGGAAAACAGCCCTCAACTCAAGTTCCTGGAACTGGACCTGGCACAACTTGCATGAGTTTAGAGCTGCATTTGCATGGGAAGTTATGCCCAGCAAAGATGGAATTTTCTTGGACTCAAGCCATTAAAGCATATGCAATCTCTGCTGAGCATATAAAAATTGCAATTTATTTGAAGGCTTATATCTTAGCCATATTTGGATAGACTCTGGGGGGCAACAAAAGCATATGCCTGACGCAAAGCCTATCTCCCCTTCTCAGGCAGCTGACAGAATTGCTGGGACTCTGGGCAAGGCTGGAGGAGTCCAGCTCCACATCCCCAGAGGAGGCAGGGCTATAGGCTTGCCTCCTACATACAGCCCTTCAGGGCTCCCCGGTCCATGCTGCCCAGGGCTTCATACACAATTTAAAAGGACGCTGGTCACTGAAACTCCTGCTGTAACAGCAGTGGCAGCCAGGAGCCAGAAGCTCTTTTAACTTGCTGGGCCTTGGGGTAGCTGCCCTTTTTGCTCCCTGCCCCCGTCTCAATACTTCAAGTCCCTGCTGCAAAGCATGGAAGCACTAGAATTTTAGAAAAGATGTAGACTTGTATACTTGCCAAGTGCACTGGTGCTGGAATATTTTCTCTTAGCAGTATCATAACATAAGAACATAAGAACATAAGAACATAAGAATGGCCATACTGGGTCAGACCAAAGGTCCATCAAGCCCAGCATCCCATCTGCCGACGGTGGCCAATGCCAGGTGCCCCAGAAAAGGAGAACAGAAGACAAGTGATTTATCTCCTGCCATCCATCTCCTGCCCTTGTTATGAAGGCTAGGGCACCATACTTTATCCCTGGCTAATAGCCATTTATGGACCTGACCTGCAAAAATTTATGAAGCTCTTTTTTAAACCCTAATAGAGTCCTGGCCTTCACAGCCTCCTCGGGCAAGGAGTTCCACAGGTTGACTGTGCGCTGTGTGAAGAAAAATTTCCTTTTATTAGTTTTGAACCTACTACCCATCAATTTCATTTGGTGTCCCCTAGTTCTTGTATTATGGGAAAAGGTAAATAATTTTTCTATATTCACTTTCTCCACACCGTTCATGATTTTATATACCTCTATCATATCGCCCCTCAATCGCCTTTTTTCCAAACTGAAAAGTCCCAGTCTCTCTAGCCTCTCCCCATATGGGACCCTTTCCAAGCCCCTAATCATCTTAGTCGCCCTTTTCTGAACCTTTTCTAATGCCAATATATCTTTTTTGAGGTGAGGAGACCACATCTGCACGCAGTACTCGAGATGTGGGCGTACCATAGTTTTATATAGGGGAAGTATGATATCTTTTGTCTTATTATCGATCCCTTTTTTAATAATTCCTAACATCCTATTTGCCTTACTAACTGCCGCTGCACACTGCGTGGATGTCTTCAGAGAACTATCCACTATAACTCCAAGATCCCTTTCCTGATCTGTCGTAGCTAAATTTGACCCCATCATGTAGTACGTGTAATTTGGGTTATTTTTTCCAACATGCATTACCTTACACTTACCCACATTAAATTTCATTTGCCATTTTGCTGCCCAATCACTCAGTTTGCTGAGATCTTTTTGTAGTTCTTCACAATCCCTTTTGCTTTTGACTGTCCTGAACAACTTGGTGTCATCTGCAAACTTTGCCACCTCACTGCTTACCTCATTTTCTAGATCATTGATGAACAAGTTGAACAGGATCGGTCCCAGGACTGACCCCTGGGGAACACCACTAGTTACCCCCCTCCATTGTGAAAATTTACCATTTATTCCAACCCTTTGTTTTCTGTCTATTAACCAATTCCCGATCCATGAAAGGACCTTTCCTCCTATCCCATGACCACCTAATTTACATAAAAGCCTTTGGTGTGGGACCGTGTCAAAGGCTTTCTGGAAATCTAGGTATATTATGTCCACTGGGTGCCCCTTGTCCGCATGTTTATTAACCCCTTCAAAGAATTCTAATAGATTAGACAGACACGACTTCCCTCTGCAAAAACCATGCTGACTTTTGCCCAACAATTCGTGCTCTTCTATGTGCCTTGCAATTTTACTCTTTACTAGTGTTTCTACTAATTTACCTGGTACTGATGTTAAACTTATCGGTCTATAATTGCCAGGATCTCCTCTAGAGCCTTTTTTAAATATTGGTGTTATATTGGCCGTCTTCCAGTCATTTGGTACCAAAGTGGATTTAAAGGATAGGTTACAAACCACTGTTAATAACTCCGCAATTTCACATTTGAGTTCTTTCAGAACCCTTGGGTGAATGCCATCTGGTCCTGGAGACTTGTTACTATTCAGCTTATCAATTAATTCCAAAACCTCCTCTAATGTCAGTTCAATCTGAGTGAGTATCCTTTGGGGGAGTCATCCCTAGCACTCCCTGGAGCAACATGCACAAGCTGCACAATAAAGGGCACCATCAGCCCCCTGCACCTTTGGTTCCTTCTTGGTGGAGAACATCCTCTCAGGCTTGTTGCAACAGGGTAGACTGCATGGCAAAAGTGTACACTGAAGACCAAATGGCAGTCTTACAAATGTCCAGGACAGAAACAGTGGTCAGAAAGACTGTTTGAGGAGGTTTGCACCCTACTGGACTGAGCCCTGACAAGTGAGGGCTGCTGAGCACCCCGCGCAGTTGATCACATGTCCAAGTACAACAGGTTATCCAGTTAGAAATCCAATGAGTGGAAACTGGGAACCCCCTTCATCCACCGAACATAGGCAACAAACATCTGAGGAGATTTGAAGGATAACTTTGTTCTGTCAACACAGACTGCTAGGGACTTGTGGATGTCTAGGGCATGCAACTGCTGCTGCTCAGTCATCGCATGAGGTTCCAGGAAGAAGACTTGGAGGAAGATATCCTGGCCAATATGGAATGCAGAGACCACCTGAGGCAGGAAGGCAGGGTGGGGTCATAGCTGCACCTGTCTTTATAAAAGACTGTGTATAGGGGCTGTGAAGTCAATGCCCTCAACTCAGAAAGCCTCCTTATGGATGTAATAGCCATGAGGAAGGCCACCTTCCAGGAGAGATGCAGGAGGGAACACAGGGCCATCTGTTCGAAAGATGTTCCGGTAAGCCTGGAGAGGATCACATGAAGGTCCCACTGGCACGGGTGATCACCCTGGTGAGAAAAGCTGCTCTAGACCATGGAGAAATCTAACCATCATCTTGTGGGAAAACAGAGAGGTTCTTAGATAGGTGGGTGCAAAGCCAAGTTCACTGCCAAGTGCACTCTGACAGATGAGAGCACCAACCCTTATACCATCAAGTGGAGCAGATAATCCAGACTGGCCTGAATGGGAGCCACTGTTGGGGCATGCCATGGTGCTGCAACCATGCCAAAACCTGGGTTCATTTGACTACACAGGACTTCCTTGTCAATGGCCTATGGGCTCCCCAGCAGAACCTGTTGAACTGAATTAAAGCAGGAGCCCTTCTCCTCCATCAGCCACAGGGCAGCCATACCATGAGGTGGCAAGACTGGAGGTCCAGATAAAGGAGGTGATGGTGGTCATGGGAGAGCAGGTCCAGACAGAGTAGCATCTGTCTAAGGAGAGCTAACGTTGGAAACATTGGACCTGGGCTGGGGCACCCAAAAGGAAGCTATCAGCCTCTGGAACTTCAGCATTCATGGGCAGTTTCCTGGCCAATCACCACAGAATTCTCCTCTGACCACCAGTCGACTCCCCGCCTACAAGTTGCAACCTTGCACTTCCACAAGTGGGGCACTCCCCAGATGGACCTCTTCACCAAAGTGAAGAACACAAAAGGCCACGTCTTCTGCTCCAGATGATGGGCAGACACAGGGTTCTTGGGGGAATCTTTCCTCATGTAGTGGTTGGGTGCCCAATTCTACGTTTCCCTCAATCTCTCTCATCCCATGTCCTGGAGAAGGCCAACCAGGATAGGTCTGAAATTACCCTTGTCACACCAATGTGGCTCCACCAGCATTGGTTTGCCACTCTGCTCAGCCTCTCAGTGTGTGCGCACATCAGAGGGGGAGGGACAGGACTCGACCAGAGGAGGTCCTATGATGGTTTAATAGGACGGGGTTTCTGGGCACAGCTAGAGAAATCAATCCAGAGTATCTTTGCTTAAAACCGGGCTAATTGCAGCCACAGGGACAGCAGTCATGTCAACCCAAGATGTGGGGAACTTGGTTGCGCATATCTCGAGGGTTTACTATATGTTGATTCTTGAAAGTCTTTGCAAACGCCCTTTCAAGGGATGGGCCTCTAGTCCAGACAGGCTTAACTCATTAGGACTGAAGAACAAAGATGGTCGCTGACAGGGTACATCTTACAAGGACTTTTTTTTTTTCTATGCGGAGGAAAAATCCCTTTCTTCTCCCACAGGTATAGGCTTACCACCTGACCAGGTCGGTTACTGTGCTGTGTTTTCATTTGTTGCCACCCAGTAGGAAAGCCCCACCTTCAAGATATGTGTATTGCCCACCTGGGCCTTTGCTTAGTCCATTATCCTGGCTGCGGGGGAGTTTCATCTCCCTATGCATATGATGCCACTTGTAATGGTGGAGAAAGTGAAGGCAATGAGGAAAATGATGGCTAACACCTCGGGTTGTTCTAGAAGGAATTGTGAGAGTCTATGAATGAGAGTCTATGAATGAAACAGAGATGTACATTCCCTACCTTTCTTATGAAATTGGAGCATTTGTGACTGTGCTAAATGTATTAATAAACTATATTTGTAAATACAAAAGAGCTCCTACAGTGTGAGTGTTGCAACTGTGCACCTCATGGTTCCCAGGAACAGAATAATTAAAGACAGTAGACTTATGGAGGGGTTGAGAGTCAAATTTCCAGAGCAAGTCGGGGGGAGGGGCAGGAAACTGATGAGGGCACCAGCCCTGGTCAGTTTCCTGTCTCCAGTGAGTGGAGGGGAGCTGGGGACCAGGCAATACTCTGGCTCATGGCTCCCCTCTGCTTGCAGAGCCAGGAAACTGACCAGGGCTGGCCCTCGTTGGTTCACTGCTTCTGTCAGTGGTGGCAGCTGAGAGTCAGGCTCTCAGGTCTCAGCCTGACTCTCAGCTGCCACCGACAGAAGCCTCTGATGCCCCTGACAGGAGTGAGTGTGGAAACCTCTCCTGTCAGTAGCAGTAGCCCAGTCACAGCCACCCCTGACAGGAGCCAAGAAACCGCTCCTGTTGGGGGCAGAGCCACGTTAACCCAAGACATGCAACTCAGTTGCACATATCTTGGGGGTTTACTGTACTGGGCCTGATCTTAGTACAAAGGACCTGTTGATCCTAAAGTTGGTGACTGAAAATATGTAAGTAATCTAAGATCAGGCAAGAGGACAAGAAAGAGGTGGGCTGTACCAGGGGAACATCTTCAGGGCCAGGGGAGGCTGGAGTCTGTACCTGAGAGACTAGGGCCCTGGAAGGACTGGGTGCTGAAGGATGTTTGAGCGAGGTGGTTAACAGTGCTGGGGTATAATGGCTATCAGTTTGGTACCTGAGATGGTACTGGGAATCTCCACAGATTCCAAGGGTACCACTAAGGTCAGACTGACTGAACGGGTGGTGCCAGTGAAACAGGAGTAAGGACTTGCCTCAAGGATGGTCACCAATTCCAACACCCAGGATGCAGAAGAGCACCATAAACAATCCACTGGTGAGCTCTGTCACCACGGGACATGTGGCATGGGGACATTGACTAGCCCCCTCATAACTGACTCAGTACCGACAAGCTGAAAAGTGGCACCGCCAGCCCCTGCACTTCGCACAGATGAATTGTGGTCAGTTGCCAGCTGGGGACCAGTGCTGGTGCAGTGAATGGTGCTGTACTGGAGACCAGTCACTTGAATGATACTTGGGCTTTGGGGAATACTGGTCCAAAGTACTGTCTGTACGCGGAAGCATGCATCTCAGATGATGTGTGCCAAGATCCTGGAAACAAGTATCAGAGGGGTTGCTGAGTTAGTCTGTATCTTCAAAAACAGCAAGAAGTCCTGTGGCATCTTATAAAGACTAACAGATATTTTGGAGCATAAGCTTTTGTGGTCAAAGACCTGCTTCATCTGATGCATGAGTGGGGGGTTCCAGAGGAGGATTGAAATATATGGGCTTATGAAAAGGAGGGAGTCCCAGTAAAAAGGAGGGCCAGAGCTGACAAGGTCAGTTCAGTCACAGAGGATGTGGCCCATTATGAGCAGTTAATGTGGAGTAGTGAACATCAAGAAAGGCGAAACCAGGTCAATTCAGTCAGGGAGGATGTGGCCCATTATCAGTAGCTAATGTGGGCGTGTGAACACCAAGAGAGGAGAAACTGATTTTGTAATTGCCTAACCATTCCCAGTCTCTGTTCAATTCTTGGTTTATGTTGTCAAATTTACAAATGAATTGCAGCTGTACAGTTTATCTTTGGAGTCTGTTTTTGAAGTTTTTTCTTGTTGTTGTTGTTGCTGCAGGACTGCTACTTTTAAATTTGTTACTGAGTGTCCAGGGAGATTGCAGTTTCTGCCTTGTGCCCTCGGTGGACCTGTGCCCAATTGTGGTCAGGCTGGACTGTGGGATCTGTGGTGTGGAAAGGTAACAGTGTCCATGCAGGGACTGAGGCAGTACCATGGTAGGTTTCCCCTGTTTGCATGGTCCTATGAACACTGGTGAAGGTAGCACTGGCATCAACATGTCCTGAGCCATCCGCGAGGTCTTCAGTGTAGACAACATCTGTGGCTGTTGAGCACCACTCTGCAATGGGTCAGAAAAGTGGACAGGAGAGTTGTGCTCCAGTGGGGTCTGAGCTGTCTGCTGCTCTGAAGCAGGAGAGCCTACTGGCATCGACATCTTGGGCCTGTCCTTCTTAGGCACAAGAGACTGTTCCCTTGCCTTGCCTACACATGCATGAAGCTGGTGAGCGGTGCTGTACGGTCCATGGAGCCAGGGTGCTGCCGGGGCTCTGGTACCTGGTGCCAGCTCCAAATGCTGGTACATCAAAGCCAAAGCAAGGACCTGCCAGACACCCATTACACATGCAACAGATGCAGCAAGGACTGTCACTCTTGTGTGGGTCTTCACAGTCACAGCCGACGCTGCAAATGAGGATGCCAAATAGAACTACGAAGGGCGCGATCCATAGTCTACGTAGACTGAAGGATGCTACTACCACTACTAGAATCAGTTGTAGACAAAAATCAAAGTCTAACTTGGGAAATGCACAAAACCTATCGCTGAAACAAGAACGTTCCAAGCACTGTCGCTGGCTACAAGAAGGAACTGAAGGTGGAAGGGACTGGTGGCAATATATGCACAGTGCTCCAGGGCTACCACCTCTATGGGTACTGCTGAGGGAAAATCTTCTGACACCACTACATGTGGCAAGCATGTGCACCTATGTTGAGTGGACATGAACAATAACTCAAAGAAAAAAGTAAAGATCCCTGGAGAGGCAACAGATACAAAAGACATTCTCAGAAATAATTTTGGCTGAAACTTTAAAAAAAAATCATCATCCTGGGGCAGTCCTCAATGACAGACAATGTTATCGGACCCGCCTACAATACCAATCTTGAACATCAGCAAATCTGTACCAAAACCCATCGTTAATGTTTTAGCACCATTCTTCAACCAAGAATACTTTATATTGTTGTGAGTTAAGGCTTGAACCTGAACCTAAGATTTATGTATATTCATAATTGTAATTCTCAGATCACATATTCATTCACTATGACATTAAATACTCTAACAAATGTAAAACTGGTAAACATATAGCATAAATCATACCCTAACATAATATTTTACCTTTGCTGTTAATGGAATTACAAAAAACAGTTTGTCTATATAATAATCCACTTTTCTGTTAAAGAAAAGATCCTAGGTAATCTTTTCCGTCCACCAGTGTTTGTTTATATCTTCAAACTAAAGAAAACATAAGATAATAATTTTCACGATAATAACCTCCCACTCCTGTTTTACAAATCCTTATAACCCAAGACTTGGTAGAGACTCAAAGTCCCAAATGACACTCAAATCTGCTCCCACTGTCATATTCTTTAAACACTATATTGATAACTCTTTACTGTCTTTGTACTCCTGTCCACCAAAAATATCCAGATATGTATAATCCTCAAAATGCTGGGAGAATCCAGGACAATGGTAACTGCGGGTGGCTGTACCTGGTGCAAGGTAAACAAATATCTGGCAGCAGTTCACCCACCACAGGTTTAGTGATTGGAACACTCATCTAGGAAACAGAGCTTGCAGATTGAAATACGTTCTCCAAATCAGACAGAATAGGTATTTGACCATCTTCCCCCATGGTTTGTAGCCTGAGCACCAGGCAATCCTTATATAGGTCTCACACTTTTAATCAAGGCTACCTCTGTACTCTGATACTCCAAGTACTGAAAATAGTGACCTGCAAAAACCTTTAAATACTTTGGTAATCACGATCACCACCAAGTGACAATCCCCCGCTTAAAACTCAGGAAGACACACTTGGATAACTTTCTGTGAGGTTACCCCCAAGCTTCACCCTTTCCTTAGGAGATAGCTTGGAAAAAAAGAGCTATAATCTGATAGCTGACCTTTCTTTAGGCAGGCAGTTACACAGACACTACTCTCCAACACAGAAAATCAAATCATTGTTTTAAAAATAAAAAAGTAATTTATCCACAAAAGATAAGATGGAAGAATACCAAGAGAATAAATCAGCATACTTAGTTACTAGATGTAATTAAATCAACTAAAGATTATCAATATTAGAACACAGAGAATTACTTCCCTGGGATTCAGTTTAGAAGTTAAAGAGTACAGGGGAAAAAAAATCACCAACAAGTCTTAGTAGTCCCACACCAAATCCCAAATAAAAATTAACCTGATCACATCTAACTAACCAGTTTTTTCCTACTTGCATATCCATGCTCTGATTATGCTATGACCAAGATATTTACTGAACTCATCAGCATTTTTGGTCTCTCCCTGCTCCAGTCGCAGAATGCAGACAAAGATTCCTTACCTTGAAATTGCTCCAATTCCAAAAAGGATCCCTCTGCCCTTCACAGAGACCCTCTAACAGTTAACCCTTTACAGGCATTCATTCGTGACTATATGCTAGAAATTCCCTCTCGGACTTCAGAAATTCTTCTCAACAAAAGTTTCATCAAAAACTTTGCTTTCCTGCTTGAAGGTCTTCTTTTGCTGAACTGGCATTTTCTGACAAAAAATCCATTTCATCAAAGAATTCCTGAATACCTCTACTAGTAATTCTCATGGTTACTTGTCTTGATGGAATTTTTTCCCTCTCTTGGATATTAGACAAATGCTTATTCAAGAAAATCCACAATCAATACAAAAACTCAAGAACAAAAGAACCAAAAAAAAAAAAAAAAAAAGCCTGACACCACTCCAAAAATGCAGCCTCACTCACCCTGGGGATTCCACAATATCACCAGTATGTCTTTTTCAATTTACATGAAGGATGACAGCTATAATCCAGGAGTCAACAGGAAGGATTAGGGAAAATCCTACTTAGACCCACAAACCAAGACATATTTTCTGTGGCAACAATCACTCATTTATATATTTAAAAGTATTCCAAACGAAACAAACAGATTACTGAACAGTTGAAATTTTGTCAAATATTTTAGAAAAACAATCTAATACTGTTGACAAGTATTATGTAATAATGTCTATTTGAGAAGAATGGAAATGAGATATATCATCAAAAGTAGTGGGGTCTGTTGGATAGGACATCAGATTGGAAGTCAGTTCTGTTCTTTGTTCTGCCATAGACTGTCTGCATCACCTTGAGAAAGTCACTTCATTGCCTTGTGGTTTTGTTTCCTTCTTTGCCCTGTTTATTTAAACTGGAAACTTTTTGTGGAAAGGACTGTATCTCATAATGTGTGCTTGCACAGTTCCAAGCACAATGGAGCCTCGGTGTGAAATACTGGGGATCCATTTAAGTCAGTGGGAGTTCTGTCACACACTTCAGCGAGACCAGGATCTCACTGCCAGTCTCAGTTAGTGGCTCTAGATCATGGTTTCCCAAACTGAGGGGCGTGCCCCCCTGGGGGAATGTGCAGAAATTCCATGGGATGCATGAGGAGACCCAGCCCCCGCATCATTCCCCCTACCTGAAGAAAGAGCCAGCCTTTGCTTCTGGCTCTCAGCCCCTGCCATTTTACATGGGTGAGCTGGCGCAGCCACTATCAAAAGCAGGCAGCTGGCGAAGACCCACGTGGAGCTAGCAGCCTCCTACAAAGGTGAGTGACTGTGGGTTGTCTGGGGGAGGAGGAGAACGGGGTTAGGTGGGGGGCTGTGGAAGTGAGATGCCTGGCTGAGGTGAGGGGGATGGAGACGGGGTAAGAGTGGTGGCAGGGGGCTGGCAGTGCCTGGCTTAGTGGAATGGGAGGGGCTCAGGCAGGCAGCTTGTGGGACTCACAATACTTGGGCAGCTGGCCCTGGCATAGCAGGGTTCAGGTGGCTTGGGCTGGCAGCTAGCCCCAACAGCATGGGGCTTGAGGCTCAGGCTAGCAGGTGGGCAGCTGACCCCAGCACCGCAGGGTTCAGGCGGCTTGGACTGGCAGGCAGGTGGCTAGCCTCAGCAGTGTGGGGCTTGGATGGCTCAGGATGGCAGGTGGGTGGCTGGCCCTAGCAGGGTGGGACTTGGGTGGGCAGCTTGGGCAGCTGACCCGTGGCTGGGGAGAGCAGCTGGTCCCAGCAGCGCAGGGCTCAGGGATCCTGTGGGTGGGCAGGTGGCTGGCCCAGGCAGCTGGCAGGTGGGTGGCTGTTGCAATCAGTTCTGGTGGCTGGCAAGGGGCTCAGGTAGTTGGCTAGCTGGGGCTGCACCAGGCACGTTTAAGGGGCCAAGAAAAACTGTGTGTGCTTATTTTTAATTTTAAATAACATTTTTATATCAAGATTTCATGATCTATGCCTCAGGCACAGTAAATTACAATTCCAGGATGTTTGAGACAGTTTCAGCATATAGAGAAGCAAACCTATTCAGCCAAGTCCTCCAACCTTGCACAGTTAGACTGATCCAGCAGAGCACTTAACTGTATACTTAAAATTAAGTATCTGAGTAGGTTCACTGTCAGCTGCACTACTCATGCTTAAAATTAGTCAGGGACTTACCCTTCAGGCTCAACATTGGTGAAATGGACTTGTAAAAATAATCCAGGGCCTGCACACCTTCAAATAAAGCAGCAGTTCTCAACCTTTTCCAGGCAGTGACTCTTTTTCACAATTCAGTAAGACTTTGTGACCCAAGGCAACTGCAGACTGGGGGTGGGTTCTCCCCCTGGACATCCTTTTTTTTAAAAAATAAATCTTGATTTGCCCCACCCCTCAGGCTTAAAGCCCTCACAACACCAAAACACACCCCCCACCTACCTCACATGAGCACTCCTGCTGTCCTCCCCAGTGCTCCTTCACCGGGCCACCATTGCCTCCTCCATGCGGTTCCTCCCACTCCCTACTTCCTTCCCCCACCTGCAACATGAACATTTATCTGCCCTGCCACACTGAAATGGGACTCTGTTTAATTGGTTTAATGGCCAGATCCCTCCTGCCAGCTATTAAATCAATTAAACTGAGTTCCATTTCAGCAAGGCAGGAAGGGAGAGAGAGCCACAGGAGTGAGCGGCGGCAGTGGTGAGAGCTGCAAATGGCTCCTTAAAGAGCCACAAGTGGCTTGGAGCCACCCAGCCAGCAAACCTTAGAAAATCTAATGGTGACCCATGTTTGGGTCCCAACCCATAGGAATAAAACTATGAGAAAAGAACAGTGGTCTTTCTATTCCCAGTACTCTGTCTTGATCATTGATCTCTAGAAAGGATGATTCAGAGGAATATAAAAAAATTCTATAATATGCTTTGATCAAAAACTGGAGCTCTTAACTGTTATGGCAATATAAACAAACAAATAAGATTAACCATTCAAATTCTCCTACTTCCACGAGACCGTCTAGTGGCTGGCTTTTGATCACAGAGCTTTAATAGTGTCAATGAAGCATTAATACAGTTTGGAAAAAAAGCAAAAGCACCATTTACATTATAAATATAGTTAACTAAGTACACCTTGTAATTGAGGAATCTGGTATGATTTGAAGGTTCGTCAGCACAGACAATGAAACTGAGAAGAAGCCTCATATTAGGCCCCACTAATATTATAGGGCAGGGAATGGGGAGTAGTAGACCTAGTTCAAGGTCAAGAAAACAGATCTACAACTGGCCTCACTGTGTTTAAACAAAAGTACAACTCTGAATGTTCTTTGAACAACACGCCTACTATAGACTGCTTATACCAGGCATCAGCAACCACTGGCAGAGGCGCCAAGAGTGGCACGCAAGCTGGCATACGAGGCAGGAGCTCAACCCCACCCCTCCTCTCACAAGATGTTGCCCAACGCCATGCCACTTGTGGTTTAAAAGAAGACCAGCTAATGCTATTAATCACCACCTAAACATTAAAGCTCTGCATCCTAATGTATTTATTAATGACGCCATTGTAAGTAGGGCAATTAGTGACTTTTAAAAGTACCACCAGAACTTGAACTGTACACAGAGGTCAAAAGGTCAAATTTTGGCACTCGACTTCAGACAGGTTGCTGACCCCTGGTCTATGCATAATTTGTCTAGAAGCAAGCTCTGATCAACACTCAGTCTAGGATGCATTGTTGCTGTTAATTCCCACTGTACAACAGAGGTAAACTTTGTGTACAATTTGGAATTAAAAATTAACAAGTAGCTATGCATATTTTTAAAAGAACAGAAACATTTGCAGCTAAATGTTACTTAATGTTTGCTCTAAATTGCACTGCTATAGATTTTTAAAAGGTAATTAAATGAGCCAGGTTCTGCTCTCATTTACACTACAGAAAATCTGAAGTTAACCCACTATATTTCAATGGTATTACATCAGTTTTATACCAGTTCCATAGAGAGAATTTGGTCTGCATTCCTTTGTGAAGTAAAGTTTAATAGGCTTTTAGCTGAACTAAATAACTAATTCCACTCTTTGTATTGTTATGCCATGTTGCAAAGCTAAAGGAAATGTTCTAATCACTCTAAATTGTTTACAAAGGATATAAAAATATTTTGCAATATTTGATTACAGAGATTCTTCCATATGGATTGTAATAAAAAGCATATGTAGCGGTAATCAAAAGCTAGAATGCTCTCTTTTTGACATTAAAAATATAGTACAGTCTTAAATTTTCTTTTCCTTATTTTCATTTCCCATTAGAAGTAAATTAGATATTATTTTCAAACAAGATGATTGTTTATAATAGAAAAACAATGAACTGAATAAACAAAAGCCACTCATGAAATGAAGCTACAACATAAAGGAAATATTTTCATAGCCAATTAGCCATATGTTGGGGTTGGGTGGAATAAAGAATGATAGATTCATCTTCTTAACATGAAAGAAACAAAGCAAAATATATGTAAATGAGAAGCTATTTATACTAATTCAGAAAAACATACAAGCCAATCAACATCCAAAAAGCCACCCAGAAGATTACGACAACACAAAAGCAAAACCAAACAAAAAAAGAACTCTCAGGGTTTATTTTTAATATGTAATGTTTTACCCGGCTATTGCAATATATGTCACATTAACTCATTCAATACTTTGAAACTCCATACCATATATGGATGTCGTAAGTTAAAGAAGAAATGTTAGCTTTAACTTTCAATTAAAAAATAACTTCTGTATAAAGCCCAAGTTTTTTCTTTCTAATTCTAAATGTTGGTGTTGTTAATTTATCCTAAATACCAGATTCTTTCGAAAAATTAGAAATCCCTGAGTTATTGAAAAAGTTTCTTTTTCAGCCCAGACTAAGAAACAATAGGATTTTCTACTGTGATCATAGAATCATACAATACTAGGACTGGAAGGGACCTCGAGAGGCCATCGAGTCCAGCCCCCTGCCCTCATGGCAGGACCAAGTACTGTCTAAACCATCCCTGATAGACATCTATCTAATCAGTTGTGAAATATCTCCAGCGATGGAGATTCCACAACCTCCCTTGGCAATTTATTCCACTGTTTGACCACTCTGACAGTTAGGAACTTTTTCCTAATGTCCAACCTAAACCTCCCTTGCTGGAGTTTAAGTCCATTGCCTCTTGTTCTATCCTCAGAGGCCACAAAGAAGAAAGTTTTCTCCCTCCTCATGACACCCTTTTAGATACCTAAAAAATGCTATCACGTCCCCCCTCAATCTTCTCTTTTCCACACTAAACAAGCCCAATTCTTTCAGCCTTTCTTCAAAGGCACATTCTCTAGACCTTTAATCATTCTTGTCATACTGGTCAGCTGCAAAGGCACTGTATGCATTAGGGCCCCAAACGTTTGAGAGCTGCATATCTTATCCCATGTTAGTACCCTCTTCCCCTCCCCCTGCCCTAGTCAGGAGCAGGAACAGAGGTCATGAGAGGATGGAGAATGCAGCCAGGGATAAGGGGGCCGAGGATAGGGCCCCATCTGGTGGGTGAGGGGTGTCTGACATTGGGAGTAGGGCCAGGGCCAGAGGCTGAGGGTGATAGCTGGCATGGGGCCAGGATCAGAAACACATTGAGTCTGGGGACTGGGCCAGACAGAAGGCTAGGAGCCATGCTTGTGCATGGGGTGGGGGAACCAGAACAGAGCTGGGGACAGGGAGATCTTGGACACACATTTTGTTTAACAAGTTTGTAAAGAACCTATTACAATGGCAAGCAGGCACTTTAACTATAAAACAGGGATCATTTTTAAAAAAAAATCTTTAAATTAAAACACAGGAAAACATCGTGGCAGTTTGCCTGTGAGCAACTAGAAAAGCAGATTTTATTTGTCAGTGGTTCCCAACCTGGGGTCTGCAGACCTGTATTGCAGGAGGTCTGTGGGGAAAAAAAAATAAAAAAGATAAAGAAAAATTATCACAAAAAATCAGTTTTACATAAACTGCAAAGTTACAGCCAAGTATTATTTTTAGATTAAATATCTTCCAGTAATGTTATTAATTGCTGTCAGAAAATCTCTTGTAGTTTCCTTTTTTATTTAATGACATGTACATAGCGTCCAGAATTTGCTTTGATGTAAGTGGTGCAAATGGTTTTGGGGGGGTTATTAAGGGTCTGCGTATCGTTTGGGGGAAGGAGTTGGAGGTCTGCCCTAATGAATAGTTTGGGAACCACTAGTATAGGTGGTACTTTCTGCAGAGTTAAGTCATATTTGGCAGGTGAAATCCTTCCCCCCATTTATAGTGGAATCAGGAACTCACCGAGGAGTACCTAATCCTTTAATTCCTAGAGGGAACTCCAATGTGTCATAAGGGGACAATTGTGCTACTCTTAGTAGTGCTGAACTCAGTCACTATAGGACAATCAATTAATTTCTCTTTTGGCTCACAAATTCTCCATGAAAAATTCTCCATGCACTCAACTGCATGATCAAATTCCTTTGTTCACTCTCCACTGAAAACATCGGGGTTGTTCAGATGAATCTGAAGACACGTGCTTAAGTGCTTTGCTGAAAAGGAATGGACTTAACTGCCTTGTGAATCAGTGTGGTAGTCTTTCCAAAAGCAAAATAACGATTTCTCATAGTGCATATTGCAGTTCCGTAGAGCATAAAATCTTCTCTTAAAATAGAGCCATTATTTTTTGATATTTTGCCCATTACTGCTTGTTCAGCTTTGACACTATGCTCAAATCCTTACAAGATTTAAGCATTAAAATAATCACCTGATCTAAAGAGTGTACATTCTAAGCCCCTGTAAAAGAACATCACATTGGAAGACCCCTGCATCTGCGCAGATCCTTACTGAAACTGAGGGGGAGGATTTGCCTGTATGGTTCTTTTTGTGGGGTGGTCCTAAAAGACAGACAAACAAGACAAGATACATGGAGAAATCCAAACTAGCAACAAGAAGGCAGGGTTTCTCATTAGAATTTTATTCTTTACTGTAATACCTCGCATCCGCATTAATACTGCTTCTTCAGAAGGAAGGCAGGGGAGCAAATAAACACAGCTGAACAACTGCTCTTAACACCTGGAAGCAAACAAAACCCATGTCTCTTTACCTCTTCAACTGAAATTCAATTTCCTATTCTGCCTCTAGCCAACATAACGACACATTAAATGTAAATCTTATTGAAATACTTTTTCCAGATATTACTTAACAGCTATTTGAACAAGATAGGACAAATTCTATCTTTGCATATGCACATATTTGGCTCCCTCTGTCTGAGCTGGATTTGTACACATACATATCTTAAAGGACAGAATTCAACCAACAGCAGACACACAGACACACTGCCTCCTCTCTGGGAAACCAGACATACAGTAACAACACGTGCCATTATATGTATCTAATTGTCTCCGCTGCTTTCTGCGCATACATTGTTAACTGCCTGAACATAGATAAGAAATGAAACTGAGTCCTGGAAGTGCTGTAAATCCAGATTCTTCTGTGGGTTTTCTATAAATTCAGTAGCTCACGAATTATAAAGAAGGATAACTACAACTACTGTACCCCTTTGTGTTTCTTCAAGACCAGAGTCTCGTTTTGAAAAGTAACACTGTCATTTTTTGTGAAGGGAGCAACTTGGAGCATGTCACCTTTTGGAGACTCCAAGTGACAGCTCAGTCAATGGTTCCACAGTAAATATCACAAAAGTAAACATGGGAAAAAAACAACAACAACAAATTCAAGAAATATACATTTTCCTCCCTAGAAAGCAATGAGCTAAAGCTACAGCAGGTAAAACTTATGTGCCATCTAAAAAATGATATAAGAAAAGTAATGTGATACAACGTCAAGAGTTTTTGCTATCATTGCTACAGCTAGTCAAGCTGCACACAGCCACAATGTTACCAAATCTCAAGATTTTATCATGATTTTTGCAATATATTGTGTTCTACTTAAAAGTCTCAGCTCATGGAAGCAAATGACTGCATGAAAATCTTAGCTTGCATTAAAAATAAAACAGGTTTCTAGCCAAAATGGCTGCCAACGAAAGTTTGAAAATGTGAACCAAGTGTACCTTAAGGGCTCAGAAGCAGAAGACAAAGAGTGTAATATACATTAATTTCATTATTTTTAGACCCAGCTGGTAACTTCAGAGTGCTTTGAGGTCCTAATACTGACGGCACCTTGGATGATTTAAGAATAAATCTGTTGCTAGGAGGAAAGGAATGGGCAAGATGACACAATCCAAACAATCTTCTCACTTTACACTTGTAGGATATTTGCAGGACATGTGTACCATTGGCAGAAATTTCTGCATTGGTAAAGCTGATTCATACCATTCATACTGACCTAATCAATTTGCGTATCTGAAACTAAAAAGAGGACTTGACTGACTTTGCTAAACTATATCATTCTAACCTCATATCTTTTATAGTTCGCTATCTGGTGATACTAACAAACTATTTTTTCTGATAGCTGCAGTCACTGAAGGACTAAATAAAACCAATCAAAAAGCTCTTGTGTGCCACACCAAATATTGTATAGGAAATGAAACGGCCTATGAGATGAGAAAAGCAGAAGATTGATGCACATCCCTTACAGTACCAGTGATGATTCTGACATAGCAAAAAAGGGGCTGTCAAGCCTTTATGTGAAATAACACCTCTCCATCATGTGTCTACCATATTGTTTGCTACTATTCAAAATTAAAGATACAAGGATAAACGGATAAGACAGTCAAGAAATATCATTAAAATGAAAAAAGGGAGGAAAGACAGCCAAAAATCAAGCAAAAGTACTTGGAGTGGTTAAGGAACCTAAAAGCACCTTATCTATGTCTATACTTTATTGCCAATAGGTAAGCTTTACAGTAATTTGGTTATTGATATTCAATGCACAACCATGCAGTTGTTTAAATGAGTGTATAAATCTTTATCCATCATATTATCGAGATTTCAGATTCTGTTGACACCTCCCCCCCCCTTTTTTTTTCGTCTTTTCCAATGGTCATCAACCTACGTTAAAACCATGGTTATGTCTACAATAGAGAGTTTTGCTGACACTTCTGGAGCTTGGTCAACAAACCTCACAGAGCGTCCACATTCCCAAGGTGTCCCGCCAACTGTAAATCAACAGGACGCAGCACCTCTGTGAACAGTGTTCTGCCACACCTCCGTGAGGCAGAACACCTCTGTCAGCAGATTCTGATGACAGCCAGCCAGTCTGGACATTCTGGGGGGCCCTCAGTTGACAGACAGGCTTTCACGACACTGAGCAGCCCTGTCTGCTGTGCTACCAGTTGGCCATTTTGTCACGAGAGTGGCCAGGCAGTGCAGCCGCTCTCTCCTGACAGAGCGGATCGCTCGTTTAATCAGCTTGGCAGTCTGACTGCAACCTGTCAACAGAAGTTTTGTTGGAATGTATCTTCTGTTGACAGATTGCTCTAGTGCAGACAGAGCCCATTTGAGAAGAGTAGTTCCTATCATGTGTGCTTTACTGGAGGATAACAGACCTCAGAAATGAGACTTGCGTGACAAACCAGAAGAGCAGATTATTCCAAGGTCAGCTATCTATGGTGCCAACATCAAAAGCAGTGTGTCTTTAAAACATAATCCTGTAAAACCAGTCCAGCAGAGCTTTGTACAACCAATAAATACAGTAGTAGAGAAGCACATGAATAATGTGATGGACCCCTCGACCACCCTTTAAGGGTTCTGCGCTTCCAGGCAGCTCCTTGTGTGCCTCAGAAACTCACAGAGGTCCCTCTCGTTGCCCTGGGACTGCCCGAAGGCAAGGGTCTCCCTTTACCAAACCATATTCATCATAGGCCAGTCTGAATTTGGGGTGGAGCAGATCCCTCTCTGCCAGCCTCAAGCTGCTCGGGCTCTGCCCCAGTTGGTCTGCCCTCCAGGGGAAGTGGTGGGGAGTGGGGAGTCCAGTGCCACCCACTGTCCATGACTCTGGTCAAGGGATCCTAGGCAAAGAGGAAGCTGGTAGGGGAATTTTGCCCTTGCCCCACGGCAGCAACCTTTCCCTTGGCCTCTTCACCCACCACTACCCTCTGGAGTCTTTTCCTCCCCCTGTAGCATGTTCCTGGGGTATGTGGACGTGCTCTGCTCAGCTCTGGTCTGGTCTTCTCCTCCAGCCTCCTTCTCTCTGGGCACCACTCCCCACCCCTCCTGCTGCCTGGGTAAAGCCTATTATAGAATCATAGGCAGGGAAAGGACCTCAGGAGGTCATCTAGTCCACCCCCCTGCTTCAAACAGGATCAACCCCAACTAAGTCATCCCAACCAGAACCTCGTCAAGCCAGGACTTAAAAAAGTCTATGGATGGAGAATCCACCACCTCTCTAGGCAACGCATTCCAGTGCTTCAACACACTCCTGGTGAAGTAGTTTTTCCTAATATCCAACCTACTCCTCTCCTTCTGTAACTTCAGACCATTACCCTTTCTTCTGCTGCCTGTCACCACTGAGAACAGTTTCTCACCATCCTCTAGAGACCCCCCCTTCAGGAAGTTAAAGGCTGCTATTAAATTACCCCTCAGTCTTCTCTTCTGTAAACTAAACAAGCCCAAATCCCTCAGCCTCTTCGCATAGGTCATGTGCTCCAGCCCCTTCATTTTTGTTTCCCTCTGCTGAACCTGCTGCAGCACATCCACATCCTTTTCATACTGGGTGGCCCAACACAGGACAAAATATTCCACAATAGTGCCAAATACAGGGGAACAACCGCTTCTCTAGATCTGCTCAAAATGCTTCTCCTAATGCACCCTAATACTCCGTTAGCCTTCTTGGCTACAAGGGCACCCTGTTTACTCATATCCAGCCTTTCATGCACCATAACCCTGAGGTCCCTTTCCGCTGTACGGCTGTTTAGGCAGTTGGTCCCCAGCCTATAACAATGCTTGGGATTCTTACGCCCCAAGTTCAGGAGTCTACACTTCTCCTTGTTGAACCACATCAGATTTCTTTTGGCCCAATCTTCCAATTTATCCAGGTCACTCTGGATCCTATCTCTACCCTCCAAACATATCTACCTCTCCCCCTAGCTTTGTGTTGTGTTGATGATGGTGTAATCCAGTCTCTCATCCTGGATATTAACAAAGATTTTGAACAACACTGGCCCCAGAGCCAAGCACTGCGACACTCCACATGAAACCAACCGCCATCGAGATATCGAGCCCTTGAGCACTACGCGTTGGGCCCGACGATCAAGCCAGCTTTCTAGCCATCTTATAGTCCAAGGATCCAACCCATACTTCCTTAATTTATGGGCAAGAATGTTGTGGGAGACCATATCAAAAGCTTTGCTGAAGTCAAGGTAAATCACATCCACTGACTTCCCCGTGTCCACAGAGCCAGTTACCTCATCATAGAAGCAAATCAGATTGGTCAGGCAGGACTTGCTTTGGTGCATCCACGTTGACTACTTTTGATCACCTTCCCCTCTTTCAAGTGCTCCAAAATAGAAAGCCTGGAGGCTTTAAATGGCCCCAGGTGCTTTAATTACAGCTTATTTTTGACTGACTCTTTATGTACCCCAGCTGGGCGGCCAAGCCAATGGCCAGCCAGGTAAAGACAGGGGCATTCTGTCACTTGCCCAAGGTCTCTTGCAGGACCTCCTCGTCCCACCAGAGCCCAAGGAGGTCCTGTAGCTCAGGCTCAGTTCATAACAGGGCTGTTTTCTTGGTGGCCTGGGCAGGGTCCTGTAAGCTCTCAGCCAGCTCGCTGAGGGGCCCCTGCGAGTTACAGGGTTTCTGGCTGCTGGCCATTTGGTGCAGAGGACAGGGTGACGGCTGTGGAAGTAGCTGCAAAAGTGTGACTGTGAGCAGCTTGTGTGCCTGTTCCAGCCATGTTCTCAATCTCCTGCCATGGGGGTTTCTGGGTCTCTGCATCTTTAAACATAGCCAGATGCAGGGAGCATAAAGATGCACTGCCGCTGGCCAGGGGATGTCCATGCGCCAGCTGGGTGGTGCCACAGAGAACTGCTATTTTGAAAGAGGGGGCCGCAGAGCATCTACAGGTTTTCTTTCAAAGAGTCACACAGCAAAGCCAAGACAAATAGATATTGGCATTATCTATATGCTTGGTGGAACCCTGATGACCTACCATGTGATTAACAATCAAATGTTATTAACAGATGAAAATGAAAGCATGCAATTCACGCTAAGACAGCATCACTATCATTTGTATCAGACAAACTTGTAATCTCATAAACAATACATCAGGTTAGTATGTCAAGGTCTATTTTCCACATACCATGTTGACTGCCATGAATTATATTGCCTTCCTTTAATTCTTTATTATTTTGTCCAATACTGAAGTTAGGCTGAAAGGGTAATAATTACCTGCAAGTCACCAATTGATCCATTAATTATTGGGACAACATTACCTTGCTTACACTTGTTTGTAAGCTGTGTTTTAAAACACACTGAAACTCAGCATTAATAGTTCAGAGGCCTCTTGGGCCACTTTTACCCCTGTCCCGCACAACTTTTTGATGCGCCTAGCTTTAGTAACTGCTATTTAACATCCTCCATTGTTACTTTGGAAATGAAAAGTATGACTACTTTTTCCGCAGAAGAGAAACATTATTGAACACGAGTATTTTCTGCATTACTATTGACAGTGCCACCATTTCCAAAATCTTTGCTAAGACTCCTTTTCGTTCTAACACACTTGGAAAAAAAAAGTATTAATTTTCATAACACTGCTGGCTACAGATATCTTTTTTTGTCCCTTCCTGTAAGAATCTTCTGTAGGTCCTGCCTCCTGATTTATATGCATCATCATCCACTTAGCTTTTATTCTGTTTTGTAGAGACTTTCTATCTTATCTAGGTTTATATGTGCATCTGTTTGGTTTTGTTTTAATAGTGTGCCTTTTTGGAATCAAGTAAAATGTTCTTAAACAGCTTCTAGTTATAATTAACATTTTTCTCTTTTTTTTCCCCCCTCTCCTCAAATGAGTTGTTTCATAACTTCTTTCGGCTTTTTAAATTAGCCTTTTTAAATCACAGGAGTATATATTATTAGTTTAGACTTCACATATAAAAATATAATCAAGTCTTGATCACTCACACTAACTTTTAGTGATGCGACAGTTCCTCATTTATCACTCAGGTCAAAGAGAATTCCCCACTTTTACAGGCACTACCTTTTGAGTTAAGAACTTCTCATTTTAGAAAATCCAAGGACATTTTTGTACTGTACCGTGAGTCTTCCAACATGTGTCACTCAGCTAGATGTTCCCTATGTATCTCTTTTTCCTAACACGTTACACACAAGTACTTAAGGAGCCATCCATCCTTTTTCTTTAGTGTGGCTTGATGATCCGTAGCAGACCCTAATTAGTGCTCCACCTTGTGCTTTTTCTGAGCAATAAACAATGTCATTTGCTTCTAAGTTGTCAGTGACTCAGAGACAAGTAATATCATTTCTGACAGAATGCCCCTCTCTATTTTGTCCACTCAATCCATCCTAAGTAGCTAACAATTAGTGATTTAACATTCCAATAATGTGACTCTTCCCACCAGGTTTCAGCAATACAAACTAGCTCAACTGTATGCTACCAAACGACAATTTCAATTCTTCTTGTTTAATACCCAGGTTTCTAGTGCTGTCGAATATATTCTGTTCAAGGCTTTCTTGTCTTCACCAAGTGTTTCAATTTGGACTTCCGCACAGGTTAAATTAAGTCAAATATCAAAAACAAAGAGTCATTTAAACTGAGGAACAAAACTTCTTTATTTAGAAACTACTGAAACAAGATGGTTTGAAAATTTTGAAACCTTTTTAAGAAAACATTTCTAACCAACAAATTTGTCAAAACTGGCTAGTTTCCTGAGAACAGTTTCAGAAATGCAAGTTTTAACAAACTGTCAATTTTCATAAAGAAAAACAACCCCCCAAAAACCATCAACTTGGCTACTAGTTCTAATACTAAGCAGAAAGGATTCGGTTAAAAATCTGATAGCCATAAAGAAAAATGATATCATGGCAACAAACTGCCAAAAGAGATTGTGGGAGTACCATATATACAAATGCTCCAGCCAAGAGTGGACAACCTATATTAGATTTTATATGCAACTACAATAGCACGTAGCAATTAAATGTATCGAATTATGCAACACAACAGATTGAGTCCAAAATCCATCATCTGTGAAACCTACTCAGAGGGGTATTAATGATGACTAATTATGTCTAATTTCCCTTCTAATAGCTGGGAAGTGTACAAATCAACTTGGGTGGTCAAGATGAGAGACCCCTCAAATGGATTACTTGCTGGCACTCTGGCCTATGACACTGTCATTTCATAAACTGCTTACTACTGACAAAGTCATATTCCAAAATTGTCAATGCTATACAGAAACAGATGAGTTTTCTAGTGATTACTTTGTAAGAAACACATCAATAACTTAAGACGTACAAAGAAAACCATCACAAACCTTGACGTGACAGTTTTTTCCACATGCATCTGTAACAGATACTCAGAGACCAATTTCATAGTAACTGATCATCCATATTTTTTCCGACACCCATTGGTTTTTAACCTCTTTGCAGACTGAAAAGGAGTAGAAGTATTTTATTTTAACATATTCATGACTGACATTTTTGATGATCCACCAAACAAATGGGGACCATTAGTGAAATGTTTGTTATGCTGCTCTGACATAATTCAAATTTCTCCTGAATGGACCATCTCTATTAGTGAGAGGTTATTTCAGTCTCTTTGCCAAATCAATCCTTGCCCAATAACTGTTCCAATCAGAAACAGTGTGTGTGTGTGTGTGTGTGTGTGTGTGTGTGTGTGTGTGTGTGTGTGTGTGTGTGTAATGAACATGCATACATGTGCATGAGTTACATCAGAACTTGCCCCCTGGGAATTAGGCTTTTATTAACCAATTTAAGAAAATACATCTACTTGGTATTATAGTTAGGAGTCAAATGAATTGTTCAATGTATACAAATACTATTAATAAAATGTAAGATTTCAGGTGCTCTGGTACCAGAGTGCAGGCCATGACATGAAGAACCAAAATACTTGAACAAAAAAATGAAAGGCTGTTGTCCAGTATGACAAAAACATGTTTAAAGTAAAAGCACATTGTATATTAAAGTACACGCTGAACCTCTCTAATCTGGAACACTCTCATCCAGCAACACCTGTAAGCCGGCATGATTTTAGTTAGCCACACAACCACTTATGGGCGTGGCAAACTCTGCCGTGGTCCCATAAAGTTTGCGTACAGCCACGAGTCCTGGCTCTCAGTGTTCTGTGCTGTTATTTAGCTGTAATTTACCCATAAATGTCTTGTAAGAGCCCAGTAAGCAGTGGAAGTGTTGGTAATGTGCCAGACAATATTGACCTCTCATGGTGCAACAAATTCTCTCGACTGGCACTGGTCATTCCCGAGGATGCCAGATGAGAGCGGATCACCCTGTAATAAAAAAAAAAAACAAAAAACCTGAATTTTTCTTTTTACAAATATGCCACTAAAATGCTTTCTCCATCTTAAATCATTTGCATAAAAATGTTCTTGAAATCTCCAGGGCTATGTGCTTTCCCAGTAGATAGTAATAAATGAGCCTTCTCTGTACACTGCTTGGCAAATCAGGGTTAAAGAAAAATGTTAAATGTCTCCAGAGATTTTTTTATTCATTGTTGATCTGAAAAACGACAGGGAATGGAACAATTAGACAATCTCTGCTTTTCCAATGGAGGAGCTTTATTGGCATTAACAAATACTGCACAGATCACCAAGCAATTGCTATATTCCAGTTTTTGTAAATTCAACCTCTGGCATGCGATCCCTTACATAAAACGCTGCTGACAAAAATGATCCTTTATGTCGAATAAGAGATCTTTTCTCAAAGGCTATGTCTACACGAAAAGCATCTGTCGATAAAAGTGAATGTCTGAAGGCATTTTCTGGCAACATTTCTGTCAACAGATTTAATCTGCACATAAAAGCAGGATTGCAAGAGCAATCTGCTCTGTCAAGAGATAGCAGCCAGATTGCCCGGCCCTCTCTTGACAGAATGGCTGACCAGAACCTCTGAAAACAGAGCAGCCCAGTGAGTTGGAAGCCCTGTCTGTTGACAAAAGGGCCTCAAAGTGTCCACACAGCTGTTTTGCTGAAAGGAAACTGTTGAGAAAGGCGTTACACCTGAATGCAGAGAGGTGCAATATTGCCAGTGGATGTGCCAAATTTTGTTGACAGACTGTCGACAAAGCACATTTTGTGTATAGATACTCCACAGGTTTTTCCAACAAAAGCCCTGTTTTGGCAGAAAAACCCTTTCATGTAGACACAGCCAAAGAGAATGTCAAGATTATATTTTTCAGGGAGAATACTGCAGATTTATGACAGCCACCTAGCTCTTTTCTACAAAGAAAATTCTCTTTGGCATTTATTTAGAGGGAAAGGATTGGATTGAGTTAAGTTTCTGTAGTGATGCTATATATCTGATGGAAAATGGGAAATTCAAAATAAAACCCTACACTATTAATAAAATAGGCAGGTCTGCTGAAAGCATCAGCAGCGGAACAACTGACAGTGTTGATATTTAAAACCATCATCTTTAGATTTCAAAGCCAGCAGTCACAATACCGTGAGTAAGGCATTTCACACCTTTTGAAGCTGTCACTTGGAGTATCTTTGCGGACCCAGAAAAAACAACGCTGTATTGACTATACCGAGTAAAACCCTGTCCCCACTGAAATCAGTGGTATGGTAACTTCAACGAATTCAGAATTCTACCTACTTTGCTTACGTTTTCAAGGATTTGTCACAGATTAAAGAGATAAAAATATCTTTTCAAAGAGGAGATCCTAGTGCTAGTAACAATGACATTAAGGAAAACATTCCATAATCAAAACAAAAAGCAGTCAAGTAGCACTTTAAAGACTAGCAAAATGGTTTATTAGGTGAGCTTTCGTGGGACAGACCCACTTCAAGAAGTGTATAGTGTATAGACTAGTATGGCTTCCTCTCTGTTACTATTCCATAATCAGTGTGACATGTCTGGATAGGCTTGTAACGAAATACCATGAATTTTACTATAAACCATATTGTTAGCCAATTTTCTAATCTCAAAATGTAAGAGTATAAAGAAAAACAAGGTTGTTTACACAAAAAAAACTTTAATGTCATTTATAAAGTGATTAGAAACTCAATTAAAAACTACTTCTAAACACTCAAAATACACAAGAGTTTATCATAAATGGAGGGAGGTTAAACAACATCATTTGTTTATCACAAGGAACATTAATAGTCATGTTAAAAAAAAATCTCAAGAGCCTTAAATGTGAAGCTATTAAGATATCGTCCCAAAAGGTCCTGATTCCATTTCCACTCAAATCAAGAGAAAGAGACCTACTTACTAAGATGGTAATTGGACTCGGTTCTATTGTTAAACATGAACAAGTTAAAAATTACATGTCTGCAGCTACCCAGGTCCTGAAGAACTATATCCTAGAATGCTGAAGCAGCTGAGAGAAGAGATATCTCAGCTATTAGTAATTATCTTTGAAAAGCCACAGAAGAAGAAAGATTTTAGAGCACTGGAAAAGGGCGAATATAGTGCCAATCTATAGAAAGGGGAGTAACAACAAGCCAGAGAATTATAAACCAGCCATCTTAGCTTCATTCCCAGAACAATAACAGAGCTAATAATTAGGCAATCAGTTTGGAAACACCTAGAAGATAATAAGGTGATAAGTAACAGTCAGCATGGATTTGTCAAAAAAAAACAAACGAAAAAAAAATCATGTTAAACCAACCTAATAGCTTTCTTTGACAAGGTAAATTGTGGATAAGGGGAAAGCAATAGATGTGGTATATCTTGAGTTTAGTAAGACTTTTTGACACTGTCTTGTATGACCTTCTCATAAACAAACTAGGGAAATACAACCTAAATGGAATTGAAGCAACAACGTGGTCATGCTACATGACTGCTTTTTTTTGTTTTTATAGAATAGACTATCACTATCTCTCTATTATTAAATGGAATCGTTAGAAGTTGGGTGCGTAACTTGTTGGAAAACAACACCCAGAGTGGAGTGGTTCACAGTCCACATGCAAGGGCATAAAAACAGGGTCCTAGTTCCAGTTCCGTTCAATAGCTCATCAATAATTTAGATAACAAAATAGAGCACATGGTTATAAAGTTTGCTGCCTGTGCCAAGCTGGAGGATAGGATTAAAATTCAAAATGATCTGAAGTCAATAGGATGAAATTCAATGAGGACAAATGCCATTCCACTTAGGAAGAACAATCTGTTGCACATACACATAATTAGAAATGACTGCCGAGGAAGTTGTACTGTAGAAAGGGATCTGATAGTCACAATGGATCACAAGCTAAATATGAGTCATCATTATAACACTATTTCAAAGAAAATGATTCTGGGATACATTAAAAAGAGTAGTACAAACAAGACACAAGAAGTAATTCTTCTGCTATACTGATTAGACATAACACTAAAGTACACTAATTGTGTCCAGTTCTGAGCATCACATTTCAGGAAAGACGCTGACTAACTGAAGAGAGTCCAGAGAAGAGCATCAAAAATGAATAAAGGTCTAGAAAACATGACCTATTGGGGACGATTTAAAAATTGGGTTTATTCAGTCCAGAAAACAGAACACTGAGGTGGCACGTAACAGTTGTCAAGTACACAAAATGTTACAAAGAAGAGGAGGGAGAAAAAATGTTCTTTTAACCTCTGAGGATAGGACAAGAAGCAATCAGTTTAAACCACAGCAAGTGCAGTTTCGATTGAACATTAGAAAACACATGCTGTCAACATAGTTTAGCACTGGAATATATTGACTAAAATTCATGGAATCTTCATCACTGGAGATTTTTAAGAACAAGTTACACAAACACCTGTCAGGGATGGTTTAGATTGGGGTGGGCAAACTTTCTGGCCCGAGGGCACGTCTTGGTATGAAAACTGTACAGCACACCATGAATGCTCACAAAATTGGGGGCTGAGCTGGGGGAAGAGGTGAAGGCTCCAACTGGGGGTGCAGGCTCTAGGGTGAGACTTATGATGAAGGTTTTCGGATGTAGAAGGGTGCTCCAGCTTGGGATGCAGGGGGAATTAGATCTAGGGCATTGGGTTAGGGTGTGGGAAGAGGGTGTCTCATGAGTGTAGGCTCCAGGAAGCATTTACCTCCCGCATGTCCCCAATCTGGCCCTTACATGAAGGTGAAGCTATGGCACTATCCTGTCCACAGGAGCAACTCCTTAGGCTCTCATTGGCTGTAATTCCTGGATAACGGGTGCTAGAGAGCCAGCCCTTGGGGCAGGGCCAGTGTGTGGAGCCCCACTGCTGCCCCTACTTCTTGGTGCTTTGGAGGGAGATAGTACTTGAGGTGCAGTGAAAGACCTGATTCCACTCCCTACTTGGAGTGTGGCACACACACACACCCCATCCTACTCTCCAGCAGGAGTTCGTGGGCCAGCGTAAAAGGTCTGATGAGCTGGATGCTGCCTGTGGCAGTGTGTTCCCTGTAAGCTTTGCAACAGTGTGGCTGCTCAGGAGAAATTAAAATGCCACCCAGCGAATGAGCAGATGCGGTTGCTTCTAGTGGTGGTGCACATTCACATGTCTTGGTGCACAGAAAACTTATTCCACACACAGATGAAAAAATCCGTATGTGAAGGGGGAAAAAAAAAGTGAGAACATTGGCCTGTGGGGCATAGTTTGCCCAGCTCTGGTTTAGATAATATTGACTCCTGCCTTCCGTTCCAGGGACTGAACTAGGAGACCGCGCAAGGTCCCTTTCTGTCCTACCATTTTAGGATTCTATACACAGACATCAACTTATGACAGGAAAACGAGGGCCCTACTATGAACATGAGTATCATCTGTATGTGGCTGAGGTAATATCTTTTATTGGTCTAATTATTGTGAGCATGGGAAGTTTTCAAGCTCACACAGAGATTTTCTTCAGAGAAAAAGATGCTAAGATTCCTACACATTACTACACAGAAACTTTCTGGCTGGTGGAGGTGGTTAACATAGAGCACTGGGAGAAGCTCTCTCCCACTGCTCCTGCCATGGCCAAGCTTTTTTTTCCTAGTGCTGCTGTGGCTGCACATTAATTTTATTAGAGAAGCCAAAGCCTGAGTGTCAGCTGAATACAAGAAAGAACAGATTGTTTAGTGTAAGTAGTTACCATACATTTCACAGGACCCTTCAAAGGAGAAGTGGCCAGTTAACACAACTCCTTCATAAGGGTGCAATGAACTGTGTGGAGAGAGATGAAGGTTACTGGTGGGTTATAGACTGTTAAAATAATCCACAAATCCAGTGTTCCTATTCACTCCAGGATATTTAGTTCTAGCAAAGTTATGAATTTAAGCTTCCATGTTCATCATTTGAAGTGTTGTTCAGCTGTCCTTTGAGCACGAGGACTCAAACATTGGATATGGAATGATCATTTTGTGAAAAGTTCACCAACAAACAACAGAGTTTTTGTCTTATCATTTTTCTTTGAGTTCACTCAAGAACGTACTGACTAGTTTTACGTACTAGTTTAGTTTAATGCACTGGGAAAGGTGCATCACCTGTAGAGTATCACTATGTCTATCAAGTCCTCATTTAGCTGAAAGACAGGCCAGCAGCCCCTTAAATACACAGCCAGCTTTCAAAGTGCTGTAGTATAGGTTCTCATGGGCTACGTCTACACTAGCCCCAAACTTCGAAATGGCCACGCAAATGGCCATTTCGAAGTTTACTAATGAAGCGCTGAAATGCATATTCAGCGCTTCATTAGCATGCGGGCAGCCGCGGCACTTCGAAATTGACGCGCCTCGCCGCCGTGCGGCTCGTCCCGACGGGGCTCCTTTTCGAAAGGATCCCGCCTACTTCGAAGTCCCCTTCTTCCCATCAGCTCATGGGAATAAGGGGACTTCGAAGTAGGCGGGGTCCTTTCGAAAAGGAGCCCCGTCGGGACGAGCCGCGCGGCGGCGAGGCGCGTCAATTTCGAAGTGCCGCGGCTGCCCGCATGCTAATGAAGCGCTGAATATGCATTTCAGCGCTTCATTAGTTAACTTCGAAATGGCCATTTGCGTGGCCATTTCGAAGTTTGGGGCTAGTGTAGACACGGCCATGGTGTTATATGACCATGAGTATTTTTATTCTGTGGGTATATTCCAAAACATTTTAATGGATACTTCCATAGTGTCTGTATACTTTCTAACTTTTACGATCTAATGTCAAAGGGTCTTTGAAAACCGAGACACGTATGCCAAGACAAAGCTCCTTGTATAATGCACCGTGATTATTCAACACTACTGTATGCATGTGAAACGGGGACAACATATGTCATTTGAAGGCACTTGCCCAGTATCATTAATGCTACCTTAGGAAAATCCTAAATATCTCTTTGGAGGATAGGCGCACTAATACTAGTGTTCTGCAAGAGTCGAACATGACCAGCATTGAAACCATTATCATTCACCAACAACTTCGTTGGACTGGTCACATGGTTCAGATGTTTGATCAGCACCATCCAAAACAGATTCTGTTTTCTGAGTTGAAGGAAGGATGGAGGAGTGTTGGGGGCCAGAGGAAGCGATATAGGGATGTGCTGGAGGCACACATGAAAAAGTGCAGCAGCAGTGTCAACACTTGGGAGAACCTTGCCCAGGACTGTCCCCAGTAGAAAACAGCTGCACAATTTGAGAGGTCCCACCACAGTGCAGATGAGGAAAGGTGGAAAAGAAGAAAAAAGTGGCAAAAACTGACCCGTGCCATTCCAACAGCTATCAACACCTACCCCTCCTCCGATAAGACCTGCAGCTCCAGAATCGGGCTGTTCAGCCATCAACAGACTCACAAATAGAAGGGTGACATAAAGATGTTCTACTCGATACAGAGTGACCAACGAGGGAGAGAGGGAATATGTATAAGTGGCAGAGTAACTGTCCCCATGTTTCATTCTTGGGTCCAAGAGAAGTTGGAAGCATTTTTGAACCAAAACACTTACTGTAGGAATAAGCTGCAAGAGTCTAAGACAGGCTGCAACTACACAGGTTTTGACAGTCTACATGGAATGTAGTCTAGAAGGGGATCACTTACTCCTGAAGTTAGAGTGTATTATTTTATCTGTGGGAGGCAAAAAGCAAAAATGAATGAACACAGAAAATAAATATGACTAAACTCAACTAAACATCAGTGAGAATTCCACTGGGCATCTTCTGAGTCTCTGCCTTGGAAAGCTGGAGACCCTTTGGCACAGGCCTTCTCTGGCTTATTGGATATACAAGCTATGGGGCCCATAACAATTAGGAAGGGCAAGATAAAAACCCAACAACAAAAGCCTCCCTCCCCCTCATCAGGATCCTAGATATTTTCTTGATAAAACTGCATACACCATTTGGTAAACATCTCATTCAAAGACAAGAATTGTTTTATTCATCTACAAAGAAAGGAGTTCTAAGGAAACCATGAAGAAACAAAACATTCAGATAAGGGAAGCATTCACCAGTAGTTTGATGTATGTCTATGTATAATACCGAAGAATTTCACATTGCACTTTGATGTGAAGTATTTGTTTCCTGAAAGTGTTTTGCATTGCAGAGAAGAGCATATACTATGTCATGCACTTGTTAATAAGCTGCAAGATATAACTTGCATACTAGTAGGTTATATCTACACCACAGCTTATGTCAGAATAATTTATGTTGTTCAGGGGGTGACTACAGCTGTGTCTACCTCACGAGATAAATTTAAATTAAAGGCAGTTAGCTCAATATTACCACGTAACTATCTTCACTGGAAATACCATTAGCTAGATTCAGGGAACACAAATATCGAGATTACAGTAACACAGTGACCTGATGGGTATAGTGTCAAGCTCGAATTCGGAAGTTTGATTAAAGGCCAGTGTGGATGTGCTACATCTTAAAACTGAAATGATTAGCCTCCAGAGGTGTCCCGTATGTAATCCACAATGTCCCTCACTGCTCCACTCTGACAGCTGCTCTCCAATACCTGGAAGACCATGAATTTCAAAGCAGAAGCAGCAAGACTTTGGCTGTGGGTTCATGCTGTATGAAAGCCTGAGAAATGTACTTTCTTTCCTATTAGTGCTGTGAGTGCATCTACCCACTACAAATAGCCCCTGCAGGGAGTTTGTAGCTCTGTCTCTAAACTTATTTTTTTCTGAGCTGCCTGGTGCCAGCCACTGCCCCGTCGCACAACATGGCAACAAGGCTGTTGTGGGGTTTGTGCTTACATAACACACCAAGAAACTTCTCAGCAGTTTACATTTGTATGCAAACCTTCTTCCCTCTCCCACAGGTGCCACGCAGTCTGGGTCTTTTCCATGCTTTGCCATATCATGTGGGTAGTCCCCAACCCAATAAATGATGTGCCCGCCATTCAGTGCTGACCATCCCAGGCAGCACCATGTCATAGGCTGTGCTTGTTTAGGGCTCCAAGGGTGGGAAAGATATTTGGGGGTCTGCAGTCACCATGGGGAAGTCTCCTCTGGTGGCTAAGATACTGGGGGGTTTGCTGCTGCCAGGGGAAGTTTTCCCCTGTGCCTAAGATACTCTGGGAAGACCACCTCAACTGCCCCCACCCCAAACTCCCCTACACCCCTAGCAGAAGTCTCCTCCAGCAGGTAAGATACAGGGGGCATGCTGCCGCCAGGGGAAAGTATCCCCCAGCAGCCAAGACACTCAGGGAGGACTACTTCAACTGGCCCCCCCTGAACACACCCCACTCCCATAGCATGGGACCACTGGGGCTTGCTGCCACTGTGGGGAAGTCTCCCACAGTGGCTAAGATAGTCATATGGGAACTGAAGGCAAAGAAACTGAAAATCAGGATTGCGCGAGTGCTCTCCTTTTCTCAGATGGTACAAACCCAAAAAGGCTGAAATGAAAGAAAATATTTACTCATCTTTACAAGATGACCTCTTGGAGACTTCCAAAACTGTGTTTCCTATTCTGCCTTTGGAGTATTGAGAAATGGATCACAGTTTCTAACTTTTGTCCAGACATCATTTTTGCTCAATCCTCTATACACACAGTGGCTATGTCTACACTAGAGAGTTTTGTAGGCAAAAAAACACATTTTTTGTGTCGATGCGCCACAAGTTTTGTTGACAGAAACTGTCAACAAAATAGCTGTGCAGATGCTCCCGGGGGCCCTTCTGTCAACAGAGCGGATCAAAAGATTGATCTGCTTTTGTGTGTAGATGCGATCTATCAGCAGAAGTTTTGTCAGAACCTCTCTTCCGACAATAACGTCTGTAGACAGACGCTTCTAGTGTATACGTAGTCATTGGTATTGACATGTAGTTGCAGCTCTATCTACGTAACAAAAAATGATGTTCTATACCATCATTTCTGAGGAAAAAAATATAAATTTCTAGAAAATACAGTATGAATTGTTTGAATCTGTTCTTTCCTCATTCACACTGCTGCAAAATTTAGGTAATCTGAGGTCAATTTCTGCAAGGTACCAGTACGTTACTGAATTGCTTGTTCCTAAAAAAATGATGTATTAATAGTGCAAACAATAATAAGTCTCTAAAATATGTGACATAAAAATAGAAAACAGCTGAAGAAATTAACTTAAGGACATGATTCTGATATAACTAGATTTGTATTAAAATGAGTCATATATTGACAAAAAGGGTCACGTATAGATAAGTGGTAAGCATTCACTACTCCCACTGACAAATTGGTGGGAGCTATTACTTCCCCTAGACCTTTTCAGGATTTAACCAATATGTGGATAAGTTATCAAGTCCCCAATAACTACACTGCAAATGCTGACTTTGTTTTTGGTAGAGTTTTCAATAACTAGCCTATAGCAGGTGAATCTTGTGAGATGAAATACAAGAAGCAAAGTCCATTTCTTTTTCTTCCCACTATTTTTTCCTGTGGTATATGTTTGTGAGAAAAAGCAGGGAGGAGCTCAATCAATCAAACTAATGCAAACAGTTATTCAGAAACCAAAAAGGAGTGTAATAATGGTATCATGAAGGAGAAACAAGTTTTATCTAATGAAAGTCTGTACTGCAACAAAAATTGTGAAAACCCTTTAAATCTATAGTTTCTCAACAAGAGAATTTCCATCTTCAAAAATTACTTACTCAAGCACTTCATTAGCTAAATCTCTCCCTTGGGATATTCAACCAGCAGTACAGTAGGGTCACAACATTGACGAGGATGCAGCGTTGAGCAGCTCTGGGCAGCGGCAGGCGGAGACCAGTGGTGGGGCAACGAGGAGCTGGGGACTCGGCAGCCGCCAGGCCTCCCAGACTTGGAGCCCCTGGGACACAGCTGCTGCTCGCAAATAACTGAATTCGCAAATATGGCACTTGCCAATGTCGCGACCTTGCTGTATGTAACTTTACTTTTGACAAGGAACATCTGGTCCCAGTGGCAGCAATATCCTAATTTCATCTCAAAGAGGCAAATGGGGAAGGCCTGGAGATTGTTTTTAAATAAACAATTATTCTGCAAACAAGTCCTCTGCACTACATTACTGAAATAAAGAGATGGATTTGAACATGAATGTAGACTCAAGCAATTCAAAACTTTGATACTGTTAAATGCAGGGAAATCTTATAAAAAATGTAAGAAAAGAATCAACATTTTTGCTGAAGTCCTGTTTATTCATTCAGATAATGGACCCTTCCCCCACTGAAGACAGCCAGAGTCTTGTTATAAGTGTGAGAGTTTGAAAAAGTGAATAAAAAGAGCACATCCACTAAATGGATCTACAGATCCTGACAACAGGCGCTAACTGACTGCTGGCCATGCTGCCTTCATGTGTTTGCTGCCGATTGCAGAAAATCTGCCTTCCAGTTTGGGAAGCTGCCATTCTGCATTTTACAGTAAATAATCCTACGGCACCCACCTATAGTGCTTGTCCTGGGGAAGTAAGTAATGGAAAGAGGAGTTTCAGGGGAAACTGGAGAAGAAGATCAAAGAGAAGAGACCCACCTCCTTCCTCTCCCTTACTTGGCCCTCTTTTAGGAGTGTTCTGCCTCTCTCACCCTTCCATATTTCTTCTTCCCTCCACAGTTTCCTCCTTTCAGTTCCACTTCTCTCAATATACTTGCTACGATGGAGAGAAAAAACGTAGTGTGTACATTTATTTTTCTGCAACTTCACCATGTGATTATGGATCCCACCATGTGCTTCTCCCTTCTGGGGAAAATCTGGGAAATGGGGATGACGAGTCTCACTTTCAAGATGTGCTTCATACTCCCCTGCTTCCCCCTCTGGCTGCATTCAAGATAACACCACAGAAAGCTGCAGAAGTCTCCCTTCTCACCTCTCCACCTGAAGCAAAATTGCGCCGGCCTTGTTTGCATCCTCCTCTCTCTTCAGAGGAGTCCATAATCCTAGGAATCCACGGCTTCCCCTTGACATATAAAGGAAAAAAGCCAAAGAGAGGGGAGACAAGAAATAACTAAAACAGGTGTCTTTATTGCCTTTCCAGCCCCTGTGCTGACTCCCTGCTGATAGTGCAGAAAAGGAGGATAAGAAACTGTTCTGCAACTATTACCACAGTGACATTTGATGGCAACGTTCCTCCCCCTCCCCAAAATCTGCCATCAACATCCCCAACTTCTACATAATCCTTGATTTGACAGCTGGATAATGATGCCTGAGGGTAAGAGGAAGCTCATTAAACATCCTGGATTCACTGCAAGACAAATAATGTCCAACAATAACTGTGTTTTCAGATTTTGAAGGAAGTGGGGTGGGTTATATCATGTTATAGTCTCTTTCCTTCCCTGCTCTCTCAACAGCAGCACCTCTATTTTGTCTGGATTCAACATCAACCTTTCATCAAGGTTAGATGGGATACGATGCGATCTGCAATAAGGAAGATGTATAATGAACAGACTTCTGGAACCAGAGATTCTCACAATCTTCCTAACATTTTCATGCACATCAGAATGGGGGAAGTCCATAGGACTGGAATGTGACAGGTAAGTGTTTTGGAGGAAGAGGTACAGCTAACCATCACTACACCTCACAAAAAATAATGAAAGAACTAACTGGGGCTATTTCAGAGCTTTCCGGTCAATTCCTGCTTTGTCTCTGAGATGAGACTCTATTATACTAGGGATCCAAGTATCAGTAAGAGGCAGATTTAGTAGAAAAACTATGGTTCCTTCTCTCCATACTAAATGATTCCCATGCAAGCAGATGATCTGTCAATTATCCAGACATAAAGAAAAAGATGAAAGACTACAAAAAGAGAAGCTGCTGCTTGGGCTAGAGGAATGTCCTGTTTTTTCCCAAAGGCTTCTCTTTAAATGGAGCTGAACTCTGGATACAGTAGAACATCACACACGCTAGACACTAGTCAGCATCATGTGAAGCCACATATAGTCTACCCCAACAGGTAAATCTAGTGGAAAAACTGTAACATGTTCCCTTTTCCCATTCCATTATACCATACACTAATGGAGCTCTTTAAAGTTATTTTCCCCACGTACTTATAAACCATACCAGTATCCCTCGAGGATGGATTAAATTTCTTTTATAGGACAGGATTTTAAACAGGATAAAATGAGATTTTGTGTATTTTTAACTGTTCTTTCAATAATCTGTGATTTAAAGGATAGGATTCAAATGAAACTCCTAAGTGAAAGAATGATTATCACAACTACATATTTAAGACTAAGGAGATTTGTCCAAATTCCATAGAAGATAGTCTTAATATGTATTACTCAAGCTGACTGGAAAAGAAAAACTTCAGAAAAGGCAACAAGTAATATAAAAACGTGATTTGCAACAAAGCATCATCAGTGTTAGACAATATCCCAAATGATTTATTTTATGTAAGGAAAGAATGGACCCAGCAAAGCTACAGTAGAAGGGAAATATTAAAAATTCTAACCAAAAAAAAATTTATAAATAAAATCTGGTCTATTCTAATCTATGTACTCATCAAAATAGCATCTCAGAGCCTTCCAGTAATGAACTAAGCAATATGACTAACAGTAGTCCAAGGTTATACTCTCGCTGTGGAGAACACCAAATGTGGTGGAGTGTTTTATTTTGGACATTAGAAATGTGTGTCACATGTTTGCATGTACCTATATAAGAAAAAAAAAGCCAAAAAAAATCTATCTTTCACTTAGAGGAAAGTGGTGTGGTTTGTGCTGATTCATAGTTTCTTCACAAGTTGATTCAGTTTTCTTGGGCTGGTCTCTTGCACAGATGAGTTTATCCTTACCGTAGAAGGTTTTCTATTGTGCTAAATTGAGAAAGCCATCATCCACAGTTTTTATTCTAGAGCTTTTGTTGATCTTTTATGTACCCTGGGCCAAAGCCAGTGAGCAACTTGAAGATAAGGACAGAGACCTTAAACTTGACTCCATAATACAGGGAAGTGAGTGTAGAAAGCAGAAGATTCAATGTGTTTGTGATAGCCTGTGCTGCCACACAGACAAGCCATGTTCTGCAAACTTGGCTACAACCTCTTCAAAAGTTTTCCTCTAACCATGAACTTGACCAGTCTTGTTTTCGTTCAGCTTCAACCAGCTGTTCATCATCCATCAGCTGACTTTTCCAATGTATAAATTTCCCATCATATGAGCTAAAAGTGCTACTGCTAGTTAAATTAATAATACGTACAGGACATGAAATGAAACTGTCCAACTGCATCAGTAAATCTGCCCCACAGCTTAGGAACCAGCTCATGATAGGAGGTGGAGAGCAAGTGCGTGGGATGTGCTCTAGTTCCTGGAGGAAGTTGCTGATTGTATGGATCCTCTATTGTGGTTTGTGCTTCCTTATCAAGGCTATAGAGGTGAAGCCATGATATTCATCCCTTGACATGACAGTTGAGATGGACTGGGAAACAAAACCCACAGAGTTTACACCGACTACAAAGGCTGTATGGGCCTTTGGATGTCAGCACCCTGAGTTGTTCCTTTTTATCCTCAGAGTTCCTGTATTTTGGACTATTTGAAGTAATTGTACTTGGTCGTGAGAGCCTTGTAGTTAGATATACAAGTGTGGAACAAAGAGGATGAATAAGCCTTTCACCCAGAACAAAGCAGATCACTTCGGTCGTGGCTACACAAGCCCCCGCCTTTCAGAAGGGGTGTACTAATGAGCCACTTTAACAGATGCTAATGAGGCACTGCCATGTATATGCCACGCCACATTAGCACGATGGCAGCTGTGTGTGCATTTCAAAAGTGCCAAATGGGAAGAAGGGACTTTCAAAGTTCAGGGGTCCTTTCGAAAGGCCCATTTACACAGGCAGCATGCGTTCCCAAAGCAGCACTTTTGAAATGCATGGAGGGCCACCATTATACTAATGAGATGCTGCATATTCATGGCAGCACCTCATTAGCATCTGCCTAAGTGGTTCATTAGCATGCCCCTTCTGAAAGACAGGGGCTAGCGTAGCCAAGGCCTTCCACTCTATGTCATGATTGGTAGATCTAAGGCTGCTTCTGCACATGCCGCCTCCCGTTGAAGGAGACATAGTAATGAGGCAATTCAAAGCAGGCTAGTGAGGTGCTAACATGCATATTCAGTGCCTCATTAGCATAACTGTGCCTGCACAAATTTCGAAGTGCAGACTTCAAATTGCAGATTGACAGTGTAGATGGGGGCAGCTTTGAAATAAGCGCCCCACTTTGACATTCCCTTACTCCCACAGAACTAGATCAGAGTAAGGGGATGTCAAAGACTGCACTTTGAAATTCGTGCAGCCACCATTATGTTAATGAGGCACTGAATATGCACGTTAGCACCTGATTAACTTGCTTCAAATTGCCCCATTACCATGCCACCTCTGATGGGAGGTGGGGTGTGTAGAAGAGGCCTAAGTTGATGCCGGCATCTTTTTTTTCTTGCACTGTCTTAACTACAAAGGAGTTTGGAGCGGGATGAGAGAAAAGAAATTCCATATCCTTTGCAGGAATATTAAATTTTTTCTGCCCATTTGCAGGTCTGAGAGATGGGCACCAGGGTGTGCCAGAGGACTTTAGTGGGACCGATAAGGGCTATGTTAATAGCAAGGGCTACTCTGGCAAAGGTGGATGTGTGCAGGATATCAAGCAGTTTATGTTGCTGATCTTGCACTTCCTCCAAAAGAAACTGCAATCCTGCAAAACAGTTCTTGAAAATCTTTGACATCATAAGAACAGCCAGATTGGTTCAAACCAAACATCCCTTTACCCCGGAATCCTATCTTCTGACCAGGAGTCAGAGAGGGAATGAAAAGAACAGGTAATATTCAAGTCATCCATTCCTTGTCGCTTCTGGCTTCAGCAGTAGTAGGAGGTAGAGGCACGATAGCCTCATAAAGGGGAGGCAAAAGGAAGGCAGAGCCATGTTACCATCTATAAATCTGAAATGTAAAACAAAGGTCCACTCTAGAATGCTTTTTCAGGTATAGCTGGGTCTTTGGAAAGGGTAAAATAAGCTTAAGTGTTAACTGGACTTGTTCTTGCTAACTGAAGTTCACGTCTGAAAGTAAGGGGTTTTGTGCATATCTATAGCTAAGTAGATCACACAGACTTGATTTATTTCTGCTCTTCCTTCACATCCCAGATTTTAAAATGAGTCTGTTGCACAGAATTCCCACATGACAGCTGTAGTCTGAAAAACTAAGTAAAACAAGCTTAGACTATAAATTAAGATCAGCGTGGGCAAACAGATGCTCTAATCCTGCAACTGTTTCACCACATCTAAATCTTATGTTTATTTAATCCAGATATTGCATTTAATTTGAAGTGTGTGTTTAATTTTAACGTGATATGTTCTGTTATGTTGCAAATGTGACATTAAATGCTGACTTTTCAAATTATATAGAAGCCGAATCATGTTTCGCCACAACACAGCTTAAATGCGCCTTAAAAATACTACAGCAGAAATTTTAGAATGCATTTCAAAAACCTTAAAGTTATCCATTATTTAGATTGCATTCTACAAATTACTGATACAGTAAATGAAAGTTTCTGTGACAACACTGCTGTGTGTTGTAGTGATAAAACTTTACACATTTAAAGCATAATCAAGCTTCACGTGCAATAAATATGCAAAGTAACATGACATTGTGAGACTACTGTACATGCTGCTTTTAAACCTACTTTCATACTATTAATATAAAAATGTGAAAAGCTTTAGTCTATAGTAAAGATAAATGAGTTCATCATTTCAATTAAAGCCATTTTAAAAGTTAATCACAGATAGTATTTAAAACAGCAAAACCTGTCAAGTTCTCTCCTTTACTGGATGTAATCTGGCTCAAAAGTCATCTTGTCCCTCTTCTATAGAGCACTATCATTCACAGTGTCCCCTAAGAACAAAGGATAGCCAGAGTGCTCATCAAATAGGTGTATCTAGCAATGTTAGGTGACTATGTGACCTCCATTATCTGGGTACCAGAAACTCCTTTTATTTATTCTCACACCTGTAAAGTAGGGAAGTACTACTGTTCCCATTTTACAAATGGAAAACAAAAGCCCACAGAGATTAACTACTCTGCCCATGGTCAAAGATGAAGCACAGGAAACAGAATCTAGATTTTCCACATACCAGTCTCATGCCCTAAAGCATGGGTGTCCAACCTTTTGGCTTGCCTGGGCTGCATTGAGTGAAGAGGAATTGTCTTGGGCCGCATATAGAATATATAATATAGTTAAAGTATATAAATCACATAATAATGTTAAAAGTTTACGATCTCGTGGGGCCACATTACTAGCTGTCCAGGGCTGCATGCAGCCTGCGGGCCACAGGTTGGACGCACCTGCCCTAAAGTGTGGACCATTTTTTCTTCTACATTAACACTTGGAGCACTGACCAACTCTTTTTGTCTTTTATCTCCCCATTCCTCCTATTAAACAGTTTTCTACAGCATTTTGCAACCATATAAGCCACCCCATCCTTAGACATAACGGCTGTGTCTACAAAATTTTGAGGAGTAAAGGAACTTTGAAGTTGCCCTGGCACTTTGAAGTACCGGCAGGTGAGCTGTGGCTAGGCGCGAGCCAGCACTTTGAAGTTTAAAGCTTCAAAGTTGCCATGGGGCGGCAATTTGGTTAATAAAGTGCTGCATATACAGCGCAGAGCTTCATTAGTAAACTCCCAACACCCTAATTACTATCCTTCCTTCGAAGGAGGATGGTAGTGTAGACAAGCCCATCAACACATACGTCAGGTTTCATACATGACAGTGACAGCCCTGAGAACAGTTTATTCATAATATAAGGATATATTTC
This sequence comes from Carettochelys insculpta, assembly GCF_033958435.1. Taxonomy (NCBI): domain Eukaryota; kingdom Metazoa; phylum Chordata; order Testudines; family Carettochelyidae; genus Carettochelys; species Carettochelys insculpta. The sequence goes on along the minus strand of NC_134137.1, from coordinate 102,118,688 downwards.
TTAGTTAAAGAATCAGTATTGAAAAGATTTAATACATTCATTCATTCAAGCAAGTTTCACTGTCTTGGACTGTTTGTGTGCTTCATGTGATATGCATGCATACACTGAACCCTAAATGAGCAATAATTAGCGTTCAAGACTTAGGGACACACTTTGGCTCTCTCTCATAAAGCAGAAAATTACTTGTAGGGTCTCCCTGACTTCTGGGTCTTCACATACAGCAAAGGAAGAATTAATGCCCCGGCTAGCTTCTTGTTTTTTATCTTGACAGAAAATGTGAAGGTCACCAGAACACTAAGACTAAATCTACACCACACAATTAATTCAGATTTATTAATATTGATTTTATAATGCTGACTTTTATAAATTCGAATTCAACTAATCTTACCTCCCCACGTGCTCATCACAAAGTCAATTTATTGCTGTCACAC